>NC_058374.1:75256000-75560666 GCF_018350175.1 Felis catus
AAAAACAAAACAACAACAACAACAAAAAACCAGAAAACCAGACTCTTAACTACAGAGTTAGAGTTGCAACTGGTGGTTGCCAGACGGGAGGTGTAGAGGGAAATGGGTGAAATAGGTGAAGGGTATTAAGAGTATACTTGTGATAAGCACCAAGTAATGTAGAAAATTGTGGAACTGAAACTAATATAACACTGTATGTTAATTATACTAGAATTAAAAAACAACAACAACATGAAGGTAAAGCAAATGAAATTCAGCAGCATATTAAAAAGATTATACATCATTATCAAGTGGCATTCATTTCTAGGATACAAGGATGATTCAACATATAATAATCAGTGTAATACACCACATTAACAAATGAAGAAAAAAAAACGATGATCATTTCAATTGTTGCAGAAAAAGCATTTGACAAAATTCAACACGCTTTTATGATGAAAACAATTAACAAACTAGGGAATAGAAGGAAACTATCTCAAATAATAAAAGCCATGTATGCAAAATCCACAGCAAATATCATCCTCAATGGTGAAAGATTAAAATCTTTTCCTCTAAGATCAGGAACAAGAAAAGGATGCCAATGTCACCAATTCTACTTAATAGTATTGGAAGTTCTAGCCAAATCAATTTGGCAATAAAAAGAAATAAAAGGCATCCATATTAGAAAGGAAGGAGTATGGGGTGCCTGGGTGGCTCAGTCAGTTAAGCATCCAAGTTTGGCTCAGGTCATGATCTCACAGTTCGTTAGTTCAAGCCCTGCATCGGGCTCTATGCTGACGACTCAGAGCCTGGAGCCTGCTTCCGGATTCTGTGTCTCCCCCTCTCTCTGGCCCACCCCCACTCATGCTCTGTCTCTGTCTCTCAAAAATAAATAAACGTTAAAAAAATTTAAAAAAAAAGAAATAAAGGAGTAAAATTATCTCTAATGGTGGGTAATATGATCCTATGTAGAAACCCTAAAGATTCCACACAAAAAGCTGTTAGAACTAATCATGAATTCAGCAAAGTAGCAGGATACAAGGTCAACACACAGAAACCAGTTGCATTTTTATACACTGACAATGAATAATCTGAAAAGGGAAATTAAGAAAACAATTCCATTTACAACAGTATCAAATAAAAAAAAAATACTTAGGAACGAATTTAACCAAGGAGGTAAAAGATTTGTACACTAAAAACTATAAAACGTTGCTCAAGGAAATTAAAGAAGACATAAATGGAAACATGTCTTACATTCTTGTATTCGAAAACTTGATGTTGTTAAGATGTCAGTACTACCCAAATGATCTACAGACACATGAAGTCTCTATCAAAATCCCAATTATGTTTTTTTTGCAGAAGTAGAAAAACCCATCCTAAAATTCAAATGGATTCTCAAAGAACCTAAAATAGCTAGAAAAATCTTGAAGAACAACAAATGTGAAGTCACACTTGCTGATTTCAAAACTTGCTATAAAGCTACCGATATCAAAACAGTGTGATACTGGCATAAAGACAAATAAACCAATGGAATAGGATAGAGAGCCCAGAAATTAACCCTCATGTATATGGTCAAATGGTTTTTGACAAGTATGCTAATACCATTCAATGAAAAAGCGATAGTCTTTTCAACAAATGTGCTGGGAAAACTGGTTATCCCAGTGCAAAAGAATGAAGTTGGACCCTTACCTAATGCCATATGCAAAAATTAACTCAACATGGATCAAAGACATAAATGTAAGGCCTAAAACTATAAAATTCTTAGAAGAAAACATAAAGCAAAAGCTTTGTAACACTGGACTTGGAAATTACTTATTGGATAAAATCTCAAAGGCACAGGTAACAAAAGAAAAAAAATACACAAAATGCACTCATGAAAACTTAAAAATGTTATGCACCAATAGACATTATTGACAGAGTAAAAAGGCAACCCACAGAATGGGAGAAAATATTTGCAAGTCTGATAAGTGATTAATAACCAAGATGTGTAGAACTTCTAAAACTCTACAACAAAAAAAGCAAACAACCCAATTCAAAAATGGGCAAGGAATAGATTTTTCTCCAAAGATCTACAAATGACAAGTAAGCACATGAAAAGATGCTCAATACCACTAATCATTAGGTAAATGCAAAATAACACTACAATGAGATACTATCTCACACCCATTAGGATGGCTACTATCAAAACAACTCAGAAAATAATAAGTATTGGCAAGGATATAGAGTAATTGTCTTGTGCACTATTGGTGCAAATGTAAACTGGGATAGCAGTTTAAACTGTGGAAAACAGCATACTGGTTTCTCAAATAGTAAATAAAAGGATTATCATATGAGCCAAAAGAATTAAAAACAGAGTTTCAAGGAGTACACCCATGTTCACAGCAGTATTATTCATAATAGCTAAAACATGGAAGCAACCCAAGTGTTCATTGAGAGATGGATAAGCAAAATGTGGTACATACATACAATGGAATATTATCTAGTCTTAAAAAGGAAGAAAATTCTATGATATGATAGAACACGTGTGAACTTTGAAGACATGATACCAAATGAAATAAACCAGTCACACAAAGAAAAATACTGTGTGATTCCACATATATGAGGTACTTAGTCAAAAGTATAGCGACAGAGTGTAGAATGGTGGTTGCCCAGGGCTGGAGGAAGGGAGGAATGGGGAGTTATTGTTTCATAGGTATAGAGTTTCAGTTTTAAAGATTAAAAGAGTTCTGGAAATGGATGGTGGTGATGACTGCAAAAACATTATAAATATACTTAATACCATTGAACTGTGGTATTCTTTTTTTTTTTTTTAACGTTTTTTATTTATTTTTGGGACAGAGAGAGACGGAGCATGAACGGGGGAGGGGCAGAGAGAGAGGGAGACACAGAATCGGAAACAGGCTCCAGGCTCCGAGCCATCAGCCCAGAGCCTGACGCGGGGCTCGAACTCACGGACTGCGAGATCGTGACCTGGCTGAAGTCGGACGCTTAACCGACTGCGCCACCCAGGCGCCCCTGAACTGTGGTATTCTTAACATTCTTAAAAATGGTTAAGATGGTAAATTTTATGTTTATATGCATTTTACCACAATAAAAAAAAACTGGAACAAAATTAAGGTAAAATAAAGACATTCCCAGAGTAACAACGGCTGAGAGATTTATTGCTATCAGAACTGCTTTACAAGAACGAAAGGAAGTTCTTTGAAAAAGAAGGAAGTGATAGAATATGTAACTCAATCCACATGAAGAAATAAAGAACACCAGTAAAGGTAATTACACAGTGTTTAAAAAACAAAATTCAACTGAGTAAATTTGAAGATAGAATTGGCTTTATTAAATGATTCACTAAATGAATCAGGCAGCAAGTAGAGGGGAGCTCCAAAGGAGTTGTATAAAATGGTAGGTTTTTACAGGAAGAAGGGTGGGGCAAGAAAGTTATTGGCAAAATAAAGGGATTGTTCCAGGTAAGGTTGTTCTCCCTTAGTGGAAGGACTAAGAGGTGTTATCATGCAGATTACCTCATCCTCCATAGAGATAACACAGAGAGGGTCCATGTGACTGATTGGTGCTGATCAGAAAATTCCTTACTGATCCTTAAGACTTATTTCTGAGGGAGGTTGAAACTGTAATTAGGTTCGGTATGGAGCCTTGGTTTGGTGACTTGGCCTAAGTGATGCCATTTTGGGCCTGTGGTTTTAATTACAATAGGTAATTATAAAAGACAATACACAATATGTTTCCTTTTTGGTTTTAAAACTAATTTAAGGGGCGCCTGGGTGGCGCAGTCGGTTAAGCGTCCGACTTCAGCCAGGTCACGATCTCGCGGTCCGTGAGTTCGAGCCCCGCGTCGGGCTCTGGGCTGATGGCTCGGAGCCTGGAGCCTGTTTCCGATTCTGTGTCTCCCTCTCTCTCTGCCCCTCCCCCGTTCATGCTCTGTCTCTCTCTGTCCCAAAAATAATAAAATAAAAAAAAATAAAAAAAATAAAAAAAATAAAACTAATTTAAAAGGCCAAGGCATAAAATAAAAATTATAAAGTTATATTGTTGATCTTGTCACATATAAGGATGAAATAATTATGACAGTAATAGCACAAAGAGACTATGAGGAAGTGAAGCAATACATTGGAGCAAGGAATTAGGACCAGATGGAGACTCAAACCCACAGGATAAAATGAGTATTAAAATGTTAAAAAGAAAACCACAGACCTAAAATAAAGTGATTTAGGTTAAAGCCCCAGGTCAGTAAACCAAGACTTAATACCTAATCTGATTGCAGTTTCAACCCCCACCCCCACCCAGGAATGTAATCTTTAACCAGTCAACAAGGAAATTCCTTATTAATACTAGGAAATTCACTGATAGACCCCTTCCACTCCCTTTAGGACAATCTTGTCTAAACAATGCATTCCTTACTAATAAATTCCTTTCTTTTTTTTTCTTCTTAGGCCTTTTCTCTGCCTTTAAACAAACCTTTTGTTTAGCTCAGCAGGGGGGATGTTGCCCAATTCATGAATCATTTAATAAAGCCAATTAGATCTTTAAATTTACTCAGTTGAATTTTGTTTTCTTAACAATAATAAATATATTGGTTAATATAAAAGATTATAATTATAATTCCTCCTTTCTCCTCTTCTTTAAAAATGAGATTTTGTAAAGCAGTAACTCTAACACTGCATTTTGGATTCGTAACAAATATAGACATTACATGATAATAGCACAAAGGAGAAAGAAGGAATTGAGTCATACTGGAACAAAGCTTCTCTATTTCACTAGAATTTAGTATTACTCTGAAGCAGATAGTTATAAATTAAGATTAATACTGTAATCCTTAGAGCAGGGTTTCTCAATCTCAGTACTATTGATACTTTGGGCTGGAAAGTCCCTTTATTGTGGACAGCTGTCTTGAATGTAGCAGGACATTTAGCAGCAACTCTTGCCTTTATCCAACAGATACCATTAACACTCTTAATTGTAACAAACAAAAATGTTTCCAGACATTATCAAACGTTTCCTTGGGGGAAGAATTATTTTCTTTTGAGAACAATTACCCTAGACCAATAACTAAGAAAATAACCCAAAAAATAAGTAAGAAAACTCAACAGAAAAATAAAGTGGAGCACTAAAAAATATCTACCTAATACAAAAGAAGGTGGTAAATGAAGAACACAAAACAAAAAAGACATGAGATACGGAAAATAGCAAAATGGCAGACTTAAGTCTAACCACCTTGAAAATTATTAAATGTAAATCGATTAAACTGCAATCAAAAGTCAGATATAGTCAGACTGGATTTAAAAAATCAGGTTCATCTATATGCTATCTATAAAAGAAATATTTCAGATTAAAATACACAACTAGATTGAAAGTTTAAAAAATGGAGAATGATACAGCATGCAAATAGTAACCATATGAGGACTAGAAAGAAGTACTGATACATGCTACTGATGTGGAAAACAAAGGCAGAAGAAAAAAAAATTAAATTTCTTTACTGCCTACAGCCCATTAATAAGTCCTTGAAACGGGCAGAGTAACCTTCTTCTGGGAGCTCAGCTGCCTCAGTGATGACACTTTGCTAAAAGCAAAAGGGAATCTTCGCTTAACATTATCCCAACATCCAGGATCCTGTAAGTCGGCTTTGATATATAAAAAAAAAAACCTTTGGAAACGTCCTTTATCTCTACCCAACAAGATACAGGTTGGCAATCTTACTCCAAGCTTTTGGCTCACTGACACACATCTGAAGGGTCTCATGACTCAGTTTTTACTAAACAATAATAAATGACCTTTTCCTAACAGCAGCTCCTGGAAACCTTGTTTCCAAAATATGTTAGAGACTTACACTATCCCTGACCCCCTCCCAACCTGAAGGTATATAGTCAATCACTCTTCACAACCCTAGTGCAGCTTTTTCTGCCCATGGGACCTGTCCCGTGCTTTAATAAAACCACCTTTTTACACTATAAACGTCTCAAGAATTCTTTCTTGCCCATTGGCTCCAAACCCCTACACTCCACGCCACATCACTACCACATAGATAAACCTCAAAAACATATGCTAAGTGAAATAAGCCAGGCATAAAAGACCACATATTGTATAGTTCCATTTAAATGAAATGTCCAGAAAAGGCAAATCTGGATCTGAGAGTGCCTGGGTCTGTGGACGCAGATAAGAACAAGGAATTTTGAGGATTATAAAAATGTTCTAAAATTGGATTGTGATGATGATTGCACAATTCTGTAAATGTACTAAAAATCACAGAATTTACACTTAAAATGAGTGAATGTTATGGTATGTAAATCATACCTCAATAAAGTTATTAAGAAAAGATAAATGATGGGGCGCCTGGGTGGCGCAGTCGGTTAAGCGTCCGACTTCAGCCAGGTCACGATCTCGCGGTCCGTGAGTTCGAGCCCCGCGTCAGGCTCTGGGCTGATGGCTGAGAGCCTGGAGCCTGTTTCCGATTCTGTGTCTCCCTCTCTCTCTGCCCCTCCCCCGTTCATGCTCTGTCTCTCTCTGTCCCAAAAATAAATAAACGTTGAAAAAAAAAATTAAAAAAAAAAAAAGATAAATGAGAGACGTATGAGCCTTGCCTTATGATACTTCAGAATAACCTACATAAGATTATAATAGAAAAAGACAGATAATAGATAAAAGAAATCTCAGATATAAGTCCTAGAATTTAATTATGATTCATATATTTCTACATGGTAGGAAAGAAAGTAATGTTGAATACATATTGTTGTCTCTTTAAACCAATAAAGTAATATATTTAGACATCCATATTACACCAAAATATAAATTCCAAATGATTAAATAATTCAAGATAAAATAATACAAACTAAGGAAAACTAAGAGATAATATGTACAGTAGAGTAATTAGAGCATTTGTCCAATCAAAACTGGACATTTACATGATATCAGGAAAAAGGCAGACATATTTGACTATATAAATATTCAAACTTTTTTATGGTAAAATAAAAACAAAATAAAGAAAAGTAACGAATCTGGATCAATATTTGCAACACAGTTTGCAAACTACTGTTAATATTGCTAATGGACAAAATATTGCTAATGGACAAGAAAAACAACACAGAAGATACATAGACAAAAGGTATGAATGAGCAACTAATTTGCTGGAGAGAAAATCCAAATTATTAACAGACACTTGAAAAGATAGTAACACTCACTGGTA
The DNA here is from genome assembly GCF_018350175.1 of Felis catus. Lineage (NCBI taxonomy): Eukaryota > Metazoa > Chordata > Mammalia > Carnivora > Felidae > Felis > Felis catus. The sequence goes on from NC_058374.1 coordinate 75,263,172, forward strand.
GTAAGGTAAATGCAGAATAAGCTAAATACAGAAAACATTTGTACCCATCAGTCCAAATGATATATAACATGTATATCTAGAGAGTATACAGGGGAAAACCACACTTATTCATTACTTAGGGTATGTGAACTTTCCAGAAAGCAAACTAACAACATATATTCAAATTAAAATTATATCCACTTTGATATTAGAATCCTGTTACTGAGAATCACCTCCATATAAATAAAAGCATCCAAACTGAACGATTTATATACAAGTTTGTTTACTGAAACGTTATTCATTGTGTCAATATCTGGAAGCAAAGGTAACGCCCGTATAAAAGACAGTTGTATATATTAAGGCACATCCTCACCATGGAATATTAGGTTGCAATTTGAAAGAAATAAATTAGACCTAAACCATTTGACCAAGATTAGTATGTCCATGGTATTGCTGAGTGAGGGAGAAACAAGATAAAACTTGATATTTAAAGGGAGTTTTTAGAAGACAGAATAACCATGAATGTGTAAAATGCATATGTGTATCTGCACACATATGCATAAGCACTTATATGTGATTCTACGAGTATGAGAAAGCTATGAAAGAAAATGCATTCAGTTACTGGGTTTCTGGAGAGGGAGGTGATGTGGTTGGACGGAAAATAAAAACTGGGGAAAGGAGAGGTAGGTAAAGAAAAAAAAAAAAGAAAAAAATAAGACTGGACCACCATGAAGCACCATGCATGAAAAAATCTCATTTCCACATTCTCATAAAATTATATATGTGTCTTTATGTGTAAAAATATTTTAAAATTACTTTCAAAATGTCAAGTTCATACTTCGTGGTTGAACATACTTAAAATCATTTCCCACAAATGATCTCCAGAGTTTTGAAATAGAAATTAATGGACTACTGTTTTAAATGCAAATCTCCTAATATCTTTTCTGATTCTTCATTTCACCCCAAGTCATGTTAATTTGGATCCTGGAAATTGACATAGATTCGTGTGCTTTTTCCATTAAGGGAGGAAGAACTTGACTGAGGACAAAGTGCAGTGGGGGGTACTTTGTTTTAAGATTTTATTATTTTTTAAAGTAATCTCTACACTTGATATGGGGCTCAAACTCACAACCCCGAGATCAAGAGTCTCATGCTCCATTGACTGAGCCAGCCAGAAGCCCGTGTGGGGGGTACTTCTGAGTGGCTTGGAGGTTTGGTACTCTGTAATCTCAAACCCTACATGTATCACTGTTGAACTCTTGATCAATTCCCTAATTTTACACATGCAGTCCAATATAATAGTTAATTCTAGTAGGGTTGTAATTCAGCAAGCCAGAGAATAAACTTCTGGGTTTGACTTTAGAACATCTCTAAGCTGTAAGTAAGGTTAGAATTTCCAGATTTGAATTTGTCTTGCTTGAAATTATCCTTGAGTATTAATATTTTTATCTCCACATACTAGATGACTAGAGATACTAGATGACTGCAGCAGCTTCTTACTCATCATAATTTCATTATCAATGGACACATGATTTCAGGTGATCAAGGTGGTAAGTACATTTGCTATTGAATACCATAGTGAGAATATAAGAGAATTAGAATATAAATAGATTTGCTGTCTTTTGCACCTCCATCTATATTAATTTTAAATGTTTATTTATTTTGGGGAGAGAGAGAGTGCGAGCAGGGGAGGGGCAGATAGAGGGAGACAGAGGATCCAAAGCAGGTTCTGTGCTGACAGCAGAGAGCCTGATGTGGGGCTTGAACACACGAATTGTGAGATCATGACCTGAGCCAAAGATGGATGCTTAACTGACTGGGCCACACAGGCACCCCAACCCTCCTTTAAAAACCCACACATTTTACTGGGGGTCAAGTGAAGAACAAAATTCACTTTTTAGTGCCAATCTGAATACCAGTTTGGATTCTTTTTTTTTTTTTTAATATGAAATGTATTGTCAAATTGGTTTCCATACCACACCCAGTGCTCATCCCAACAGGTGCCCTCCTCAATGCCCATCACCCACCCTCCCCTCCCTCCAACCCCTCATCAACCCTCAGTTTATTCTCAGTTTTTAAGTCTCTTATGATTTGGCTCTCTCCCTCTCTCTTTTTTTTCCTTCCCCTCCCCCATGGTCTTCTGTTAAATTTCTCAGGATCCACATAAGAGTGAAAACATATGGTATCTGTCTTTCTCTGTATGACTTATTTCACTTAGCATAACAGGCACATGAAGAGATGCTCAACATCACTCCTCATCAGGGAAATACAAATCAAAACTACACTGAGATACCACCTCATGCCGGTCAGAGTGGCTAAAATGAACAAATCAGGAGACTATAGACGCTGGAGAGGATGTGGAGAAACGGAACCCTCTTGCACTGTTGGTGGGAATGCAAACTGGTGCAGCCACTCTGGAAAACAGTGTGGAGGTTCCTCAAAAAATTAAAAATAGATCTACCCTATTACCCAGCAATAGCACTGCTAGGAATTTACCCAAGGGATACAGGAGTGCTGATACATAAGGGCACTTGTACCCCAATGTTTATACCAGCTTGGATTCTTTGGTTCCAACCAACATAATTTGAATTTGGTTCACTTAGTTAAGAAAAGGATGTTTTTGCAAAGGATACCAGATTAAAAGAGCATTTGTGAAAATGGACTCTGGATTCAGAGTGACTGGCTTGAAATTCCAGCTTCATTTGTAAAACAGGAATAATAGTACTCAGGTCATATAAAGTTGTTGAGATAATTTAAGAGAATTATATGTGTAAAACACTTAACTTACGGTGAGCGTCTTTATTAAAAATCTAAAGTCTGCTATTGTTATTTTGCTTGTTGAAAAACTTCCTGTGAGGAAACCCAGTAAGCAAGGTATCACTGGAGATTCTCAACAGCAGGAGAACCTGGACAGTATCTTGTTAGGAGACAGGGGTAGAATAACTGGCCTTTTGTGGTTCACATGATCTCCTTGTGGCAAGGGGAGACAAGGGGCCACCATGGAGAGTCCCAGTGAGGTGCATAAAATGGGGAAGGGTTAATATCCCTAACCAAGAGTAGTGTGCAGTTACTGGAGGAAGGGTAAAAGGATGTTGGGCAGGGAAAAATAACAGATGTTATCCACAAAATAAATATATATCTATATGTTTATTTACTGTAAAACAATACCTTGGAAAATTATCTGACCCATTTTTCTTCCTCTAAATAGGGCTGACCATTAAGCATCCTAAGAATAGAGCTTGCTGCCTTCTTCTTGAACATGTATTAAGATGCTGACACATACGTATCTTCCAACAGCTGGCATGATGCTCAATCAAGAAATAATCCCTTGTTTCTAAAAACATTTCTTACAAGCTGCATTCAGACCAGTGTTCTATCAGTGAAGGAAGTGATCCCTATTCCGTAATTTCATATAGTGAAGTTTTTAAGAACACTTCTAATAAAGATGTTGCTAAGAATGCTAGAATAAGAAAGAAGGAAAGGGAAAGGGAAAGGGAAAGGGAAAGGAAAAGGAAAAGGAAAAGGAAAAGGAAAAGGAAAGGGAGAAACCTTAATTTTTCAGTTATAAGATATCTTGTGGCAAAATGGTTTAGCTTCTCCATGGTCCTGTTTCTCTGGTCCACTATGTGAAAGAATTAACATATCTTCTTAATATTCTTCTCATAGCTGTCTTCACCTCCTTGTTCTGTAGGCTGTAGACAAGGGGGTTCAGCATGGGAGTGACCATGCTGTATTTCAAGAACACCATCTCCAGACGGGAGCCTGAAGTTGGCAAGAGATAGCTGAGGAAACCTGAGCCACAGAACAAGATCACAGTAGTGAGGTGAGAAGAGCAAGTAGAGAAGGCCTTGCTTCTGCCTGAGGTGGAGCTGATGCTCAGGATGGTGGAGACATAGGAAAAAACAATCATAACGAAGGTTCCAAAGAAATGCAAGACAGAGGAGCACAGCAGGAGTGTGAAGTTGGTCGAGGTATCAGAACAAGACAGAGGGAAGAGAGAAGACAGCTCACAGCTGAAGTGGGGAAGAGTCTGGTCCTCGCAATAGTCTAAATTGACAGCCAAGAGGATATTAATGAGAGCATCAACAAAGGCCAGGCCCCAGGAACCCCACACCATCCCAACACAGAGCTGGTTGCTCATCACCTGGCCATAGAGCAGAGGGGAGCTGATGGCTACATAGCGGTCATAGGCCATCACAGCCAGCAGACAGGCCTCCGTGCCCCCAGTGGCAAACACAAAGAAGGCCTGAGCCAGGCAGCTCTCTACAAAGATGACTTTGCTTTCAGAAAGTAGATTCTCCAGCATCTTGGGGACTGTAAAAGTTGGGTGGCAGAGGTCCAGGAAGGACAGCTGTCTCAAAAAGAAGTACATGGGCATGTGAAGGTGAGAATCAGTCCTAATCACCAGCAGCATCACCAGGTTCCCCATCAGGGTCAGGACGTAAATCACCAGAAACAACATGAAGAGCAGAATTTGAGTCTGAGGGTCAGCAGATAACATAAGGAGGATGAACTCACTGACAATGCTGTGGTTTCTCATGGTGATAAAAATATTTACCCTGGGAATCCAAGAAAGACAGACATCAGAACTCCTTTTGTGCCTCCAATTTACCCCTAATGCCTTAGCCTTCCTGTTCATGTACATTATTTCACAAATGTACTGGAAACCATGTTGAAATATTTCTAAGCTGACTTCCTAATCATGACAATAAATTTGATATTCTTGGATGACAGCCCACCATCCCTCTATCAGTTCCTTACGTAATTTTGTAGGCCCTCATGTTATGCCCCTAGAGGTCCCCTTCTTTTATTTTTAAGATAGGTATTAACACAAAGAACATTTTGTATATTCAGTGGGAATAGAGAAATTTTGTTGGTGCGGCAGAATAAAAGGTTAATAACAGAAGTAAAATCCTTGAGAAAGGGACAATGACCCAGGAGCACAAGTAATTTTGTCTATAGGTAGGAGAAGGGGGCCTTTATCTGTTGAAAATAAGAGGTAAGGTAAAGAGAGTGGGGACTAAGGCAGCTAGCTTGGTAGACTGTATGGCTAAAATATGAGAGAATTTCCAACTGTTTGCAAAGTTTGATAAATGTGAGATGAAATTATGAACACGGTCTGTTTATCTATCTATCTATCTATCTATCTATCTATCTATCTATCTACCTATCATCCATCTTATCTATTTGTGTGTGTATATGGTGTGTGTTTTTAGTGCTGAGGGATTTTGATGATCTAAGAACACAAAACTCAGGTACATCAAGTGGAAGACTTACTAAGGAAATGCAGTAGGATTCACTGGTGATATATTTGCCTATTTGATATTTGGAGACTAATATGAACAAGTATGTGATTATCTCAGTAATATTTAGCTGCTTAAGCACATGTATAGAACAGAAAGAGATGTGATATTAAATGGGCTTTGTTTTTTTCCAGGAATACGCAGTGACAAAGAAAAAAAAGGTAAGGAACTAATGCATGTTTGCAAAGTGAAATGAATCACAGAAACAAGGCTGTATAAGGAATTAAATGGGGAACATGCAAAGGATTATGGCTACAGCAGTCACATATCCCATGCCCAGCTTAAACCACACTCTGCTCCTGTCAATGTCTCAGCCAGCTTTGGAAGTCCACAAGACAACCAACCTACGTTTTCACATTCTAAAACTTGTCCATGTTCTTCTGCTTTGTTCTGACACACATGACTTGCAACCTCAGACTTAGGATAACTACTCTGTAATGCTGTCCAAGTCCATCCCATTATGGCTTTTCCTTCTAACTCAAGACAACTGATCAAAGACTGATCTCTCTTCCCTTGACTGTTAACCAAGCACTGGATGACTAAATTCAATTACCTATTTAAATAACCAGCAGCACCAGGTGGTGGCAACTATACTTTGAGATCCCCTGACAAACTGCTCATATCCCGGGAAAATTATTCATTTTGTCCAGGTAGCATTGAGAATCTTGTATTAGGACACACCTGGGAAGAATTCTATTGAAAATTAATATTTGTAATGAGATATATGCTGGCAATAAGAAATGATGAGTTGGGGCGCCTGGGTGGCTCAGTCGGTTAAGCGTCCGACATCAGCTCAAGTCATGATCTCACAGTCCATGAGTTCGAGCCCCGCATCGGGCTCTGTGCTGACAGCTCAGAGCCTGGAGCCTGCTTTGGATTCTGTTTCCCTCTCTCTCTGACCCTCCCCTGCTCCTGTTCTGTCTCTGTCTCAAAAATAAATAAAAATATTTAAAAAAAATTTTTTTAAAAGAAATGATGTTATGTATATTATTTTTCCAACATATGTATATTTATTTCCAGTTATTTGAGGGATGGGTTATGAAAATAATGGCTAAAATTTTCATATTTCACTCATTAATTTAGATCTAATCAGAGTGTCCATTTGGGTTTCTGCTGCCCAGATCACATTATCTCCAACCATCATATGGATAAATCAGCTGGTACAGAATTGAAGCATGAAATCCTTTATGTTAGGCAAAAGGCCCATGATACCCAGGGTGTGGAAGAGAAGGAGGTACTATGCCTCTGTGACATGATTTTAGGGCAATACAAAGAAAAGCCCTTTTCTATCTTCCACCTCCAAATAGTCCTGACTTATTAACTGCAAAATATTCTATGAATTATGGGATGAAGTTTATCCTTGAAACAAAATGAAAATGGGATAAGCTTGCATGTGTATTTGCACACATAAAACACAATGACAGGAAGAAAAGTTGCCATCGGGGGCCTGACTTCCACAGAAGTGAAATGTCAGATTTCTTTTTAGGGTATTCGTAAAGTGTCAAAGACATTTCCTTAAAATAAGTAAATAAGTAAAATAATAAAAACAAATCTTTTTACTATGGCTAATGACCAAAAGGTACTATTAGTGATTTCTTTCTTCTGCTGCTTTTTAAAAATATTTTATTTTTTCTTTTTTAAAGTTTATTTCTTTTTTTTTTTTAATTTTTTTTCAGCGTTTTTATTTATTTTTGGGACAGAGAGAGACAGAGCATGAACGGGGGAGGGGCAGAGAGAGAGGGAGTCACAGAATCGGAAACAGGCTCCAGGCTCCGAGCCATCAGCCCAGAGCCTGACGCGGGGCTCGAACTCACGGACCGCGAGATCGTGACCTGGCTGAAGTCGGACGCTTAACCGACTGCGCCACCCAGGCGCCCCTAAAGTTTATTTCTTTTGAGAGGGGCAGAGAGAGAAGGAGAGAGAGAGAATCCCAAGCAGGCTCCACACTGTCAGCACAGAGCCCAACGTGACACTCTAACCCACTGTGAGATCATGACCTCAGCCAAAATCAAGAGTCGGATGCTTAACCGACTGAGCCACCCTGACACCCCTTCTTCTACTGTTTCTAAACATAAAATGCCAATAACTTTGGAAAACATGATATAGTAGTTTTGTTGCCAGATATTAACATAATTAGAGGGAGAGAGTTAATTGGATCCCATCCAAGGGAAAAATAGCTAAGGACTGGTCAGTGCAGAATGAAATATGAAATGACTTTATTTCATAATGTTGACCTGAAAGTATTAGCTGAGAACATTAATAAGTGTATTAATGATGAGGAAGCAGGAGAAACAGGTTTAGCATTTTATCGATTTTGAAAGACAAGCTTGGCCACAAAGGAGCTTAAAGCCCTGGTTTTATGAAGAGGTATCTTGTATGAGGAAAAAAAAAATACTAAAACCAGAGTTAAGCAGGTATTGGAGATAAGCATCACCTAGTTCATTTTTGCCCAGATTGTGCCTCAATCTTGCCCCACATGTCTCAGGGGTAGTCCATCTGAAGATTATTATAATGCAGGTAAAGTAATTCTCTGAAGCTCATAAGACTGGTTGAGGAGGAGACAGTTTAAAGCATGAAGAGTGGAAAACATGCTCCTAATGTCCTACCATATCCCTATCTGCAGTGCTTTCAGATGGTGGACTCAGCTTCTCCAACATAAAATAAGGACTTTATGCCTGAGGTTCAGTAAGTGTAGCGCAATGTTGCCAACATCCTGCAATTTAGACAGACGTGTGGTATAGCAGGATCATGTCACTTAGTAGCTGTTTAGCTTTGGAGATATTGTTTGATATTTTAAATTATAATTGTTCCACCCATAAACTGAGTACATTTGGGGGAAATAATATATGTCTTATATTTGATTGAATTAGCCTATACATAAAGAGCCGGAAACAGGACTTCCAATCTGTTAATGTAAATGTTAATGCATCCCAGGAAAAGGAAGAAGAGTATATCAGAGTAGTAGACTGAAGCATGTTAGGGAAGAGATAATATGAGACCATATTGCAAAAGAGCTGTCTCTAAATGTAGGGATAGTGTCTAGACTTGAGAACAGTAAGAAGATGACAGAATTCAAGGGAGAGGTAAGTCTCCTAGAAAGCAGTAAGAGAGGAAGGAAAGGAAGGAAAAAAGGAAGCACCTCAAGGAGTAGGTTGGGAGAAGACAAGATCATCAGAGGACTCAGAGGAACATTTTCGTCCTCGAATTCTCTTAGGGGAGACATTATCCCGGAGTTTTGAATCAATAGGTAGAGGGATCAGGTGATATTCATTAAAAGAAGATGTAACACAACTTTCCAGCTCTGGGAATAGACATTTTCATACATTTTCCTCCGTAACTCTAAATATTTTGCTGACAGAATTTTCTGAACAAAGGATTCTGATACTCTAACAATCAAAAGACCAGTTGGTTTAGGCTGAACTAAGGATCCCAAGGGACTGGCTCAATAATCTATATTCCCAGGAGTTATAGCTGAAACCTACAGTGTAGACTCAGTTGCTAAGAAGCTTGAAGTTTTAAAAAGACACTGGGGTTTTTCTCATGTGTGACCTTTGCAACTTATAAACCGAAGCAATCAACCTGAACTCCTAGATGTGCTCTCCAGCTAGTCTGGGAACTGAAGAGAGGCAGGGTTGGAAAAGAGAATTTGGAATCTTTTCCCTCAGGAGCAGGTCATATGGACCCTCAGAGAATTTGTTTGGGATCTGAAAAGAGATTCACAGCTAACCTCCAGATTATCTTCTCATATGTGTATGAGATTATTTATTCAATTTGGTTTAATATTAATATTAATATTAATCAAGTGAAGTAATTTTTAAACATTTTTAAATAATTTAAATACTAATCTGTATCTTATTATACAACAAATACATAGTCATGGCAAAGAATATAAGCAGAATGCAATTTTCAATAGCTTTCCTATAATCTCTCCTATTCTTACCTTACCTCAAAGATCAGGAGTCAGAAGGGGAGAAGTTTCCAGTTGTTAAAGATACCTGGTCTAATTATATCCAATAACTAGGAAAATATCCGTAGGAATCAGTATGGTGTTAGCTATATATGTGTATTATATATATTTATATATAAAACAAATTATACTTATGGATATGTATATATATAATTTGGCTTTCAAGAAAGAAATGTTTAAGTATAAAATAAAAACTAATAAAATGATTACATATAGAAGGATGGAGAAAATAAACAGGATGGGGAAAACAAAACAGGGAAGAAATTTATGTTATTTTTAATGTTATTTGTTATATATTATTGACTTCTGAATAACCTATTTTACCAAACAGAAACAGGTTAAATTCAAAATTCTAAAACTAAAAACCGAAACAAATAAGCCTAGCTATACATCAAAGAAATGATATAACCACTAAAGAAAAAAATGGTTTCAAATGACCTGAGATTATAAGATTTTAAGTGGACTGTTTCAGTGAGAGAGACAATCTAATCAGTAGTCTTATTGTTAGGAATAATATTGGTATGGTTTTTTGAAACTATTATTTGTACATTTGAAAGATAAAGCAAATATTATGCTACTGTTATTAGGAATACTTATTCAGCACAAGAGCAAAGTGACACAATATAGAATCAAAGAAATAAGAATTTTGCTATCTTAAATTTTAATTTGAAATATTTATATTATTAAAATGTCAATACTACCCAAAGCAATCTACACATTAAATAAATTTGGAATTTGAAATATTTATATTATTACAATGTCAATACTACACAAAGCAATCTACACATTCAATGCAATCCCAGTCAAAATTGCACCAGCATTCTTCTCAAAGCTAGAACAAACAATCCTAAAATTAGTATGGAACCCCAAGAGACCCCAAATAGCCAAAGTAATACTGAAGAAGAAAACCAAAGCAGAAGGCATCACAATCCCAGAATTTAACCTCTACTACAAACCTGTAATCATCAAGACAGTATGGTATTGGCACAAGAACAGACACATTAGACCAATGGAATAGAATAGAGAACCCAGAATTGGACCCACAAATGTATGGCCAACTAATCTTTGACAAAGCAGGAAAGAACATCCAATGGAAAAAAGACAGTCTCTTTAACAAGTGGTGCTGGGAGAAATGGACAGCAACATGCAGAAGAATGAAACTAGACCACTTTCTTACACCATACACAAAAATAAACTCAAAATGGATGAAGGACCTGAATGTGAGACAGGAAACCATCAAAACCCTAGAGGAGAAAGCAGGCAAAAACCTCTTTGACCTCAGCCGCAGCAATTTCTTACTCAGCACATCTCCAAAGGCAAGGGAATTAAAAGTAAAAATAACTACTGGGACCTCATCAAGATAAAAAGCTTTTGCACAGCAAAGGAAACAATCAGCAAAACTAAAAGGCAACCAACGAAATGGGAAAATATATTTGCAAATGACATATTGGATAAAGGGCTATGATCCAAAATCTATAAAGAACTCACCAAACTCTACACCCGAAAAACAAATAATCCAGTTAGAAAATGGGCAGAAGACATGAATAGACACTTTTGCAAAGAAGACATCCAGGCCAACAGACACATGAGAAGATGCTCAATGTCACTCCTCTTCAGGGAAATACAAATCAAAACCACAGTGAGATGCCACCTCATGCCGGTCAGAGTGGCTAAAATGAACAAATCAGGAGACTATAGATGCTGGCGAGAATGTGGAGAAACGGGAACCCTCCTGCACTGCTGGTGGGAATGCAAACTTGTGCAGCCGCTCTGGAAGACAGTACGGAGGTTCCTCAAAAAATTAAAAATAGAACTACCATGTGACCCAGCAATAGCACTGCTAGGAATTTGCCCAAGGGATACAGGAGTGTTGACGCATAAGAGCACATGTACCCCAATGTTTAAAGCAGTGCTTTCAACAACAGCCAACGTATGGAGAGAGCCTAAATGTCCATCACCTGACAAATGGATAAAGAAGATGTGGTTTATATATATGATGTAATACTACTTGGCAATAAGAAAGAATGAAATCTAGCCTTTTGCAGCAACATGGATGGAACTGGAGGGTATTATGCTAAGTGAAATAAGTCAGGCAGAGAAAGACAGATACCATATGTTTTCACTCATATGTGGATCTTGAGAAACTTAACAGAAGACCATGGGGGAAGGGATGGGGGGAAAAAGTTACAAACAGAGAGGGAGGTAGGGAAACCATAAGACACTCTTAAATACAGTGAACAAACTGAGGGTTGATGGGGGTTGGGGGGAGAGGGGAAAGTGGGTGATGTGCATTGAGGAAGGCACTTGTTGAGATGAGCACTGGGTGTTGTATGGAAGCCAATTTGACAATATATTATATTAAAACCATAAATTAAAAAACTAGAATAAATGAAGAAAAAAATAAAATAAAATAAAATAAAATAAAATAAAATAAAATAAAATAAAATAAAAAATAAAAAGAAATATTTGTGAACTTGTTACCTTTTGTTTTGCTTTAAATGGCTCTATTGAAAAAGCCTAGAAGTATTGATAAAGTAGTAATGATCACCTATGGTACCCTGATTTTGGCTTCTAAATACCATTAAAGGAAGCAGAATTCCTTAGAAAAATGGCTGATTACAGGTTTAGGGCAAAATGTACATGTAAAAAAAATCTGATTTTTTTTTTTTTTTTTGGTGCCAGAAAGTAAAGGAGGCATCAAACCTATTATGATCATCAGAAGGATACAGCAACAAGACCACAGGCCAAGAACAGAATATTTTAGTGAAAAATAATTACTGAAATTGATTAAAACACACTGCATATATAAAAAGACATGATTTAATGGCAATGCACAATCAATTATTCAACCAATCAATTGATAAAGCACTGAAAGGGGAGCTTCTGGGAAGATGGAGGCGTAGGAGGACGCTGGGCTCACCGCGTCCTGCGGATCACTTAGATTCCACCCACACCTACCTAAATAACCCAGAAAATCGCCAGAAGAGTAGCAGAATGGATTCTCTGGAACCAAGCATAGACAAGAGGTCCATGGAAGAGGGTAGGAAGAGCAGAGAGGCAGTGTGCACTATACGGACTGGCAGGAGGGAGCCCGGGCGGAGGGGCAGTCTGCCCGCTGACAAAGCAGAGCCCCGAGTCTGGCTTGCAAAAACGGAGGGGCCGGACAGAGTGTGCTCTGACAGCAAGCGGAACTTAACTTCTGGAAGGTTATAAGTTAACAGATCTGCTTGGAGAACGGGAGGGCTGGAGGACAACGGGAGGGAGAGTTGTTGAGCCCCGGACAAGAGAGCGCAGCTTGGTGGGGAACAAAGGCACTGGCCAGCAATGTCTCCCTCACCCATCCCCCAGCCAAAATCCCAAAGGGAACCGGTTCCTGCCAGGGAACTTGCTGGCACCACACAAACACCCAATGCTGTGCTTCTGAGGATCCATCCCTCCGGCGGGTCTGACTCCCTCCCGGTGCCGCAGGGCCCCTCCTGAAGCAGATTTCCAAAGGAAAAGGGAACTGAGCCTGCCCCTCCTGCCCCTGTGCACCTTGCCTATCCACCCCAGCTAATATGCCAGATCCCCAGCACCACAAGCCTGGCAGTGTGCAAGTAGCCCAGACGGGCCACGCCACCCCACAGTGAATCCCGCTCCTAGGAGAGGGGAAGAGAAGATACACACCAGACTGACTGTGGCCCCAGCTGCGGCCTGGGGGCAGACATCAGGTCTGACTGCGGCCCCACCCAGCAAGGCAAGTTATTCAAGACAGCACAGGGGAAGTGCCCCGCAGTTCCACACCACTCCAGGGACTATCCAAAATGACGAAACGGAAGAATTCCCCTCAAAAGAATCTCCAGGAAATAACGACAGCTAATGAACTGATCAAAAAGGATTTAAACAATATAACAGAAAGTGAATTTAGAGTAATAGTCATAAAATTAATCGCTGAACTTGAAAACAGTATAAAGAACAGCAGAGAATCTATTGCTACAGAGATCAAGGGACTAAGGAACAGCCAGGAGGAGCTAAAAAATGCTATTAATGAGCTGCAAAATAAAATGGAGACAACCACAGCTCAGATTGAAGAGGCAGAGGAGAGAATAGGTGAACTAGAAGATAAAATTATGGAAAAAGAGGAAACTGAGAAAAAGAGAGATAAAAAAAAATCCAGGAGTATGAGGGGAAAATTAGAGAACTAAGTGATGCACTAAAGAGAAATATTCTATGCATAATTGGTATTCCAGAGGAGAAAGAGAGAGGGAAAGGTGCTGAAGGTGTACGTGAAGAAATCATAGCTGAGAACTTCCCTGATCTGGGGAAGGAAAAAGGCATTGAAACCCAAGAGGCACAGAGAACTCCCTTCAGACGTCACTTGAATTGATCTTCCACACGACATATCATAGTGAAACTGGCAAAATACAAGGATAAAGAGAAAATTCTGAAAGCAGCTAGGGATAAACGTGCTCTAACATATAAAGGGAGACTGATAAGACTCATGACAGATCTCTCTACTGAAACTTGGCAGGCCAGAAAGGAATGGCAGGAAATCTTCAATGTGATGAACAGAAAAAAATACGCAGCCGAGAATCCTCTATCCAGCAAATCTGTCATTTAGAATAGAAGAAGAGATAAAGGTCTTCCCAAACAAACAAAAACTGAAGGAATTCATCACCACTAAACCAGCCCTACAAGAGATCCTAAGGGGGATCCTGTGAGACAAAGTACCAGAGACATCGCTACAAGCATGAAACCTACAGACATCACAATGACTCTAAACCCATATCTTTCTATAATAACACTGAATGTAAATGGACTAAATGCGCCAGCCAAAAGCACAGGGTATCAGAATGGGTAAAAAAACAAGACCCATCTATTTGCTGTCTACAAAAGACTCATTTTAGACCTGAGAACACCTTCAGATTGAAAGTGAGGGGATGGAGAACTATTTATCATGCTACTGGAAGTCAAAAGAGAGCTAGAGTAGCCATACTTCTATCAGACAAACTAGACTTTAAATTAAAGGCTGTAATAAGAGATAAAGAAGGGCATTATATAATAATTACAGGGTCTATCCATCAAGAAGAACTAACAATTATAAATGTCTATGTGCCGAATATGGGAGCCCCCAAATATATAAAACAATTACTCACAAACATAAGCAACCTTATTGATAAGAATGTGGTCATTGCAGGGGACTTTAATACCCCACTTACAACAATGGATAGATCATCTAGACATATGGTCAATAAAGAAACAAGGGCCCTGAATGATACATTGGATCAGATGGACTTCACAGATACATTTAGAACTCTGCATCCCAAAGCAACAGAATATACCTTCTTCTCGAGTGCACATGGAACATTCTCCAAGATAGATCACATACTGGGTCACAAAACAGCCCTTCATAAGTATACAAGAATTGACATCATACCATGCATACTTTCGAACCACAATGCTATGAAGCTTGAAATCAACCACAGGAAAAAGTCTGGAAAACCTCCAAAAGCATGGAGGTTAAAGAACACCCTACTAACGAATGAGTGGGTCAACCAGGCAATTAGAGAAGAAATTAAAAAATATATGGAAACAAACGAAAATGAAAATACAACAATCCAAACGCTTTGGATTGCAGCAAAGGCAGTCCTGAGAGGAAAATACCTTGCAATCCAGGCCTATCTCCAGAAACAAGAAAAATCCCAAATACAAAATCTAACAGCACACCTAAAGGAAATAGAAGCAGAGCAGCAAAGACACCCCAAACCCAGCAGAAGAAAAGAAATAATAAAGATCAGAGCAGAAAGAAACAATATAGATTCTAAAAAAACTATAGAGAAGATCAATGAAACCAAGAGTTGGTTTTTTGAAAAAATAAACAAAATTGATAAACCTCTAGCCATACTTCTCCAAAAGAAAAGGGAGATGACCCAAATAGATAAAACCATTAATGAAAATGGAATTATTATAACCAATCCCTCAGAAATACAAGCAATTATCAGGGAATACTATGAAAAACTATATGCCAACAAACTGGACAACCTGGAAGAAATGGACAAATTCCTAAACACCCACACACTTCCAAAACTCAAACAGGAGGAAATAGAAAGCTTGAACAGACCCATAACCAGCGAAGAAATTGAATCAGGTTTCAAAAATCTCCCAACAAATAAGAGTCCAGGACCAGATGGCTTCCCTGGGGAATTCTACCAGACATTTAAAGCAGAGATAATACCTATCCTTCTCAAGCTATTCCAAAAAATAGAAAGGGAAGGAAAACTTCCAGACTCATTCTATGAAGCCAGTATTACTTTGATTCCTAAACCAGACAGAGACCCAGTAAAAAAAGAGAACTACAGGGGCGCCTGGGTAGCGCAGTCGGTTAAGCGTCCGACTTCAGCCAGGTCACGATCTCGCAGTCCGTGGGTTCGAGCCCCGCGTCAGGCTCTGGGCTGATGGCTCAGAGCCTGGAGCCTGTTTCCGATTCTGTGTCTCCCTCTCTCTCTGCCCCTCCCCCATTCATGCTCTGCCTCTCTCTGTCCCAAAAATAAGTAAAAAACGTTGAAAAAAAATTAAAAAAAAAAAAAAAGAGAACTACAGGCCAATATCCCTGATGAATATGGATGCAAAAATTCTCAATAAGATACTAGCAAATCGAATTCAACAGGTTATAAAAAGAATTATTCACCATGATCAAGTGGGATTCATTCCTGCGATGCAGGGCTGGTTCAACATTCGCAAATCAATCAACATGATACAACACGTTAATAAAAGAAAAGATAAGAACCATATGATCCTGTCAATTGATGCAGAAAAAGCATTTGACAAAATTCAGCACCCTTTCTTAATAAAAACCCTCAAGAAAGTCGGGATAGAAGGAACATACTTAAACATCACAAAAGCCATTTATGAAAAGCCCACAGCTAATATCATCCTCAATGGGGAAAAACTGAGAGCTTTCCCCCTGAGATAAGGAACACGACAGGGATGTCCACTCTCACTGCTGTTGTTTAACATAGTATTGGAAGTGCTAGTATCAGCAATCAGACAACAAAAGGAAATCAAAGGCATCAAAATTGGCAAAGATGAAGTAAAGCTTTCACTTTTTGCAGATGACATGATATTATACATGGAAAACCCGATAGACTCCACCAAAAGTCTGCTAGAACTGACACATGAATTTAGCAAAGTTGCAGGATACAAAATCAATGTACAGAAATCAGTTGCATTCTTATACACTAATAATGAAGCAACAGAAAGACAAATAAAGAAACTGATCCATTCACAATTGCACCAAGAAGCATAAAATACCGAGGAATAAACCTAACCAAAGATGTAAAAGATCTGTATGCTGAAATCTATAGAAAGCTTATGAAGGAAATTGAAGAAGATATAAAGAAATGGAAAAACATTCCATGCTCATGGGTTGGAAGAATAAATATTGTCAAAATGTCAATACTACACAAAGCTATCTACACATTCAATGCAATCCCAATCAAAATTGCACCAGCATTCTTCTTGAAGCTAGAACAAGCAATCCTAAAATTCATATGGAACCACAAAAGGCCCCGAATAGCCAGGTAATTTTGAAGAAGAAGACCAAAGCAGGAGGTATCACAATCCCAGACTTTAGCCTCTACTACAAAGCTGTCATCATCAAGACAGCATGGTATTGGCACAAAAACAGACACATAGACCAATGGAATAGAATAGAAACCCCAGAACTAGACCCACAAAAGTATAGCCAACTAATCTTTGACAAAGCAGGAAAGAATATCCAATGGAAAAAAGACAGTCTCTTTAACAAATGGTGCTGGGAGAACTGGACAGCAACATGCAGAAGTTTGAAACTAGACCACTTTCTCACACCATTCACAAAAATAAACTCAAAATGGGTAAAGGACCTGAATGTGAGCAAGAAACCATCAAAACACTAGAGGAGAAAGCAGGAAAAGACCTTTCTGACCTCAGCCATAGCAATTTCTTACTTGACACATCCCCAAAGGCAAGGGAATTACAAGCAAAAATGAACTACTGGGACCTCATGAAGATTAAAAAGCTTCTGCACAGGAAAGGAAACAATCAACAAAACTAAAAGGTAACCAACGGAATGGAAAAATATATTTGCAAATGACATATCAGACAAAGGGCTAGTATCCAAAATCTATAAAGAGCTCACCAAACTCCACACCCGAAAAACAAATAACCCAGTGAAGAAATGGGCAGAAAACATGAATAGACACTTCTCTAAAGAAGACATCCGATGGCCAACAGGCACATGAAAAGATGTTCAGCGTCGCTCCTTATCAGGGAAATACAAATCAAAACCACACTCAGGTATCACCTCACGCCAGTCAGAGTGGCCAAAATGAACAAATCAGGAGACTATAGATGCTGGAGAGGATGTGAGAAACGGGAACCCTCTTGCACTCTTGGTGGGAATGCAAATTGGTGCAGCCACTCTGGAAAACAGTGTGGAGGTTCCTCAAAAAATTAAAAATAGACCTACCCTATGACCCAGCAGTAGCACTGCTAGGAATTTACCCAAGGGATATAGGAGTACTGATGCATAGGGGCACTTGTACCCCAATGTTTATAGCAGCACTCTCAACAATAGCCAAATTATGGAAAGAGCCTAAATGTACATTAACTGATGAATGGATAAAGAAATTATGGTTTATATACACAATGGAGTACTACGTGGCAATGAGAAAGAATGAAATATGGCCTTTTGTAGCAACATGGATGGAACTGGAGAGTGTGATGCTAAGTGAAATAAGCCATACAGAGAAAGACAGATACCATATGGTTTCACTCTTGTGTAGATCCTGAGAAACTTAACAGAAACCCACGGGGAAGGGGAAGGAAAAAACAAAAGAGGTTAGAGTGGGAGACAGCCAAAGCATAAGAGACTCCTAAAAACTGAGAACAAACTGAGGGTTGATGGGGGGTGGGAGGGAGGGGAGGGGGAGGTGATGGGCATTGAAGAGGGCATCTTTTGGGATGAGCACTGGGTGTTGTATGGAAACCAATTTGACAATAAATTTCATATATTAAAAAAATAAATTAATTAAAAAAGATAAAGCACTGAAAGAAAAAGCTCAATGGACATTAATAGAGGTTATACTGAAAATTTATAATTAAAGGGAAAGAAATAAAGTAGTTCTCATGACTTCTCGTATGTATTTCAGGTTAATCAAAGAAACCCTAATTGATATGAGAACTTAATTTTATTCAGATTAATTCCAGCTAATAAACGCAGAAGGAATAAGAAAATAAGAAAATTACCAGTTTGGAAACTCGAATGAAATAACTACTTCAAGCAATTGTCATCAGTGGTTTGTAAACATCTTTAAGTAAAAGAAGGTTGGAGAACTTTACAGTGAAGGGATACAAGCATCATCACTTGCACCCACTGATCTATCTTGTCATCAAAAAAGTGGGATAACCAAACATCATATCTCTCTTGATGTAATGCAACATGAAGTTCACAACTCCACTTATGAAGATTTTCAGAAAGGACTCAAGTCTTTTCTTACGACAAATTGTGGGCTCAATGGACAAGGTAAGTAACACAACTAGGAAGAAAACTAGCTAAATCCAGAATGCAGATATTCCACAGGAAAACTGTACAGACTTCTTCAACAACTTAACAGCAGTCACAATTTCCAGATATGCTCAGGAGCTGTGACGTCTCCTGCCTTGGCAGTGGAGTAAGCTTGCTGTAGCACACGACAGCCCTAGTTCCCCTCTTGAGTAGGATGATCTGAATCCATCAATTTTTCTACCATTTAGCTCTGCTCTCAGGAATATTCCTTGTTTCACTACCTTGCATGGGCACATCTGAGATGAGTACTGGAGAAAATGTCCTTCTTAGTGTCTTCATAGCTTTCACTGCCTGCTTTTCATTGGGCTTCAACATGTAGAATTTTCTTTAGGGATCAAACATTGATTTTTACAAGGCAGGCTTCCAGTCGGTTCTCTGTGTAGGTAATCGTAGTTATAAATCTTGAATAGCCTTGATTTTTAAGTCTGAAGACACTATTATCTTAATCTTACCGAGCAAGGCTGCTCTGCTTTTCCGTCACTCCCCTTATTAATTAGGCCACTCTGAGGCTACCTGAAGCAATGGGTTTGAATGAGAAAGCAACACTCAAAATCTTGTTTTTCCAGTATGTTTTTGTCTTTTTGTGTGGAAGAAATTTAATTTTATCTCCTATCATGGCTGTTCCATCAAAGCCAGTGTTTATAACTGTATCAGTTTCAGATATGAACCAGTGAACATTTCACTCTTGTAAAACTCTAAATTACACAACTCTCAGGTAATATAGATTGTTAACTGCAGGCAAAAATTAACTTGGTAGACTGTATTACCTTCAATTTCTGCTTGTTGGCAGGAGTTCTAGCCAGAATTGATCTCTCATAAGACTTTGCTGAAATGGGAAGAAGGCAGTCAACACCCACCAATATCCTGTGTTTTTACTATCATTTCTTCTAATGTTATGGTGACAGTAAGCATGTGGGCTGCCTTTCAAGGTACCATGGATGCAACTTTGATCAAATAATTTATTACAACTTAACTAGGGTATTGGATTTTCTAACATTCATTTTCTAAATCCTTACTGCCTGTTGCTTGACTGCCTGCACCAAACCCCACACATTATAGGTTTTGCTAAATGGAGCACCCTACTTCCTGGAATCAAATTCTATATTTTTTAAGATAAAATTTATTTGCAAGTATCTGAGACCAAAATGATAGCAGCATAAGCAACACAGAATTTTATTTCTGTCACATAAAAGTCTGGAAGTATTCAGGGTTGCTATTATGGCTCTATTGCCAAAAGTCTTCAGCATCCCAGCAACTTATATTTGTACTTACATGAATGGCCTCCATTCCCAAAGTCATGTAGTAGACAACATGGGTATTCCAGTTCCTGCATTAAAAATGCACTCTTGCAAGCAATAAGGAGAAAGGGATAAGAAGGAAGTGGAAAAAGGCAAGAAACAATACTCTTTCAGGGATGACTTCTTTCTTTTTTAAATTTTTTTTTCCAACGTTTACTTATTTTTGGGACAGAGAGAGACAAAGCATGAACGGGGGAGGGGCAGAGAGAGAGGGAGACACAGAATCGGAAACAGGCTCCAGGCTCTGAGCCATCAGCCCAGAGCCTGACGCGGGGCTCGAACTCCTGGACCGCGAGATCGTGACCTGGATGAAGTCGGAGGCTTAACCGACTGTGCCACCCAGGTGCCCCAGGGATGACTTCTTAAAACTTTAACGTTTTACCTCACTGGTCTGAGTTTAATCACGTGGTCACACATGGCTAAAAGAAAGACTGGTTGAAGAACTATTCTGCATATAGATGTGCTTAAAGAACTGTAGTAATTCTGTGGTGAGGCAACAAAGGATAATAGATACTTGGTGACAATGAGCAATCTCTGTAGCACTGTTAATGTAAAATGAGAAACGAGAACGAGAAAACTATAGAAAAATATCTACATTAATATTGATGCAAAAATTCTGAGTAAATTATTAGTGAATTGAACGTAGCAATGTATAAAACTAAAATTCAGTATGATCAAACAAGGATTAATGCCAAAATATAAGGATGGCTTCATATCGGTAAGTTTACTATCAAAAACATAACAAGATGACTTAATGTTTCCCTAGTTTGACTAATCTTTAGATGGGCTTTTTCCTGACTCTAGGCCCGTGACTTTTCTTTTCTTGGAGCTTTTACTAGAGAAAAATTGTCATCATAAATCATTTCTCTACATCTTTGAGATGTAATCTTTTTAAAGGCCTGTTGCCAATTTTACAACTCAGGAATGTCTTTCCCAAAGACCTGGGAACTGTCTCTTTGAAATGTAATCATTAAGGAAGATAAGCACCTGATCGCCCAAGATTCTGTGGGAGGGGAGGAGCCTAACTTCAAGGGCACATTGGTCTTAAGTTGTAAAACTACCTCCTGTCATGAAGATACATGAAAGTTTACTTTTCCTATGGGTAAAGCCAATTAGCAAACACAGATGGCCCAGGATCTCCCCCCTTCACCCTAGTTCTTAAAACCCTACCCCTACTGTCTTTTGTTTCACTGGAGTTGAGTTCAGACTCAGTTCTTTTCTATTGCAATAGCCTTGAATACAGTCTTCTTTGCTTCTTAATTTTATCTAGTGCAATTTTTGCTTTGATAAGATCAAAGAATAAAAGAAGTAAAACTGTGGCAATAGTAGTGGGTGCTGAAATGTAATTTGTAAAATTATGTACCCACTGCCAATACATAGGAATAGGAACCACTAAAATGAAATATTATAGGAAATATTATCTCAGAAGTGAAATACTAAAAAAATTTCAGTTAAATTCAAGAATAAGCTAGGGATTCTCATTGACACCATTATTAAATGTTATTTTAAAAGTTTTCACAAAATGAAAAAAAGAAATGAAATTACTATATGGATATTAGAAACAAACACTATAAAATATTTTGTTCTTTGATGTATACTTGCATGTCTAGGAAATTTAAGAGATTATAGTAAAAGAAAAAAGAGTTAAGAGATTTGGGAACAGTGGCTCATTGCATCCACCTGGGTTCAGCTGCAATCACAGGAATTTGATAGAGGTCTCAGTTGCTTATGAAAATTTTTAAGAAGGGCTGGAGAAGCAGGCACTAGAATGATCTCCTAGTTAACAATGTATGCAGATCCCAGAACCACTCCTTTGTCACAATAGGAAAAGCTGCTGCCACTGGTGCAGAAAGCCTAGGAATTTGGAAAGTTCTATTGCTGCAGCTGATCACAGAGCCATGCTACTTTCAACCTGGTCAAAAGATGTCTCTACTATTGTAGAAGCTACTAAATCAGGGCATCTTCACCACAGCTGCTATCTGCAGAGCCATGCCATCTCTGCCATGATCTAGGTTGGAAAAAAGGATACCCCACATCTTGTCATTGTCCCCTGAGGATTCAGGTCCAAATTATCATTTCATATGAATATATCTGAAACCTAAGAAAGCTTCTTAAAACTAGATCCAATGGAGTTTGCAAATATAGCTGTTACTCTTCTAGTTTCTGCACACTAGAATAGGATTGGAAGAGATGCACACAAATACAATCCATAGTATCTTCTATACTGGGTACAACAGTAATTATTTAAAACTTGCCATCTTTTCTCTGTACTAACAGTAAGAGCTTATAAACAAAAATGGGGGGAAAACCCATTTATAATAGTGACAGAAAAAATTTTAAATTATGGGTATATCTAAGAAGAATGGCACAGGACCTATATAATGATTATCTGTGAAATTTTATTTAGGGATATAAACAATGAACAAAATGAAAGACATATTCTTATTGGGATGGTATTCTTATTGGGATGACTTAACATCATTAACATGTCTATTATCCCCAAACTATTTTTTAAATTTGATGCCGGTTCAGTTGTAATCCCAAAATTGTATTTCTTTGAAGTTGGATAAAGGATATATAATAGAATGAGAAGGAATAATATCGGGGGGAGGGTGATACTGAAGAAACATTATCTTGCCAAATATCAATATAATATTTTAAAAAGAGATAAATAGAACATCATTAAAATAAAAACCCATAAATTTACCTCAGATTTTAATGTGTGACTCAATTGCTATTTTAGTTCAGTTGAAAAAGAATGAGTCATTTATTAATGTTGCTGTCACAAGTTGTTATCCATCATATCCTAATGTAGTTAGACATCTATTTCACACCAAACACAAACATGAATTTCAAATGATTACAGACTTAAATGAAAAATATAAAAAATTACAGTCTAAGAAGGACATCTAGGAAACCGTTTTTAAGAGGTAGATCTTTACCTAGATGGGTAAAGAGACTTAATGTTTAAAGAAAATAAATTATGTATGAATATATAAGAACTAAAAACTTTGGCATGGGAAAGGATACCACAAAAAAAAAAAAGACAAAAGCAAATAACAGAGCTGAAAAGACACTTGCTGCATAGAAGACAAATGGTTAATGTACCTGAAATGTGAAATGCTCTAAAACATTAATAAAAACAGCAAACAAGCCAAAAGTAAAATGGGCTATGGATATGATCTTCACGAAAGATCATATGCAAATTGTCGACTAATATGTGAAAAGATGTTAATATTGCCTAGTAGTCAGAAGAATGCACAGTGAAATAAAAATATCATTATATAATAAACTATAACACATTGCAGGCTCAGTAGGGCTTAAAGGGCACTCTTGCTTTGCTGGTAGAGATGTGGAGTATACCTGGTAAACAATTTGGCAACATCAATTAAAATGAGATATACATATACACTTTACAATTCTATCTCTGGGAATTAATCCCAGGTAAATAAAAACATTAAATTTCATGTTAACCACTACAAAAATGTAGTGGTTAAAAAATGGAAGCAAAGTTGCTTCCATATTTTGGCTAAGCAATATACGTCAGACTGAGAAAGACAAATACCATATGATTTCACTCATACATGAAATCTAAAAACCAAAACAAATGAATAAAAAAATAAAAAGCAGAATCAGACCTGTAAATAAAGAAGAATTGATGGTTGCCAGAGGGGAGGGAGTCAGGAGATGGGCAAAAGGGGTGAAGAGGAATGGGAGACACAGACTTCCAATTATGAAAGGAATAAATCACAGGAATAAAAGGCACAGCATAAGGAATATGTCAATGATATTGTAATAGTGTTGTATGGTGACAGGTGGCAGCTACACTTGTGGTGAGCACAGCATAAGGTATAGAGAAGCTGAATCACTATGTTGCACACTTGAAACTAATGTAGCATCATATGTCAACTATACTCAAATTAAAAAAAAAATTTAATGGAAGCAAAGTGAGCCCATATGTAGGAGAATGGTTTGAGAAACTGACACATTGATAAGATGGAATTTAATGCTGACACGAAAAAATGAATTAGAGTTATGCCATTTGATATGTAGTAAGTTTTGTAAATTATTAATGCAAAAAGACAAATGTGTATCATATTATACATACTTTTTAAAACAGAGATGGAAAAGCTTCTCTATATATACATATGTAAACAGAATATGTGTACAGAAATTTGAACATGATTATATAAGCCAAAGAAAACTAGGAAAGATATATATTCTGTGGCTAACACGGATTACCTTGAGTGGAGAATAAATAGGAAAAGACGTTGAAAGGATGGCAAGCCAAAAATAAAAAAAAAAAATCACCAAGAAAAAAATTGTATGATATGATCCATTCAGGTATTTATGTAAGATGAAGTCTAAATAAATTAATATTATTCAAAAAATAACACTACACAGAAATTAAACATACACTCCTTAGTTAAGAGAAAAAAAAATTCATTCCAAAAATGTTCCCTAGATTATTGGAGATAAAAACTCATCTATTACTATAGATGAATTTCTTCTGTGTATAATTTTTTCTTTCTCTGATTCTGATTTCACCTCTCAGGCCATGTTGATTTGAATTCTAGGCCTCAACAGAAGCATCATGGAAGAATATATAAGATAGGAGGAGTTACTAGCTTTCTTCCTTTAGGAAGACATTGCAGCTTTAGAAAGATTGGAGGTTCACAGTTTTCCAGGTCCTCCAAATTCTTCACGATGTCATTATTCCAATTATTGAGATGATACAATTCCTTGATAAACATCCAATTCTCCCATAAGTAACCTAGTGTGATAGTGAATTCACTGAATCAATCTCTGAGTTATTTTGTATAGCCTCTGCTCTATGTCTATAAAATGAAAGATATCCCCTGAAGTTCATTCTGTACCTTAAGGCCAAAAATCAAGAAATGAAATAATTATCTTGACAGCAGAAGATTTGTGGTCTTGGCATTCCTCCTTCTCTTGGACTTGCTTAATTTTAGCACTTCCTCCTTATTCAGAGGTTTAGCACAATCTCCACAGTCTCGGGCAATCATGGGTCTTAAGAGAGGCAATTACATATCATGAGAAGAAAAAATGAAAGGACAACTCACTTCATTGTGCACATCTTAGCACAATAACTAATTCTACATATCCTCACTTCCCTGAGGGTTGTTGTCTACAAATCAATCAATCTCCATTCCAATTTCAAAACTAGTTTGCTTTCTTTGAAAGAAACAAAAACTGACTGTGGATAACCTGATGAAAGGCAGAAAAAGAAGTTTTGGAAAAAACAAAGAAGCATGATTCACAAAATAGAAGAGGAAGGGTATCATAATAATCATTTTCTTCTTTCAAATTTTAACCAAATATCTAATTCTAAACACTTTGCATTTCACTAAAGTTCAGTTGATTTAATCTCGCCTTTGAAACCGGTGTGAGTTACCATTCTTTGGTTATAAGCAATTGAATCTGGTAGTAAATAATTGTGAAAAGGATCAGTGAGTCTTATAGACCGAATGGAAGGGGCAGTCAGTGACTGAGAACATGGACTCTGTTCAAGCTACAGAGTTTAAATTCCAGCTCCACCATTTCCTTGCTATGAATCCCTGGACAGGCAAGTATCCTCATTTCCTCACTGGTAAAGGAAAACTAAATAAAACTATCTCATACCTGTTGAGATGATTAAGTAGGATAATAAAGGTAAGGTAATATATATAAAGTTTTCTATTGCTGCTAATAACAAATTATCACAAACTTAGTATCTTAAAATGACAAAAATATATTATCTCACAGTTCTGGTCAGAATCTCAATGGGCTCAATTGATTCCACTGGTCACACAAGGCCAAAATCAAGCCAACAGACATTACCTGAAGGATCTGGAGGAGATATCATTCAGTTTGTTGGCAGAAGTCAATTCTATGAATTCCATGAAATGAGGTTCCTATTTCTTTGCTGGCTCTTGGCTGGTAGTTGTTCTCAGTTTTTAGAAGCCACATACAATCTCTGGCTCATAGCCCGCATCCATGAGTAAAGCCAGCAATGCTAGGCTGAGTTTATCTTATGCTTGTATTATCTCTGACCTTCCCTTCTGCTGCATTGTTCCTGCCTACAGCTGGAGAAGCTTCCCTGCTTTTAAGAATTCATGTGATTAGACTGAGCCTACCTGCATAATCCAAGATACCCTCCCTATTTTAAAGTCCATAACTTTATACATCTGTCCAATCCCTTTTGCCATTTAACATATTAATAGTTTCCAGGGATTAGGAGGATCTCTTTGGGGGACTAGTCTGCCTATCACAGGAACTTAGCACACTTCTTGGCTTGAGTTAAGAAATGTAACAAATTAGGGGGTGCCTGGGTGGTTCAGTTGGTTAAACATCTGACTCTTGATTTCAGGTCATGATCTCACAGTTCACGGGATCAAGCCCCGCATGCTGAGAGCATGGAGCCAGCTTGGGATTCTCTCTTTCTCTCTCTCTCTCTCTCTCTCTCTGCCCCTCCCACACTCACAAATGCTCTGCTCTCTCTCACAAAATAAATAAATAAACTAAAAAAAAAAGAAAGAAATGTAATGAATTAGCTATTGTCACTATATTTGTTTAAAATATGACTTCAGGAAGGACAACTGCTAAGGGAGCCAGATTTCATGGACTCTTTAGGCACTATAGTCAGATCGACTCTTCCAAATGCTGTCTTTTCTTGTTGTTTATTCCTGCTAAGTACTTGAATTTCCTAGAGTTAGATTCTAAATAACTTCACTTGGATCTTGGTTTTACTCCTTGCCTCAATGCACTGTCAGGAGAAAGGGGTAGAAAAGTTAGCCTATTCTAGATCATAGGATCACCCCACTTTACACACCCATATCAATTTGAGAAAACTAGTCTTCCTGAGGATTTGGGTGTAATCATTTGAAGAAGTGTGAAAGAGTAATGATTAACCAATAGCAATAGATGTCCACATAGAAATGAAAAATAAATCAACGTTTTTATAAAATGACCCCTCAAAAAGAAGACTGATTCATTTCTCCTTTCCTGAATAAGACTGAACCTGAGTCATCCTGAGATAACAGTTTTCTGTCCTCTTCACAAGCACTTTCAAGGAAATAAATGCCACTGTATTCCCTATAGCATCTAGCATCATGGACAATCAAGAAACCCTCCTTAAAATCCATTATCTGATCATGTAGCATAATAGTTCAGTCTCCCTTTAGTCATAATCTTCTGTCTACTACATGAGAGAATGAAAATATTTTCTGAACATTCTTCCCATAGCTGCCTTCACCTCTTTGTTCTGCAGGCTGTAGACAAGGGGGTTCAGCATGGGAGTGACCACGCTGTACTGCAAGGAGGGCATCATCGCCAGACGGGAGCCTGAAGTTGGCAAGAGATAGCTGAGGAAACCTGAGCCATAGAACAAGATCACAGTAGTGAGGTGAGAAGAGCAAGTAGAGAAGGCCTTGCTTCTGCCTGAGGT
Source organism: Felis catus (assembly GCF_018350175.1). NCBI lineage: Eukaryota > Metazoa > Chordata > Mammalia > Carnivora > Felidae > Felis > Felis catus. Next base: position 75,290,752 of record NC_058374.1, read on the forward strand.
GGAGCTGATGCTCAGGATGGTGGAGACAATGCGAACATAGGAAAAAACAATCATAACGAAGGTTCCAAAGAAATGCAAGACAGAGGAGCACAGCAGGAGTGTGAAGTTGGTCGAGGTATCAGAACAAGACAGAGGGAAGAGAGAAGACAGCTCACAGCTGAAGTGGGGAAGAGTCTGGTCCTCGCAATAGTCTAAATTGACAGCCAAGAGGATATTAATGAGAGCATCAACAAAGGCCAGGCCCCAGGAACCCCACACCATCCCAACACAGAGCTGGTTGCTCATCACCTGGCCATAGAGCAGAGGGGAGCTGATGGCTACATAGCGGTCATAGGCCATCACAGCCAGCAGACAGGCCTCCGTGCCCCCAGTGGCAAACACAAAGAAGGCCTGAGCCAGGCAGCTCTCTACAAAGATGGTTTTACTTTCAGAAAGTAGATTCTCCAGCATCTTGGGGACTGTGACAGATGAGTGGCAGAGGTCCAGGAAGGACAGTTGTCTCAAAAAGAAGTACATGGGCATGTGGAGGTGAGAATCAGCCCTAATCACCAGCAGCATCAAGAAATTTCCCATCAAAGTGAAGAGATAAATCAGAAAGAACAGCACAAAGAGTATAGCCTGAATATTGGGGTCAATAGATAGTCCAAGGAGAATGAACTCACTGATAGCACTGTAGTTTTTCATTGCCATATACAGAAGTGTTCTCTCTGGAAAACAAGAAGATCCACCAAAAGTCTCTCAGTGCCTCTTACTTACCCCAGCACCTAGATCTTATTCTACGTGAATATCTTTTCACTAAAGTCCCACAGTCCACATTCATGTATTTAAAAGTTAACATCTTGGCCGTCATTTTGCCATTGATATTTTAAATAAGCCATGGTCCTATTTTTTATTATAGTCTTTTCTGGAGCTATAATGATTTTATGTGGTTTAGATGGTACATTTGAAAAGAAGTTTCCTGACATGAGAAGAAGGTGGAAAAGAAGATTGCAGGAGTGAATTACTTGAGAAACTGAGGTAGGATTAAGTCTAGAGTAAAAGGACTTAGGTAAGAGTAGGGATACTTTGTCACTTCTATGTCTAACAGAGAAGGTCAAGAGTGCAAGAAGTGAGTTTCCATTTGCTTCCATTTGTTTTCAGTAAGGTGTAAATGAGATCATTGGTTGTGTATGTGTATGTGTGAGCATGCCCACATGCACACAAGGAATTATAAAGGTATTGATAATGATAAAATTAAAATGATAAAATTAATGATAAAATTATAAAGGTATTGACAATGATAAAAAGCACAATCTTGAGAAAAGGGGCCAAGGTGAAGTGTAAGAAACTATTGGAGGATAGGAGGACAATAAGACACCAAGGAATTAGAAACTGGCTATGGAATTAGATTGTTCTGGATTATTCTAACTTTAAATTTCCTTCATTTTATTTAATGGCATCATGCTGTAATTAAACTTTAAAATACATTCACAAAGTAATAATACATTTTCAAAAACTGATAGCCTACACCATGATGTCCAGTAATGTGTTAGGTGGGCTTTTGTGGGCAATGCTATGACTATAATGGGTCATGAAAAGCTGTACTCAGGTGATAAGACAATGGTCTGGTTATATCACCATGCTAATCCTAAAAATCATATATCCAGTAATTTACATAGTCACTATTCCTACCTCTGCCATTATTGAAGGCTTTAAGGCCCCAACATGGTTATCTAAACTTTCTCCTCATACTTTGAAACTTGTGCATATATCCCTGTAGTGGCCTGATATTCTAAACGTCATCTGAGTCTCAATAAAACTGTTCAATATTCTTGCCTCAAACTGGAGGCCCTTCCGGGCTCTGGCTGTTCTAATTGAACACTATTTCATTTACTTCATCAGTAAAGACTGAGGAATCTATCATGTTGTCATTCACTAACTGAACAATTAATGCCTCCCAGCCCACATAAGGAACAAAACCTAATTACCTGAATTCTCAGTTGGTAGTACACTGTTCTGTGGCAACAATATTTTCAGATCCAGTAAGTAATAAGACTCTTCAGCTCGTGAAGTCAACATTAAGAATACTGTTTTAAGGGAGAAGTAGAAAATCATATATTGGATGTTAACATTTATGATGGATTCAACACTAGCAATGTAAAACAATAAATTGCGGGTAATATCTAGATATTTCGTATAGTTATTTGGGTTCAGAGTATAGGAGATAATATCTTAAATTATTCCTTTTTCACTCTCCAGATATAGCAATATTATGCATGGAGGCTCCCAATGCTCATTCTGAGATCACCCCGTTGCCCCCAGAACAAAGCAAGAGAACCCGAGTAAGGGTTCCCAGTAGCCAGGGGTGAGGCTTGTGTTGTATCACTTCAGAGACAGCACATACAAAGGAATTCCCTTTCTCTTGGCTACCAACAAACATAGTCAACTAACTAGATCCAAAGATTCCATGAACTATATAGAGAGAATCCCAACCTTGAATCAAGGCAATACCTTGCAAAGAGAAAAGCATTCTGATAAAAGTCAATGCTACGATTTAATTTCACAGTTAAGTTTCTTCTTTAACATTATTTAGAGATTCTCAGGACAATCTTTTAAAAATAACATTAAGGAGGAATATCAGTAAGATGACAGAATAGGAGGTCCCAGCCCTTATCACCCCAAGAAACAATGATTTAACAACCATCTATGGATGAAAATACCTTTATGAAAGATCTGGAATCCAGGTGAGACATTATAGCACCCTAGTGGAATACAGAAATGAGAAACACATTTGAAAGGGTAAGAAATACCTTTACCCGTATCAACCCTCTCACAACTCAGCATAGTAAAGCACAAAAAAAGATATCCTTGACCCACAAGTTCTCCCATGGGGAAAAGAGGCAGCAAGCATACCCATGGATGCCAGCCCCAGATTTACCTGCCACATACCCCAGCACTATCTGCCTGCCTGTGAACTCCAGCACAAAGCACAAGGCCAGCCCACATACCCCATCAGCCAGCCTGCTCATGGTCCCCACCAACCAGCCTACCAAGAATCTCTGGCCTGGCTGATGGTGAAGGACTCTCCTTGCTGAAGAAGTTTCCTCTTGAAGAAATATCTGCACTCCAATATTCATTGTCACATTATTCACAGTAGCAAGACATGGTGGCAACCTAGGAGTCCATTGACAGATTAATGGATTAAAAAATGTCATATATATATATATATATATATATATATATATATATATATGTAATAGAATATTACTCAGCCCTAAGAAAAAGAGGAAATCCTGCCATTTGCAAAAACATGGATGAACTTAGTGGACTATATGCTAAGTGAAATAATCCAGACACAGAAGGAAAAATACTACATGATAACACTTATATGAGGAACCTAAAATGGTCAAACTCATAAAAGCAGAGACCAGAAAATGGCTGCCAGAAGTTGGGAGGAGGAGAAAACAGGGAGGTATTAGTTAATGGATTAGGGTAGTTAATGGATTAGGTAGTTAATGGATTAGGATTAGTTAATGGATTAAAGGGTACAAAATCAGCTACACAAAATGAATAAGTCCTAGAGATCTACCATATTTCATGGTGACTATAGTTAGTAATTCTGTATTGTATCCTTAAAAGTGACTAAGAGGGTAGATCTTACATGTTCTTATCACACACAAAAAGTCACAATAATAAATAAAGAGGGTGGGAGGAAACTTTTGAACGTGATGGATATGTTATGTCATAGATTGTTATGGTGGTCTCACAGATGTATACTTATCTCCAAACTCATCACATTTACACATTAAATAGATACAGCTTTTTCTTTGTCAATGTCGTCTCAATAAGGTACTTTAAAATTTATATTAAAGCATTTTTATTGTGGCTGATTCCTGAAACATCACCATTATTGATTTATTTCTTAAATCTCTATTTCAAAATTTAAAGTAAACAGCTCTGGGAATATAATATAATAGGTTTGTTTCTAGATATTAACACCATTATGTGGAGGAAATTAGTTGGCTCTTGCCCAAAGTAAAAGTTCCCTGAGAAATGTTAATTTCAGAATCAGACGAAGGCTACCAAGCATAATAAATAGCCCATAAGAGTTACTCAGAACGTGATAGTGAAAAATATGAATGAATGACTGAATGAGAGACTTTTTAAAGACAAGCCAGTCTGTGTGATGAAGACACACGCTTCTAAATAGTATTTGTTGTAGTCCCATGATTTTTAAGGGCACTTGGCATTAGGGGAAAACACAAAATTGGAGGTGCCAAAGATAACCATCACCTATTTTCTTCATGTGTTCTGGTTTGCTTTATGTCCCATTCCTTGACCGATTAGATACCTCATATGCTCTGGGGTGGGTTAAGGGAGATCTTTGGTTTGGTTTGGTTTCACAAAGATTTACTAAACAAACATGGAAATCAATAGCATTATTACATAAATTAGACTGCAGTATAATTTCCCGAGGATTTATATACAAATCACAATGATTCCTATTATGCAATCAATTGTCAAGATTTTGAACAGTACTTTTCCACATGAGTGGCTCACATGAGTGAGGACTAGCTATATACATTGCATAGTAACTAAGATCCCCTTATGGAGTTTCCAGTTCCAGCTTCCCAGGAAAAGCACCAAATGACAAAGCTTACTACTTCACATCTGTGGTACCCTATAGTCACATTTGCCCTACAAGCATGAACAAGATGATAAGGCTGCCCATAAGGGCAGCACAAAAAGAATGATGGTGAAATACCATCTTAGAAGACAAGGAAGCACTACCTACATTTCAAAAGGCTTCAAATCCCATCTGTCAAAACACAAACTCAATTATTAGATATTTATTGAATTATTGTTAATCATCACAGGACTGTCAATGGGACTGTGATTATATAAGAGAATATCCTTATTTGTAGAAGATGAATGCTTAAGTACTCATGAGTGAGGTGTTACAATGTCATATTACTTTCAAGTGATTCAGCAGATCAAATTACATAGAGAGATAGATGATAGATAAATGTAAGTTAATAAAGTATATGTAGCAAAATGCTAACAATTTATGGATCTAGGTAAAAGTTATACTATCATATTACTTTCAACTTTCCAGTGTGTTTATTATTTTTTTAAATTTTTTAAAAATGTCTTAGTATTTATTTATTTTTGAGAGAGAGAGAGACAGAGCCTGAGCCAGGGAAGGGCACAGAGAGAGGGAGACACAGAATCTGAAGCAGGATCCAGGCTGAGCTGTCAGCACAGAACCTGACGTGGGGCTCAAACTCACAAACCGCGAGATTCCATGACCTGAGCTGAAGTGGGATATTTAACTGACTGAGCTACCCAGGTGCCCCAGTGTAATTTTTTTTTAAGTTTATTTATTTACTTTTGAGAGAAAGAGCAAGTATGAATTGGGGAGGGGCAGAGAGAGAGAATCCCAAGCAAGCTCCATGCCACCTGAGAAGCTGACAAAGACATCTTAGGGAACTAGTCCTAAAAACTAGTCATCCTGGAGCAAACAGCATTGCAGGAGAGCTCTGGGACAGTGAAAAAAGAGTTTAGATGAGAGGAATCAGAAGAAGTATCTTAGAAAGTCATAAAGAGAGGGAAGGCAGGAGAGAAGGGAGAATAAAGTAGTTCAAGTAGCCTCAGAAGGAACAAAACCATCAGAGAATTTAGGAAGGACATTATTATGCCCTTGGCTTGTATTCTGGAGCTCAGCATTAATAAGTGAAGCCATCCTTGTTTAGTTGATTTCCATAAAGAGAGGATTACCGCAACTACTCAACTCTGTGAATAGGTATAATTTACAGTCTAAAAAGCTGGATGAGTAAAAAGAAGTATGTTTACCCAGGCTCCAAAAGACCCTGTAGATAAATCTTCAGAAACTTTTTCTAATTTCTGCTTGAGGATCATCTCACTTGAGCAATTTCTTTCATCTTTCTTAATCCTGATTAATCATTTGTCCACTTCCTCTATGATGAATACCTTGCTGTTTGCACTGTCCAAATAATGAATCCTCTTATGCAACCAATCAGAGACAGGCAGCTGGATTTTGCCAGTTGATGGGTTGAAGGACTGAATGAGGAGCCTAAGAGACAGCTGGCTAATGTTAGGCATTCCCTGGAGTCACACTAGAAGTTTGACTTTGGACTCATTAACTAAAAAGAAGAACTTTTGGGAGGGCAACAGGGGACATTATTATGCAACATCTTTGGAAATTCTGGGTTTGAAGCAATTACTTTGAACTACTGAATGACAAATTCTCTTATTCTGATGAGAGCTCCACAGGAACAAGGAGGGAGAAGAAAATTTGGTCCCCGTGTAGGAAGCCAGGATTTTCCCTCAGGCCAAATACAAGGTGGATGACTCCTCTTGGGATTTTCCATGGAAGCTGAGGAGTGTTATCTCCTGATCATCTTCCCTTGTGTATATGAAATAGGTTTGTAAATACAAGTAAGCTGAATATCAGGAGAGTCAAATGAGTAAAAACAAGACAAACTTGCTTTTCATTAGTCTTTCATTACATAAGAAATTATGAAACAATCTCCTGCCATATCAATAGACACTACACCACCTTACCTAGATATAATGGCTTAGCAGATATGCTCAGAGGCATTTTCTGTACATATATGAGATCCATATGTATGTTCCAGCTTGTTTTCATCACTTAATTAAACATCTTGGAGGTCTTTTCATGCCTACATGCAATACCCAGCTTTTTCCTCTTTATGCCTATGTGATATTCATAATACAGATCTGCCATAATTTAACCATTCTTCCATTGATAATTATTCAAGCTGATTCCAAGCTTCAATAGATTCAAATCTATTATAATTAGTGCTATACTGAGCAAAAAAAAGTTTCTACCTATGGGTATGTATGCTAGTTATTTTGTAGTCTAGAACACCATATTGCAATTTCTGCATCAATATCAGAGATATAAATTTGAAATTAGATTTGATAGTTTACATATTCCACCTCTCAGTTATATCAACTTACTGTTGTGTACTTGACTGTGTGAGGTATCTATTTGACTATGTGGACTCAACAATGTTAATTTCATGCTGCATAACATATAAAGGGGAATGTGAGAACAAATAAAATCAGAGTCATGCATGTAAGTCATTCGGCCTCTGAAAGGAGACTTCCTCATCTTTGAGGGAGAACAGGAAAACTGCATGTGTCTACAGTTGCAGCACAAAATCACTTTGAGAAGACATGGAACCTAAAGCCAATATATTTAAATTAGTACAGTGACAGGAAAAGTAAGTCAGAATAATTTCTGTATTCTTGTACAAATAGTGCTGGCACAGGTCAACACCAATCGCAATGAAGATTTCCAATGAAAACCAAGCAAGCATTTATTATTGGACACATACTTCTACTACACACAGCAATGACAGATAAAGTACAAAAAGAATTTACCACTTATTTGAAATTTAATCTTATGATATTCCATTTTTTGAACATTTCACAATTTATCCATTGTTCTGTTGATTGGTATTTGAATTGTTTCCACTTTTTAGCAAGTATTCATAACTCTGCTATGAACATTCGTATAAAAATCTTTTATGTAGATGTACACACTAATTTTCCTTGTATATTACTTGAAGAGGAATTGCTGGGACATAGCATAACTATATGGTTGGTCTTAGTAGAAACTAGCAAACTATTCTCCAAAGTGTTTGTAACACCGCATGCTCAGTACCAACATATGAGGGTTTCAGTTGTTTCACATTCTTATCAATATTTTGTATTGTTAGTCTTTTTTTTTTAAGTTTAGCAAATCAGATGCATGTGAAGTAGAAATTCATTGTGGTTTAATTGCATTGTATCAATCATGTTGAGGAAATTTCCATGTTTACTGGCCACTTGTATATCCTGTTTGGTGAAAAATATAAATTTTTCCATTTGTATTGAGAATATATATTCCAAAGTCTATGAATTCTTTTACCTTTCCCGAATGTGTCTTTCAATGAACAGAAATTTTGAATTTAATGCAGTACAATTAGGCACTTTTATCTTTTTATAAGTAGTACTTCTTGTTTCCTCTTCAAAACATCTTTGCCCTTCCCAAGATCATGAATATACTTTCCTAGGCAGTCTTCTAAAAGCTTTATTATTTCACTAGTCACAAATAGGATTACAACACATAAAACTGAATTTCTGTATGGCGTGAAGTAGGCTATACTATATGGGATATTCAAACAATCTAGTACCTTCATTTCCACTTAAATTATATTAGTACATTTGTTGTAAATCAAATGCATATACATATGGGTCAATTCCTGTTCCAATATTCAATCTGTCTATTATTATGCCAATGCCACATTGTCTTAATTACTCTTATTTTACAAGCCTTGAAATCTGACAAAGTACTCTAGAGTTGTTTTTTGAGATTATCTCGTCTATTGTGGAACTTTAAATTTAAAATTGAATTTGAGAACATTTGTCAATTTCCATAAAAGTTTTGCTGCAATTTTGATTAAGATTATATTGAATATACAGTCGCCTGGATGGCTCAGTTGGTTAAGTGCCAAGTCTTGATTTTGGCTCAGGTCATGATCTCATGGTCATGAGATTGAGCCCTGTGTTGGGCTGGGTGTAAAGCCTGCTTAAGATTCTCTCTCTTCTTCTGCCATCTGCCCTTCTCCTGCTCGCCTGTGCTCTCTCTCTCTCCCTTTCAAAAATAAATATGTAAATGATACCCTTGCTGGATAGAGTATTCTTGGCTGCAGATTTTTCCCATTCAGCACTTGGAATATATCATGCCACTCCCTTCTGGCTTGCCAGGTTTCTGTTGAGAAATCTCCAGCAGCCTTATGGGTCTTCCCATATGGGTATGTTGTGTTTTCATTTTTGTCTCAGAATTTTTATTTCCCTTTAGCATTCTTTTGTAAGGCATGTCTAGTGATGATAAATTCCCTCAGTTTTTTTTTTCTCTATGAAAGTCTTTATCCCTCCTTCATTTATGAAGAACAACATACTTTGCTGGGTAAAATGGTTTTTGTTGACAATTTTTTTTACTTTGAGCATTTTGAATATATCATTCCATTCTCTCCTGGGTGGAAGGTAACTGCTGAGAAATCTGTTGGGTCTTATTGGGATTCCCTCGTATGTGGTGAATCTTTTCCATTGCTGCCTTTAAAATTCCCTCCTTGTCTTTGATTTTAGAGAACTTGATTATAATCTCAGTCAAGATCTCCTTGGGTTGTATCCTTTTGGAGATCTTTGAGCTTTGGGTACCTGGTTGGCCATGTCTTTCCCCAGATTTGGGGAATTTTTGTCCATTATTTCTTCAAGTAAGCTTTTTATCCCTTTTTCTCTTTTCCCTTTTAGAACTTCTATAATGCAAATACTTTTCTTTTTGTTAGTTGCCCATAATTCATACAGGCTTTCTTCACTCTTTTTCATTCTAATTTATTTTTTCTCCTCTGATTGGATACTATCAAGAGTTCTGTCTTCCAGTTTACAGATTCTTTCTTCTGCCTGATTGAGCCTGCTGTTGAAGCTCTCTATTACATTTTTCATTTTACTCATTGTATTCTTTAGCTCCAAAATTTCTGTTATGTTCTTTTCTGATTCTAGCTCTTTACTAACTTATCATTTTGTTCATGCATTGTTTTCCTGAGATCGAGTTGTCTATCTGTATTCTCTTGAATCTCAGTTAATTTCCTTAAAATAACTATTTTTAATTCTTTTTCTGATAACTCACAGATCTCCATTTTTGGAAGATCAGTTGCTGGAAAACTACTCTGTTCTTTCCTCCTTTTCCATGTTTCTGATGACTCTGCACTGATGTCTACAAATTTGAGAAAGCAGTCAACTCTTCCAGCTTTTTTGGACTGGTTTAGTGGGGAATATCTTCATCTGAATGTCATTACAATGGCACTGGTTGGGTGGAGTGCAGTGTATTTGCTTCCTGGGAGGGCACAGCAGCATAGTCTCTATGCAGCTCCATCATCTGAAGTCAACATTGGCACAGACTATGGGAGTCTTCTGTGGCCAAGACTGTGGAGTTCCTGTGGATGGCAGTGGTGGCTATGGCTATTGGTAGTCTCAAAGAAGAAACCTGCTGGTATCTTTTTGTTGCCCCTTTTTGCCCATGGGAGGACGTTCTAATCAAAAGGATCCCTCTTTCTGCCTGATCTGGCATGCTGGAACTCAAAGTGCTAGCAGAGTTGAGGTCCTATGATCAGGTACATGTAGCACTATCACAGTGCCTGGGTCCTGGGGCACAGATGCACTTGCTGCTGCACTAGTACTGGTGTCTAAGGTGTGAGAATCTGCAAATCTCCCATGGAACCAGGGTCTGGGTCTCTAGACCTTGTCGTAGTGTCTCAGGCAGGAAGGAGAAATGCAGTAGTAGCAGCACACTCATAATTCCAAGGCACAATAGTGGCTTGGGTCAGGGGACGGGGTATAGTAGCAGCACAACCTGTGGATGATGAGTCCAAGTCCCAACTCTGGCCCAGGGAGCAGTTGCAGAACAAGAGGAGCATGTTTCAAGTGGCAGTCCTTTAAAGCTACGTGTCAGGACCCAGGTGACAGATTGGAGAGCAGCGGTGGCTGGGTCCAAGGAATGGCAGGTCAGAACCACAACATGTTACTTGAGGGCAGGGCTCAGAGCAGTGACAGCTTGCCCCTAGTAATGGTGGTCAAAGAGTGACTTGAGACCCAAGGGGTAGACTTCAGAGAAGCAGTGGCTTCCCTGGAAATGGTAGGACAAAGCTATGACCTGGGACTAGTGGCAGGATGCAGAGAAGCAGCAGCTCTGGTTCCATATGTGGCAAGGTAGTGTGGCATCCTGATCCCAGAAAGTGAGGCACAGCAGTGATTGAGGCCCCTGGGGCAAGTCTCACCACAGCAATATCTCCAACCCCAGGGAGGAGATGCAATGGTGGGGACTCCAGGCACCTCCATCAGATGGGATAAGCAATAGTGAAGACCATGGGAGTTCTTAGTACCAAAGGATGCAGACATCCACAGCAGTGAGGCTTGCTGAGGTTCTCCTGCTCTCCTTTTCCCCATGGGATGAAATTCCTCTGAGAGGATCCTTCCTGGAACTGAGCTGCTCTTGACCAGGGGATAGGGTAACACAGGTAAAATGCTTCTTATGCTTTTCTATGTGGCCATCCTCAATTTTTGAGCTCAGCAGTTTTTTCTCCTTCTTCCTTGTAGTCCAGAACTTTCTCTGAGCTATTTTAGTTGTTTATTTATTGTTTTGCTGGTTTTGGTGGGGAGGGAATGTTGGGAACTCCTAGCCCTCCATCTTGCAGATGTCACTTCCCTTGCCTCATACATTTTCAAAGCTTTGTTTTTAGATCCATAAACATTTTGGAAGCTATTCCTTTTGGGGAGATTTTATTCTTTTATCATTATGTAATATCTCTCTTTGTCCCTGATAATCTTCTTTATTCTAAAGTATACTTTGAAAAATTAGTATAGATAATCTACCCCCCTCTTGTTTTTCTTGGTATATCTTTTATTTTTTAATTTACATCCAAGTTAGTTAGCATATAGTACAATACTGAATTCAGGAGTAGATTCCTTAATGCCCCTTACCCATTTAGCCCATCCCCCCTCCCACAACCCCTCCAGTAACCCTGTTTGTTCTCCATATGTTTTGTACCCTCAGTTGCATAGTACCCTCTAGTTGCATCCACACAGTTGCAAATGGCAAGATTTCATTCTTTTGATTGCTGAGTAATACTCCAGTGTCTGTGTGTGTGTGTGTGTGTGTGTGTGTGTGTGTGTGTGTACATACACACACACACACACACACACACACCACATCTTCTTTATCCATTCATCTATCAATGGATATTTGGGCTCTTTCCATACTTTGGCTATTTTTTTTATACTTATTTTTGAGAGAGACAGAGAGACAGAGAGCAAGAGGTGGGGGGACAGAGAGAGTGAGACACAGAATCCAAAGCAGGCTCTAGGCTCTGAGCTGTCAGCCCAGAGCCCAATACAGGGCTTGAACTCACAAACTGGGAGACCATGATCTGAGCCAAAGTTGGACGCTCAGCTGACTGAGCCACCCAGGCATCCCCATACTTTGGCTATTGTTGATAGTACTGCTATAAACATTGGGGTGCATGTGCCCCTTCAAAACAACATACCTGTATCCCTTGGATAAATACCTAGTAGTGCAATTGCTGGGTTGTAGGGTAGTTCTGTTTTTAATTTTTTGAGGAACCTCCATACTGTTTTCCAGAGTGGCTGCACCAGCTTGCATTCCTACCAGCAGTGCAAAAGACATCCTCTTTCTCTGCATCCTCGCCAACATCTATTGCTGCCTGAGTTGTTAATGTTAGCCATTCTGACAGGTGTCAGGTGATATTTCCTTGTGGTTTTGATTTGTATTTTCTGGATGATGAGTGGTGTTTCCTGGATGATTTCCCATCCGGTATTTCCTGGATAATCCAGTGGCCATCTGGATGTCTTCTCTGGAGAAGTGTCTATTCATGTATTTTGCCCATTTCTTCACTGGATTGTTTGTTTTTTGGGTGTTGAGTTTGATAAGTTCTTTTTTTTTTAATTTTTTTTTCAACATTTATTTATTTTTGGGACAGAGAGAGACAGAGCATGAACGGGGGAGGGGCAGAGAGAGAGGGAGACACAGAATCAGAAACAGGCTCCAGGCTCTGAGCCATCAGCCCAGAGCCCGACGCGGGGCTCGAACTCCCGGACCGCGAGATCGTGACCTGGCTGAAGTCGGACACTTAACCGACTGCGCCACCCAGGCGCCTCGAGTTTGATAAGTTCTTTATAGATTTTGGATACTAACCCTTTATCTGATATGTCATGCAAATATCTTCTCCCATTCCATCGGTTGCCTTTTAGCTTTGCTGTCATGATATATCTTTCTCATCAGTTTTTGTCCGATGTATTATTGTCTTCTTCTTAAATTTTCTTATAGACAGCATATATTTGTTTTATAGTGCAATATAATAATATCTTGTGTTTAAACCCATTTGTTTAGCCCACTCACATTTAAAATTATTAATGGTTTCCCTACATTGTTATCATATACATTTTTAAATAATCTCAGTCTACCTTCAAATAATAGGTATAGCAATTCAAGTGTAGTATAAAGACCTTGTAACAATTTATTCCCAATTATTCCTTTCTCTGTTTTGTGCCATTGTCATGCATTTCACCTGTGAACACACAGTGTACTATATTATGTGAACACAGAACACACTGCTACATTTTTGCTTTAAAAATATTTGTTTTTATCTAAGGAAAACTTTCAATTTTTTTCTGATTGGCTTTAATTTTTCAACATTGCTACACTGGATCTTATTTGAGAATCACTTGTGTCCACTTGTGTCAATGCTTTGAAACTATACATACTACTGCCACATTCTGCCACTCTCTTGTAATTGTCTTGCTATAAAAATAATTTTAGAGCAGTTAAAGTTTTATAAAAGACTGTATTTTCCCTTTATTTGTTCTCTTTTTTTATACTCTCCATTTCTTTTTATAAGTCTAAAGTCTTAGCTTATATAATATTCCATGTACCTGAGAAACCTCATTTAACTTTTATGTACACTAGGTCTTCAGGAAATACATTCTCTCATGTTTTCTTTGCTTAGAAAGTCTTTATTTGTTCTTTAATTTTGGAGGTTATCTTTGCTGGGTACACAGTTCTCAGTTGGCCATTTCTTTTTTGCAGCTCTTTAGAAATTTCACTCCACTGTCTTCTTGCTTGCATGGTTTTAATGGGAATTCTCCTGTAATTATTTTATTTTTCCTTTAAAAGGCTTTTAGTATTGAATTTTTGTCTTTTTATTTTTTGACCCATACCTGTTTCTCCCATTCCCCAACCCCCACCTCTCGCAACAAACAGAGGCTGCTGTTATTCTTACATTTGTACCTCCCAGGTAATGTATGTTTTTTCTCTGTCTAGCACAAATTCCTTCTCTTTTCCCATGGGTAGTACTCCACTTTTCCCCCTCTTTTATTTTCCCCAAGGTGCAAAGAATTTTACCAGTGCCCTCAACTAAAGGTTTTGATATACTCTGTGCAGATTAAGGTTTTTGTTCCATAAGGGAAATAGAGAAGGATCTAGGTGGAGTTTCTGCAATGACTGCTATTCCCTTACCCCCACCACAGGGAGGCTTTTTTACAGTACTCTTTTTTCTTTACATTTCTCAGAGGAAAAGCCTGAAAGTGTGAACCTCCAGGGTCTGCCACCCCCAGAGTCTTCATATTCTCACACTAGCCTACACTCAGTCTTTGGGAATTGATAAAAATTATGTTGTATTTATTCTTCATACCGGTTTAGATGGTTTTCAGTAGTATCTATCCTAGTTAAACCTTTTTACCCTTGCAGGTGTTTGTTTCTCTCTAGATTTCAAATTAGCCATTTGCCCTGCAACCTGCTTAGGGGCTCAAGAAGCACAGGGGCACCTGGATGGTTCAGTGGGTTAAGCTTTCAAACTTACATTTCGTGAGATCAAGCCCTGAGTCACGCTCTGCACTGACAGCATGAAGCCTGTTTGGGATTCTCTGTCTTCTCTTTCTCTGCCCCTCTCCTGCTCTCTCTCTCTCTCTCTCTCTCTCTCTCTCTCTCACAGTAAATAAATAAACTTAAAAAAAAAAAAAGAATTGCAGTTGTTAATCTGCAGTGTGTCCAGCTATTTTCTTCTTGCAGTGATAGCAGCATTCTTTCCAGCTCTCCATATCTGGGCTGCAACGGGAAATTCTCTCTTCATCAGTCATCAACCATTTCACTCTATTTAATGTGAATTTTTCTCTTTCCTTGAAGTACTCGACAAGTTATATCTTTCTTAAATTATGCAAAATTTGTACAATAATTTCGTCAGATTTTGCCTCTTCAGATTTTATCATTTCCTTGATTCCCTTAAATCCCTCTACTAGAAGAATTCTGGAGTCTCTCAATAACTCATTTATATCTTTAGTATCCTTGTGTCAGTGTGCTTTATTAGATATGAGTTTCTCAGTATGATTGTCTTGTCTTTGGCAACATTTAGGTGGTCTAATAATAAAATACAATCTAGGGCTTATTTCAAATATTAATATTTTTATTTCAGTGGTCACATTTTTTTCATTTCTAAAATACAAGTGAAATATTTTATCTCTTTGATCATGTTTTGTTTCTTCCTGCTTTTCTTAGTAATTATCTATTTGTTGAAAGTGGAAATTATGCTTTTGTTTAACACTTTTGAGTGTATTAAATATATCTTTTAAAATATTTTTTTCAGAATAGGTTATAATATGAATTTCTTATAGAGTTATTCCTCTTCTGATTATTGATTTTTTTCTCTGTCATTCCTATTACGTTTTGGAATTATGGCTTACAGACTAATTTGAACTTTTTGTTGTTTTCCTATTAATTTTTTAATTAATTCCAGTATAGTTAACATATAGCATTATATTGGTTTAAGGTATACAAAACAGTGATTCAAAAAGTCTATACATTACTCAGTGCTCATCATGTTAAGTGTACTCTTTAATCCCCATCACCTATTTCCTTTTGCTTGTTTCTTAAATTCCACATATGAGTGAAATCATATGGTATTTGTCTTTCTCTGACCAACTTATTTCATGTAGCATTATAATCTCTTACTCCACCCATGTTGTTGCGAATGGCAAGATTTCATTCTTTTTTATGGTTGAATAGTATTCTCTTTTTTTATCTACATCATTTCTTCTTTATTATCACTGATGGACACTTGAGCTGCTTCCACATCTTGGCTACTATAAATAATGTTGCAATAAACATAGGGTTATGTGTATCCCTTTGAATTAGTGTTTTGGTATTTTGGTGGTAAATACCCAGTAGTGTGATTATTGGATTGTAAGGGAGTTCTACTTTAATTTTTCAGGAACCTAAATAGTATTTTCCAGAGTAGTTGTATCAGTTTGCATTCCCAACAGCAGTGCAAGAGTGATCCCCTTTCTCCATATCCTCCCCAAAACTTGTTTCTTGTGTTGTTGATTTTAGCCATTCTGACAGGTGTGAGGTGATATCTCATTATAGTTTTGATCTGTATTTCCCTGATAAGTGATGTAAGAATCTTTTCATGATGTATCTGTTAGCTATCTAGATGTCTTTGTTGGAGAAAGGTCTGTTCATCTCTTCTGCCCATCCCATTTTTAAATTGGATTATTTGCTTTTTGGGTATTGAGTCATATCAGCTCTTTACATATTTCGGATACTAATCCTTGATCAGATATGTCACTTGCAAATATCTTCTCCCATTCGGTAGGTTGTCTTTTAGTTTTGTTGATTGTTTCCTTCACTGTGCAGAAGCATTTTATTTTGATATAGTCTTAATAGTTTATTCTTGCTTTTGTTTGTCTTGCCTTGGTAGACATATGCCTGTGGTCTCTTCAAGGATTTTATGGCTTCAGATATCCATTTAGGTCTTTAATCCATTTTGAGTTTATTTTTGTATATGGCATAAGAAATTGGCCCAGTTTAATTCTTTTGCATATAGCTGTCCAGTTCTCCCAACACCATTTGTTGAAGAGACTTTTTCCTATTGTATATTATTTCCTCTTTTATGAAAGATTAATTAATCATACAATTGTGGGTTTATGTCTGGGTTTTCTATTCCATTGCATTGATCCGTGTGTCTCTTTTTGTGCCAGTACAATACTGGTTTGATTACTACAGCTTTGTAATATAACTTGAAGTCTGGAATTGTGATACCTCCAGTTTTGTTTTTCTTTTTCAATACTGCTTTTGCTATTCATGGTCTTTTGTGGTTTTATGCAAAATTTAGGATTGTTTGTTCTAGTTCTGTGATAAATTCTGTTGGTATCTTGATAAAGATTGCTTTAAATCTGTAGATTACGTTGGGTAGTATAAACATTTTAATAATATTCATTCTTCCAACCCATGAGTATGGAATGTGTTTCCATTTCTTTGCGTCATCTTCAATTTCTTTCATCAGTGTCTCATAGTTTCAAAGTACAGGTCTTTCACATCTTTAGTTAAGTTTATTCATAGGTACTTTATTATTTTTGATGCAAGTGTAAATGGGGTGGTTTTCTTAATTTCTCTTTCTCCCACTTCATTATAAATGTGTAGACATGGAGATGCCTGCATGGCTCAGTTAAGTGTCCAACTCTTGATTTCAGCTCAAGTCATGATCTTACAGTTCATAGGAACGAGCCCCATGTCAAGCTCTGCACTGACAGAGTAAAGCCTGCTTGGAATCCTCTCTCTCCCTCTTTCTCTCTGCCCCTCCCTAGCTCATGCTCTCTCTCACTCTGTGTCTCTCAAAATAAATATTTTAAAGAATGTATAAATGTATAGAAATGCAACATATTTCTGTCACAGACTAATTTGAATTTGAGTTTTGTTTTTTTTGTGTTGTTTTGTTCCCTCTCTCTACTCCTATTTCTCTACCTGGCAATTGCCTTTACATGGACCTTTGTGACTTCTTCCACAATCAGTTAGACTATTCAGTAGGGTATTGCCTCAATGGCAGAGAAAATTAAACCTTGACTAAACACTACTCTGGTTTTACCTAACAAAGTTTTAAAACAAGACCTGAAAATAACCTAACTGCTCCCAGAATAAAGCTCAATAATGCTTTTAGGAATTCAAAAATATCAACCATCTGGCAGGGTAAATTTCATAATACATGGTATCATAATATCACAATAAAAAGCTCCTAGACATGGCAATCCCTATCAAAATAACACCAGCATTCTTCACAGAGCTAGAAAAAAGAATCCTAAAATTTGTATGGAACCAGAAAAGACCCCGATAGCCAAAGCAATCTTGAAAAAGAAAACCAAAGCTGAAGGCATCACAATCCCAGACTTTAAGCTGTATGACAAAGCTGTAATCAATGGAACAGAATAGAGAACCCAGAAATGGACCCACAAATGTATGGCCAACTAATCTTTGACAAAGCAGAAAAGAATATCCAGTAGAATAAAGACAGTCTCTTCAGCAAACAGTGCTGGGAAAACTGGGCAGTGACATGCAGAAAAATGAACTTGGACCACTTTCTTACACCATACACAAAAGTAAACTCAAAATGGATGAAAGACCTAAATGTAAGACAGGAAGCCATCAAAATCCTTGAGGAGAAAGCAGGCAACAACCTCTTTGACCTCACCTGCAGCAACTTCTTACTCAACACATATCCGGAGGTAAGGGAAACCAAAGCAAAAATGAAGTATTGGGACCTCATCAAAATAAAAAGCTTCTGCACAGCAAAGGAAAAAATCAGCAAAACTAAAAGGCAACTGATGGAATAGGAGAAGATATTTGCAAACAACATATCAGATAAGGGTTGGTATACAAAATCTATAAAGAACTTATCAAACTCAACACCCAAAAAACAAATAATCCAGTGAAGAAATGGGCAAAATACATGAGTAGACACTTCTCCAAAGAAGACATCCAGATGGCCACTGGATCATCCGGGAAATACCAGATGGGAAATCATCCGGGAAACACCACTCATCATCTGGGAAATACAAATCAAAACCACAAGGAAATACCACGTAACACCTGTCAGAATGGCTAACATTAACAACTCAGGCAGCAACAGATGTTGGCGAGGATGCAGAGAAAGAGGATGTCTTTTGCATTGCTGGTGGGAATGCAAACTGGTGCAGCCACTCTGGAAAACAGTATGGAGGTTCCTCAAAAAATTAAAAACAGAACTACCCTACAACCCAGCAATTGCACTACTAGGTATTTATCCAAGGGATACAGGTATGTTGTTTTGAAGGGGCACATGCACCCCAATGTTTATAGCAGCACTATCAACAATAGCCAAAGTATAGAAAGAGCCCAAAAGTCCATCAATGGATGAATGGATAAAGAAGATGTGGTATGTGTGCGTGTATGTGTGTATATATGTATACACACATACATGGTATATATGTATAATACATGGTATATATGTATAATACATACAATGGAGTATTACTCAGAAATCAAAAAGAATGAAATCCTGCCATTTGCAACTACATGGATGGAACTAGAGGGTATTATGCTAAGCAAAATTAGTCAGAGAAAGACAAATATCATATGACTTCACTCATATGAGGACTTTCAGATACAAAACAGATGAACATAAGGGAAGTGAAGCAAAAAGAATATAAAAACAGGGAGGGGGACAAAACTTAAGAGACTCATAAATATAGAAAACAAACAGAGGGTTGCTGGAGGGGTTGTGGGAGGGGGGATGGGCTAAATGGGTAAGGGGCATTAAGGAATCTACCCCTGAAATCACTGTTGCACTATATGCTAACTAGTTTGAATGTAAATTTAAAAAATTAATGTTAAAAAATTATAAATAAACATTAAAAAATAAAATTAAAAAATTAAAATTAAAAAAAACTCCTAGGTATGTGAAGAGTAAGGAAGATACAACCCATAATGAGTAAAAAAAAAAAAATCAGTCACTTGAAGCTGATCCAGAAATAACAGAATTTTTAGATTACTGGAATGTTGGCCAGGGGTGAAAAGGAAGGGTCATAAAACAGCATGAGGACACATTTTGGAGTGATGGGTATGTTCATTATATTTACTGTGAGGATGGTTATGTGAGATAGATATAGAATAGACATGGATATAGATATCTCATAGCTTATGAAATTATATAGTTATTATATACAAATTATGACTCAATAAAACTGTTAAAATTTAAATTGTGCAAGACTTTGACCTAGAATTTTTACTTCTATAAATCATTCCTAAAGCAATAGCTACCTATATATGAGAGGTGTATGGTCAAAGTACATTAGTAATTTAGTAAGAACAATTAAAAACAACCTAAAAATATGAGTAGATTAATTAGTTACTGTACATCCATGTAAGTATATTATGCAGTTATTAGAAAAATTGGTCCTAATCTATATGTGGATGAAACATGTTTACAAGAAATAGTAATGGTAAAGAAAGGAATTTGAAGAATCCCCTTTTCTTGCTGTATAGCAGCCTAGATACCCTCCAGTGACTATTGTAACTAGACATAGTACATAAGCATATATACTATGTATAACTATATATATGTGTGTGTGTATATATATATATATATATACATATATATATATATATATATATATATGTATAACGTACCATTTTCCATCTGCCTCTTCCCCCCTCCCCAAAATAAAATTTTAAAATATTAAAAGGGGTGCTTGGGTGGCTCAGTTGGTTCAGAGTCCAACTCCTGATTTTGGCTCAGGTCATGATCCCAGAGTCACGGGATCGAGCCCTGTCAGGCTCCAGGCTAAGTATGGAGCCTGCTAAGGATTCTCTTTCTCCCCCTCTGCCCATCTCCTCTGCTCAAGCACTCTTGCTCTCTCAAATTAAAAAAAAAAAAAATTACCATTTTATATACATTTCTGAATTTGCAAAAAGAGAAGGATTCTGCAAAGTCAAAAACAAAATGAAATCTGAAACCCAATGAATTAAATGAATACCAAACCTGACTTTTACCCCAAGGATTTCTGTTGAATCCCAGAAGGTCCACTCTAATGACTATTGTTAACCATGGGCTGTCCCACAGTAGGGACTTTAATTTAGACTCCTGTATAACCTGGGACCCAAAGATGGTCAGTAAGTGACAGTGTCACCATTAGTTCTGAGTTAAAAAAAAAAATTTAATCTTCATAACATCGAAGCAAGTTTCAAAATTCCAGCTTCTGATGTGATTTTAAACATGTCAAGTGGGAAATTTAATTTAAAATAGTTCCTTCAGGTGTTGTACACTGAGCATGGAGCCTGCTTAAGATTCTCTCTCCTTCACTCTCTCTGTGCTCCTTTCCCCAACTCATGCTCTATCTCTCTCTCTCTGAAAATATAAAACAAACAAACAAACAAACAAGAAAGGATAAGAACCATATGATCATTTCAATACATGAAGAAAAAGCATTTGACAAAGTACAACATCCACTCATGACAAAAACCCTAAACAAAGTAGGGACAGAGGGAACATATCTCAACATAATAAAAGTCATATATGAAAGATCCACAGTTATTACCCTCAATGGGGAAAACCTGAGAGCTTTTCCTCTACGGTTGGGAACAAGACAGGGGTGTCCACTCTCACCACTGTTATTTAACATAGTACTGGAAGTCCTAGCCTCAGAAATCACTGTTCACTATGACATGATACTCTGTAGAAAACCCAACGACTCCACCAAAAATTGCTACAACTGATAGACGAATTCAGCAGTCACAGGATACAAAATCAACATACAGAAATCTGTTACATTTCCACATACCATAATGAAGCAGCCGAAAGAGAAATCAAGGAATTGATCTCATTTTCAATTGCACCAAAAACCATAAGATACCTAAGAATAAACCTCACCAAAGAAGTAAAAGATCTGAATTCTGAAAACTATAGAGCACTTATGAAAGAAATCAAAAATGACACAAATAAACAGAAAGGTATTCAATGCTCAGGGATCAGAAGAACAAACATTGTTAGAATGTCTGTACTACCCAAAGCAATCTACACATTTAACGCAATCCTTATCAAAATGCTAACACCATTTTTCACAAAGTTAAAAAAAAAATCCTAAAATTTGTATGGAACCACAAAAGACCCCAAATAGTCAAAGCAATATTGACAAAGAAAAGCAAGGCTGGAGGCATCATAATTCCAGACTTCAAGCTATATTACGAAGTTGTAGTCATTAAATAGTAGACCGGCACAAAAACAGACATGTAGATCAATGGAACAAAATAGAAAGCCCAGAAGTGGACCCACAGCTATATGGCCAACTAATCTTTGACAAAACAGGAAAAATATCCAATGGCAAAAAGACAGTCCATCCAGCAAGTGGTGTTGGGAAAACTGGACAGCAATATGCCAAACAATGAAACTGGACCACTTTCTTATACCATACACAAAAAAATAAATTCAAAATGGATGAAAGGCCTAAATGTGAGACCAGAAACCATCAAAATCCTAGAGGAGAACACAGGCAGCAACCTCTTTGACCTCAGCTGCAGCAAAATCTTACTAGACATGCTGCTGAATGCAAGGAAAACAAAAGCAAACGTGAACTATTGGAATTTCATCAAGATAAAAACTTCTGCACAGTGAAGGAAACAATCAACAAAACTAAAAGGCAACCTTTGGAATGGGAGAAGATATTTGCAAATGGCATATCTGATAAAGAGTTAGTATCCAAAATCTATAAAGAACTTGTCAGACTCAACACCCAAAAAACAAATAACCCAGTAAAGAAATGGGCAGAAGACATGAATAGAACACTTTTCCAAAGAAGACATCCAGATGGCTAGCAGAAACATGAAAAGATGCTCAACATCACTCATCATCAGGGAAATACAAATCAAAACACACTGAGATACCACCTCACACCTGTCAGAATGGCTAAAATTAAGAACACAGGAAACAACAGGTGTTGGTGAGGATGTGGAGAAAGGGAAACCCCTTTTGCATTGCTGTTTGTGAATGCAAACTGATGCAGTCACTCTAGAGAACGGTATGGAGGTTCCTCAAAAAAAAAAACTAAAAATAGAATTAACCTACAATCCAGCAATTGTACTAAGTATTTACTCAAAGGATACAAAAAGTACAGATTCGAAGGTGTACATGCACCTCAATGTTTATAGCAGCATTATCAACAATAGCCAAACTATGGAGTGAGCCCAAATGTCAATCAATTGATTAACAGAAAAAGAAAATGTGGCATATATATACAATGGAACCTTATGAAGCCATCAAAAAGAATGAAATCTTGCCATTTGCAATGGTGGGGATGGAGGTAGAAAGTATTATGCTAAGTGAAATAAGTCAATCAGAGAATGACAAATACCATATGATTTCACTCATATGTGTAATTTAAAAAACAAAACAGATGAACATATGGGAAGGGAGAGGAAGAGAAGAGATGGAAACAAACTACAAGAGACTCTTAATGATAGAGAACAAACTGAGGGGTGATGGAGGGGAGGGAGGAGGATGGGCTAAATGGGTGATGGATATTAAGGAGGGCTCTTGTGATGAGCACTGGGTGTTTTATGTAAGTGATGAATCACTGAATTCTATTTCTGAAATCAATATCACACTATATGTTAACTAAAATTTAATTAAAAAAAAAGTCCTACCTAAAAAATAGCTTGGAACAATAGGAAACTAACTAACCCTAGGTGAAAGATCTGAGATGCAGGAAGGAATGGTGAACTGATGCCAGTGATCATCATGAAACAGGGCTGTTGCTACATAATAGGAATAATGGAGTAAATGTGTGGCACTCAGCTGAACCTCTAGGACATCTCTTGGCACTGCAGTTATAGGAACTACGTCTTGGTAAGGACATAGAAACGAAGTTCTCATCTGCCTCAGGGATGAAGTTCTTCACTCAGCAGAAATGTGAGCTGATGGTGACAGGAACCTTAATGAGTGTTAGAGAAGGGAGATGATGAATATAATTTATGGTCTAGGGACTAACCACCACAGAAAGAACTGTAATTCCTACTAGCCTTATCCTTGTAGATTATGACAGACACAGAGATAAACTGCCCATATTCCACTTCAACAAGACCTACTTACTGCCCAGATGCAGGGAGTGTAGTCAGTACACACATTCCAGCTGTTAGATCCTTCAGTGTCTGCCTCAAATGCAGGGGGCCAACTTGCCCAAGGTCATGTCCTTCTAGGGACAGACAATACCACTGATTGAGTGAGATGGTAGCATAAGACCTGGCTGTTTTGGTCTGATCAGAGACAACTCTGATGGTCAATACTCACAGGCTTCCTGTGGATTGTCTAAACCTTGCATCACAGTCCAACTCCTCCTTATGCCCAATCATGCTTATCCTCTAACTTTCCATAGGTGTTAATCTCCGATAAACCACCTTGCCCCCCAAACTCCAATGCAGCATCTGCTTCTAGAGAACCAAAATTATGATAGAAGTTTTCCCCCAAGAAATTAGGACCCAAATGATTTTTATAGGGTTTTGGCACAATGGAATTAACTTAGTATAAGGAGTATGTAAATCTGAGTGGTAAGATGGATACCCTATAGTGGGCACTGTCATGAACCTCTTAAGAATCTCTTGGATTCCTGTTACATATTCTCTGCACCTTTTTCTCAGCTTCTATGTGCTTTCTAACAGTGTGCACCTTTAATCTTTGAAAGATTCCCCTTGGGTCACAGGAGCCATTTCACTCAGATACATAGAAAGTTGGAATTACCTGGAAGTTTATACCCAGGTAAAAAGTGAGTTCTTCTCACTTTTTTTTTTAATGTTTATTTATTTTGAGAGAGACAGAGAAAGTACAAGCAGAGGACGACCTTGGGAGAGCAAGAGAGAGAATTTTAAGCAGGCTCCACATTCAGCACAGAGCCCGATGTGGGGCTCAATCTCATGACCGTGAGATCATGTCCTGAGCCAAAATCGAAAGTCGAATGCTTAACCGACTGAGCCACCAAGGCTCCCCTTTTCTCACTTAAACAGTTTCTCTCAGGCTCATTTCTTTAAAAAACCGCATTTCCATGAATCCTCATCTCAAGGTCTGCTTCTGAAGAATGAACTTAAATTACATCAGCTATAATTTTGGACTTGATGGACCCACCCTGCTTCCAGAACATCTGGTAGATAAAATGGCATACATAATCTAACAAAAACACAAGAATATCCTTGAAACACAAATGGAATAGAAATGCAAAATACTGCATTGCACTTAAGTAATAAGTCTTCCAATCTCTAGGTACAGCTCTGATTAAGTTCATATAGGATACCGGGAATTAAATGTGCTCAGTATGAGATAGATAACGAGATTTATTCAAACTTGAAGTGAGTGTGTGGGGTGGAGTCACCCTATTCCTTATAGAAAGCTAAGAACAAATGAAACTTGCCAAATATCTAGCCAATAACTTTATAGGAGTTTCTGGAACAAGCATGTCAGGAAATCATAAACAAAACCTCATTAGGAAGCACTGAGACAATCTGCTCACTGACTCACTGACAGGAGTCTTAATTAGTCATCACCTAATATCATCACCAAGCAAAAGCTCCAAAAGGAGTGAAAGCTGGTTGTGGATTCGAGGCTGGGGCAGGGTAAGGGAGACACAAACTGACAGGGAAGAGTTTGCACGGAGGAGGAGGAGGAGGAGGAGGAGGAAGAGGAGGAGGAGGAGGAGGAAGAAGAGGAGGAGGAGGAGGAAGAGGAGGAGGAGGAGGAGGAAGAGGAGGAGGAGGAGGAGAAGGAGGGAGAGGGAGAGGGAGAGTGGGAGAGAGAAGAAGGAAAAAGGACAAAGAAGAAGAAGGAGGAGGAGGAGGAGGAGGAGGAGGAGAAGACGAAGACGACAAAGACGATGAAGACGATGAAGACAAAGATGAAAGAAACAGTCAAATCCTGCCTATTAAATGAGTCAGCCTGCTTACCAAAATTCCAAAACATATGAAAAAAGTTAGTGCTAAAATTCTAGCCAACAAAATCATCAATTTGCTACTATTTTGGAACCTCATCACATAGACATCAGCATACATGTTTTTAAGATACAAAAAGGGATTGGGGCACCTGGGTGGCTCAGTTGGTTGAGTGTCCAACTTCAGCTCAGGTCATGATCTCACGGTTCGTGAGTTCAAGCCCCGCATCGGGCTCTGTGCTGACAGCTCGGAGCCTGGAGCCTGCTTCAGATTCTGTGTCTCTCTCTCTCTCTGTCCCTCCTTCGCTCACACTCTGTCTCTCTCCCTCTCTCTCTCAAAAATAAACATTAAAAAATTTTTTTAAAAGATACAAAAAGGGATAAATGAATAACACAGTTTAAATATTACAATTTTCTGAAAAATTGAGGCAAAATAAAACAAAATCAAACAGCTACTAAGATAAATTATTAGCTATCTTTAAAATTATTCTCATTAAAATTAAAACTGTAATGGATGGAATAACCTCTACACTACATTGCTTATATATTAATGGGTGATTGTGAAGATAGTACTATGAAATTCTCTCAGAACACAACATAGAAAAATAAAACATAAGAAATTAAAGCATTTAAGAGACATAGAAAATAGGTTGAGAAAATGCACATATTATAGAGCCCTAACGAGACTGTTCAAAAATTCCAAAAGGCAAATGAATGATAGAAAATTCATACTTGAATAACCAGAGAATTCTCCATAAATAAAAATATATTTTATTCATTTTAGAAAGTATATTATCAACATCAAGCAAGATAAATAAATATAAATTTATAGTAAAGCATATTCTGGTAACTCTGAACATCAAAGGTTTTGTTTTGTTTTGTTTTGCCATTTTAGTCGTTTTTAAAAGTATGGTTCAGTGACCTTAAGTACATTCTCAGTAGTGTGCAACCATCACCACCATACATCTCCAGAACTTTTCATCTTACCAAATTGAAACTGTAGTTATTAAACAATAATTCCCCATTCTCTCCTCTCCCCATCCCTGGCAACTAACTAACATTATACTTTGTGTCCCTATGAATTTGGCTATTCTAGATACCTCACGTGAGTGGAATCACACACTATCTGTCCTTTTGTTTCTGGCTCACTTAACTTAGCATAATGTCCTCAAGGCTCATTCATGTTGTTGCATGTGTAAGAATTTCCTTCATTTTTAAGGCTGAATTATTTTCCATTGTATGTATATCCACATTTTGTTTATTCCTTTGGACTAATATTTGGGTTGCTTTGAATTTGGGCTATTATGAATAATACTGCGATGAACATGGGCATAAAAATATCTGTTCAAGTACCTACTTTCAAATTCTTTGGGGCATATAACCAAAAGTGTGATTGCTGATCATATGATAACTCTATGTTTAATTCTTTTGAGCAACTGCCATCCAAACTATTTGCCATAGTGACTGCACTATTTTATATTCCCACCAACGGTACACAAGGGTTCCCTTTTCTCCACATCCTCACCAACATTTATTTCTTGTCTTTTTAAAAACAAAATTTTTTAATAATCTCTACTCCCAACGTGGGTCTTGAACTCACAACCCCAAGATCAAGAGTTGTATGCTTCACCAACTGAGCCAGCCAGGCACTCCTCTTGTCTTTTTGATACTAGTCATTCCAACAAGTATGAGGTGCTATCTCACTGTGACTGTGATTACGCATTTCTGGTCTGATGTGTCATCTAAGGCCAATGTCACTTGTGTATCATTTGTGACAACATGGATGGACCTTGGGGGCATTATGCTAAGTGAAATAAGTCAGAGAGAGAAAGACAAATGCTTTCATACAGTGATGACACTGTATGATTCTGTTTATATGATTTTTGTAAAAAGACCAATCTATAGTGGAAAAAGCAGTTCAGTGGCTAACAAGTGGTGAACAAGAATTGACTGGAAATGGATATGAAGTCATCTACTTGGGTGTTGGTAACTTAATACCTGAAAAAGGCTGACTTACACAGCAGTTTACATTTATTAAAATTAACTGAATAACACTCTCAACATTTCAGCATATAGATTTCACCTCAAAAGAAAAAAAGAAGTAGTCAAATTTTGAATTCTAGTTAATGATATACATGCTGAAATATTTAGGGTGAAATATCCTGATTAGGGTGAAGTGTACAGATGTAATTGTAACTTTTTTTGAAATGCATTTGAAAAAGGTACATTGATGAATGGATACACAGATAGGTAGATGATAAGGCATGCATAGGAAAATGTTAATAGTAAAATTTAGACGTGATTTTGTAGATGTTCACTCGTAGAATTCTTTCAACTTTGCTGTATATTTGAAATCTTTTATTTTCAAATTAAATGAATGCTGGAAAAGCTTGAAAACAATATTTGAATTTTATAAGTAACAAAATACCAATGAAATTAAAAACATTAAGAGAAAATAGAGAAAAATTATAAATCACTAAAATTGATTCATGTACAAATATGAAACCCAAATATACAATTACTAAAGAAATTAAATTGGCAATCAAAATTTCCCCTCCCTAATAACAAGAAAAAGCTAAGTCCTCAAAATTTTAAAAGCAAATTTCATAAAACCTTCAAGGAAGTGATAGTTCCTTTTTTATGCAACTTTTTAAAGAAAATACAAAAATGAAAGCAAGCGTACTACTGATGCCAAGATTAGATGTCTAGACAAATTTACATAGGCAAAAAGCAGATTAGTGATTGCTCATGGCCAGGGTTGTGGGGAGGGAATGGAGAGCGGCTGCCCATGGGTGCTGAAGTTATTTGAAGTAATGAAATGTAGTGATGGCTGCACAGCCCTGAATGTGCCAAAGACCACTGAATCGTATGCTTGGTTTCCTTTGCTTGTTTTCTCCTTTCAGAGATTCTCATTTATTATAAAATGGTTTCACAAAATTCCAAAAATATGCCAAACTTCCCAGTTTCCACCATGTGCATGGGACCATTTAAAATACAACCCTGCTGTGGGACGCCTGGGTGGCTCAGTCGGTTGAGCGTCTGACTTTGGCTCAGGTCATGATCTCACAGCTCATGAGTTTGAGCCCCATGTCAGGCTTTGTGCTGACAGCTCGGAGCCTGGAGCCTGCTTTGGATTCTGTGTCTCCCTCTCTCTCTGCCCCTAACCCACTCATTCTGTCTCTGTCTCTCTCAAAAATAAATAAACATTTAAAAAAAAAATTTTAAATACAACCCTGCTGCCACTGACCATTCTGTGTCCCATACTGGCCGAACCCCAGAACTATGGGCACATACACACATGCTTGAGACCAGAACTTCCTTTTGGAAACTCTCAAGCCAAAACGTGACAATCAGGAACCCTAGCTCAAAGGAAATGAGTGGCAGGAATTTGCATATTTTAAAAAATTGAGGGGCGCCTGGGTGGCTCAGGTAGTTAAGCCTCCGACTCGATTTTGGCTCAGGTCATGATCTCATGGTTTGCGAGATCGAACCCCATGTTGGACTCTACACTGGCAGTACAGAGCCTGCTTGGGACCCTCTGTCTCCCTCTCTCTCTCTCTGCCCCTCCCCTGCTCATGCTCTCTCTCAAAATAAATAAATAAACATTCAAAAAAAAGTTGAGTCAAACTCATCTGGGCTATAGCCCAAATTCTTTTACTCTGTGCAAAGAACAGGACTTGGATTTGGAGTGGGAGGTCAAGACTGTCCTTCACAGAACCAAATGAAGGCAACTGTACCTTGCAGCAACAGGCTCAGAGTCTCCCTCCAAGGCAGGGTCTGCCCAAGAGGCTACAGGGGGCGTTTTCCTAACATCAATCATCCCCGGGCTGGCTCTGTGCAGGTCCTGCTGGGGTCAGGCAAGGGCTCAAAGTCCAGGACAGACCTACCTCACCCATGGGTAGCACCTGCCCCACAGGGCCTCAGCAGTCTTCCCTGCTGCAGCTTCTCTGCAGAGCCCTGCTCCTCACGGCATAGGCTTGCACATTTCCAGGTTAGCAGTGGTGCTGGAGCTCCTCTGCCAGCAGCCCCTCCCTGAGGGTACTCCGGGTGCCCAGGATGAGGTGCGGGACTGGGTCCATGCCCCACTACCATGACCTGAACTGTATGCTTTGAATAGGTGATCTTTGTGATTTGTGAAACATAATCTCAGGAAAGCTGATGAAAAGACAACACCACGTGAATGTAAGAAAAAAATCATACTATCTGATTTATGAACATAAATGGGAAATTCCTAAGTTAAATATTGGCAAAAGTTCATTCAGTCTTTACTACTCCACCTAAATAGGGTGATTTCAGGAATGCAACGATTCTTCAATACCAGAACACCTACTGATACAATTTAGCATTAAAAAAAATAATAAAACCATATAAATTTTAGGATTGTTTGTTCCAGCTCTGTGACAAATGTTGTTGGTATTTTGATAGGGATTGCATTAAATGTGTAGATTGCTTTGGGTAATATAGACATTTTAACAATATATGTTCTTCCAATCCCTGAGCATGAATGTTTTTCCATTTAAGTGGGTCATCTTCAATTTCTTTCATCAATATTATCAGAGTATAGGTCTTTTACTTCTTTGGTTAGGTTTATTCTGAATAGCTTATGGGTTTTGGTGCAATTATAAATGGAATTTATTCCTTGATTTTTCTTTCTCTGCTTCATTATGGGTGTATAGAAATGCAACAGATACCTGTACAATGGATTTTGTATTCTGCAACTTTACTGAATTCGTGTATTAGTTCTAGCCATTTTTTAGTGGAGTCTTTTGGGCTTTCTATGTAGAGTATCACGTCATTTGCAAATAGTGAAAGTTTTGCTTCTTCTTTGCCAATTTGGATGCCTTTTATTGCTTTTTGTTGTCTGAATGCTGTGGCTAGGACTTCCAGTACTATGTTGAATATTAGTAGCAAGAGCAGACATCCCCTGTGATCCAGTAATAACACTACTAGGTATTTACCCAAAAAATACAAAAACACTAATTCAAAGGGATACATGCACCCCTATGTTTATTGCAGCATTATTTATAATAGCCAAACTATGCAAGAAGCCCAAGGGTCTATCAACAGATGAATGGATAAAGAAAATGTGGTATATAAACATACAATGGAATATTAGTCAACCATAAAAAAGAATGAAATCTTGCCATTTGCAACAACATGGATGGAGCCAAATAAGCTAATCCAAAGAAAAACAAATACCATATGATTTCACACATATGTGGAAACAATACAAAACAAATGAGCAAAGAAAAAAAAAGAGAAAGAGGCAAACCAAGAAATAGACTCTCAACTATAGAGAACAAACTGATGGTTACCAGAAGGATGGGGGGCACAGGGATAGGTGAAACAGGTGATAGGGATTAAGGAGTGCACTTGTTGTGATAAGGACCAAGTGTTGTATGTAAGTGTTGAATCACTAAATTGTACAACTGAAAATAATATTACACTGTATGTTAACTAACTAGAATTTAAATAAAAACAAAAAATAAAATAAAACTATATGACTATTTCAATAAACTTATTTTTTATTCAACATGTATTTATTGCATGCCTATTATGTGACAGATACTATACATTAGTAAACAAAAGAGAAAGGGTCCCGGTCTTCAATGGAAACAGAAAAAGCATTTGATAAAATTTTATACCAATTCTTAGTAAGATGTAGTTAAGAGAGAATTATTATAAGTGAATTCACTTATAAGTGTATTATATATCTTATAATGTAAGATATATTGATCAATAACAGGACAAACATCATCCTTAATGTTGCAACATAAGTTTTTTCACTGATCCCAATAAAAACATGTTTGTACCAGAGGTTCTGGCCCATGGATTAACTTTAAAAATGAAAAACATACAACTCAGCACCAAATAAATAATCCAATTAAAAATGGGCAGAGGACCTGTATAGACATTTTTCCAAAGAAGACATTCAGATGGCCAACAGACACATGAAAAGATACTCAACATCACTAATCATCAGGGAAATGCAAATCAAAACCACAATGAGATACCACCTTAAACCTGTCAGAATGGTTAAAATAAAAAACACAAGAAATAACAAGTGTTGGCAAGCATGTGGGAAAAAAGGAACTCTCTTCCGCTGTTGGTGGGAATATAAACTTGTACAGCCACTGTGGAAAACAGGATGGAGTTTCCTCAAAAAAATTAAAAACAGGTGTGGCTGGATGGCTCAGCCAATTGAGCATCAGACTTTGGCTCAGGTCACAATCTCACAGTTCATTGGTTTGAGCCCCACATAGGGCTCACTGCTGTCAGCACAGAGCCCATTTCGGATCCTCTGTCCCCTTTCTCTCTCTGCCCCTCCTGTGCTCATGCTCCCTCTCTCTCAAAAATAAACAAACATTAAAAAAAAATAGGAATACTATATGACCCAATAATTCCACTACTGGGTATCTATCCAAAGAAAATGAAAACACTAATTCAAAAAGATATATGTACTCCTATGTTTATTGCAGTATTATTTATAATAGTCAAGATATGGAAGCAACCTAAGTGTCCATCGACAGACACACACACACACACACACACACACACACACACACACACACACACGAATACTACGCTGCCATAAAAGGATGAGACCATGCCATTTGGGACAATGTGGATGGATTCAGAGAGTATTATGCTAAGTGAAATTGACCAGACTGAGAAAAACAAATACCAGATTCACTCATATGCATAAACTAAAAAAAAAACACACAAATGAAGAAACAAACAAAAAAGCAGAATCAGACTTATAAATGCACAGAAGAAACTGATAGTTGCCAGAGGGGACTGGGGTCAGGGGATGGGCAAAATGGGTGAAAGGGAGAGGAATATATGAGATTCCAGTCTTGGAAGGAAAAAGTCATGGGAATAAAAGGCACAGCATAGGGAATATGTCAATGATATTGTAAAAACGTTGTATGGTGACAGATGACAGCTACACTGTAGTGAGCATAGCATAACACATAGAGAAGCTGAATCACCTCTGTGTTGTACACCTGAAACTAATGTAACATTGTGTGTCAATACACTGAAATAACTTTTTTAATTTAAAAATAATAAACATAAAAAATAAAAATGAGATACATAAAAATTAGAAACAGAAAAAGAAAATTATTTGCTTTTATTCAAGATGAAATCATTAAAATGTAATTTTAAAATCCAATAGTATTTATAAATAAGCCATTAGAAATAGGAAGATAGTTCGACAAAGTTAACAGATATAAGATTAGTATACAAAATATCACAACTTTCCTATGTACTAGAAATAACCAAGTAGTAAATGTAATTGAATTTTTAATTCATAATAGAAACAAATAATGGAAAAATATCTGGTACTATATCTAACAAAATTTGTGTGTGTCACCTTTATGAAAATAAGTTTTGGGATGCCTGGGTGGCTCAGTTGGTTGACCATCTGACTCTTGATTTCAGATCAGGACATGATCCCAGAGTTGCGGGATCAAGCCCTGCATAGGGCTCCACACTGGGCATGGAGCCTGTTTAGGATTCTCTCTCCCTCCCTCCCTCCCTCCCTCTCTCTGTCTCTGTCTCTCACTCCCATTTCCCTCTCTTCCACTCTATAATTTAAAATATTTCTAAACAAAAAAAAAAAATAATAAGTTTCATCAATGGTAACTGCAGAATAGCCTTTGTGAATGAAAATGTTGAACCTTTGCATAACCACCATGCCCAGCCATGGCCACACTGCAAATTCATGGACCAGAACTAGGCTCACCAGGAAGGAAGAGATTGGCATTCACATGGTAGACTATTCTACGCATGATTATTTCAAACTGCTTTGGCAGTGGAGTCCTTCTGGTGAGAACTCACCCTATATATTTTCTCAGTTTCTTTGCCTATAATTTACACAATCAAAATACATTTACTGTGAAACATGCATGTTTGAAACTATTTTATATTCTTGAAAAAGTAGTGAAGATTGGCAGAGATCAAGATTGCCCTTGATCTCTTTAAGTTTATATTTTCTGCTACTGGGCAGTACAAAGTGAAGGGTAAGTAAGTAAAGTAAGTAAGTAAAATCTAAAAGGTAATTTCAGGGTCGTCTGGGTGGCTCAGTCGGTTAATCATCTGACTTCAGCTCAGGTCATGATCTCCCGGTTCGTGAGTTCACACCCTGCATCGGGCTCTGTGCTGACCGTTCGGAGCCTGGAGCTTGCTCTCCCTCTCTCTCTGCCCCTCCCCACTCGCACTCTGTCTCTCCCTCTCTCAAAAATAAACAAACATTAAAAAAAATTAAACGGTAATTTCAGAAAGAAATAATGATTTTTGACCTTGATAACTTTAATCTCCCAAATCTCCTTCTCAGTAATCCTCCAATTATATTTCATGATCCAAGGGGCTTTTGCTGAAAATCCATTGGTTTCTTTTTAGAGTTTGTCATAGGCACAGTGCAGCATTTGCTCTGCCATTGACTCTCTCACATTCTGCCATTTCTGTAGCATTATTAGGGCTGAGTGGCAGAGCTACTTGTCCAGCAGTGTCTCCCTCTCACAGCTGTAGAGACTACAATATATAGAGATAGATAGATATAGATATAGATGATATAGATATATATAGATAGATATAGATATATAGATATAGATATAGATATCTTTTCTTTGCAAATGACAGAATCTAACTCTGACTTACTTAAGTGAAATAAAACAAAACAACAATAACAAAGCATTAAAAGGGAAATTCATAAACTGGGTCTGGGGTAGCTCATAGCACCAAAGGGACAGTCAGTGTGTCAAGGTAGTAAAGAAAACAGGCTTTGGGATAAGTCTATTTGATTCCAAATTCCACCCCCATCACTTACCTCTCTAAGTCCACGTTCTCTTTTCTGAACAAGGACAACTAAAGTATTTACCCAAAGCATTTGTTGGGGTATTTAAGTGAGATAATATATGTAAAATACTTAGCACAGTACCTGACATGATGCAAATATCTAATCACGTGCTTTTAATATAATTTCATTTATCAATCTTCCTTGAAAGTACAGAATCTAGGATAACAATAGTGATCTTAGCAGCAGAGGCGCTGGGATAGGCTATCAGTGCTGCAAAGAGAAAGGTTGACCTCTGCCTCTCTGAATCTATCCTCAAGATTAAAATTTCTAAGGGAATGGATGGTGTGGCACTGACCATGTGCTCATTCCTATACCAGCCACTGTCTCAAGAAGAATAAGTGAATAACGAGTGGGGGAGGAAAGAGAATTTGGGGACACCATAATTAACAGTCTCTCTAGAACTATACTGAACAACATGGAGTTTAGTTACTGGAAGGATAGTAAAGATAGTGTAAGCAGGCAATAACAAAGTCTACCTTACTATCTATAATAAATTAAATATTTTGTAAGAAAAATTGTAAGACAAGAGGTTTATCCATCCATTTTCCTCTGGCTAGGACAGAACAACTATCATTCCAAGAAAATAATCCCACCTTTTCTTCAGCATTTTAAAGAAACAATGTAAGGTATCTTGCAAACCATGATTATCAGAAAATTCTCCTTAATATTCATGCATTATTTATTGTGGTTCTATTCATTTCTTCCCTCATCATTCTGATTTTGTAGTCTATCAATTAGAACGCTAGATACGTTTTCTCAAAATTCTTCTCACAGCTGCCTTCACCTCTTTGTTCTTTAGGCTATAGATGAGAGGATTCAG
The DNA here is from genome assembly GCF_018350175.1 of Felis catus. Classification (NCBI taxonomy): domain Eukaryota; kingdom Metazoa; phylum Chordata; class Mammalia; order Carnivora; family Felidae; genus Felis; species Felis catus. Next base: position 75,325,785 of record NC_058374.1, read on the forward strand.
CATAGGAGTGACCACACTGTACTGCAAGGAGAAGATTAACTCTTGAGTGGATCCTGAATTTGGCATGAGATAGCGGAGTAATCCTGAGCCATAAAAGAAGATCACTGCAGTGAGGTGGGAGGAGCAGGTGGAGAAGGCCTTGTTTCTGCCTGTGGTAGCATTGATACTCAGGATGGTGAACAAAATGCAAACATAGGAGAAAAATATCAAGAGGAAATTTCCAAAGAAATGCAGGAGGCTGGAGGAGAGCAGGGCAGTAAAACTTGCAGACACATCAGAGCAAGACAAAGGGTAGAGAGAAGGCAGTTCACAGCTGAAGTGATGTATATTTTGAGCCCCACAGAAATCTAAATTGAGAGCTACAAGGATATTGATAAGAGCATCCAAAAAAGCCACGCTCCATGAGCCCCACACCAGCCCCATACACAATTGTCTGTTCATCATCTGGCCATAGAGCAGAGGGGAGCTGATGGCAACATAGCGGTCATAGGCCATGACAGTGAGTAGGCAGGATTCAGTGCCCCCAGTGGCAAACACAAAGAAGGCCTGAGCCAGGCAGCCCTCTACTGAGATGGTTTTCTTCTCAGACAGGAGGTTCTCCAACAGCTTGGGCACAGTGACAGAGGAGTGGCAGAGATCCAGGAAGGACAACTGTCCCAGGAAGAAGTACATGGGGGTGTGGAGGCAAGAATCAGCCCTAATCACCAGCAGCAGCATCAGGTTCCCCATCAGGGTCAGGAGGTAAATAACAAGGAACAGTACAAAGAGGAGAACCTCGATCTGGGGGTCAGCAGACAGCCCGAAGAGGATGAACTCAGAAACAACACTGTGGTTTCTCATTGCCTTCAATATTTCCTTTAGAATGTAAGAAATAAATCAGATAAAGCCTCTTCTTCTAACAAATATTCAAGTGTTTTAATGCTCTTCTCCACTCAGAAAGTTTCATACCTACTCAAAAATTTATGCTCTGAAATTATAAACTTCCTTAAGTCTCTAGATTTCCTAAAATCTGAAATAATCTTTTTACAGGATTCCAACCCAAGATCAACTCCCTGTCCACTTTTATTGTTCTTCCTTTTAATGTCTTAGAATTTATTTTTTGTTGTTTTATTATTAAAGCTACTGGACGATGTTTTGTAAACTCTTGATAATAATCCAGTAGAGAGGGAGAAATTGCAGGAGGAATAAGAGAAATTGCAGAAATAGTGTCTGAGAGCAGCTGGGTTGCAGAGCAGAAGCAGAGCATGGCCTTAGGTGGGAGTGGGTTTACTTCATCCATCAAACATGCATAGATTTGTTGTTGGGAAGGAAGTAGTTCCCATCTAATGGCTTGTTTTTTCAATAAATATTTAAATGGGGTCATTAATGGAAACTGAAGATGAGTAGTGACTAGAGATTTGCAGAGTGAGGAAAAAGTGAATGAATTAGAAAGAAGGCAGCATAGAGGTATCCTAGATGCAATACAACTGATTAAGGGAAACTGTTGATGAATATGGGAACATACTCTGGTAATAATCTCTATCCCCAGTTTGTGTCATCTATTCAACTTCAGCTCTAGTCTGTTGCCCTTATGCCATTTGAAAATATAGACTACCTACTCACTTTCCAAAGCTGAGCTTTCTCTATTTGCTACTCGGGACTGACAACCCAGATTATAACTACAGACTCAGAATGACTCTCCAACACCACTGACTATATCATCTTGACCCCTCATGTCCTGCTCTGTCTCTTGCACTCATACTCCAAGACTGGCACATTGAATTTCTCAAAGAACTTATTATTTCTTTCCCGTTATTTATCCAAACGACACCTAAAATTTAAGCTATTCTTAGGAATCAAGTCCACATCGCCTGTACTTCTCACCTAGGTGACCAATAACTAGCACAGAATTAAATGAAAACCTTTTCAAATCCAGTGATCCAGAAGACAAGTTTGAATGTCAGTGTGAGAATTCAGTGTTAAGGTGGAGCTTGAAAATTCCTGTTGGATACAGACCTCTCCCTTGATTTCTAAAAGAGGGAATAGTAGGCTAAGTTGTATTATTTCTAAAAACCTAAATACTTCCAGTCACATAACGATTGCATTTTCCATATAATTTTTTTCTTTTGCTCACCACTGTAGTTCTAGCTACAGCAACTTGGATTCATCCTGAGAGCAGAATATCATTGGCAGAAGATGCCGGAAAAGCAAGGAACCAAACCATGAAATGCAGACAGAGAACCACCCATTATAATTTTGGAGGGCACCAAAAAGAAAGGCTCCTCATCTCTAAATGGAGCCCCACTTACTAGCACTAGAAACTCCTTAAACTTTGGGGAAATTTTCTCTCTTAGAAATAAAGGCAAAAGCACATTTTCATGAAAGATAACCCCGGAAAGTATGCCTTATCAGCAGCCATACTTCCTCAAAAGTATATAGGTGTATTGTAGTAGAGTTATTTGAGGGATCACATAAATAAATAAAATCACTTCTATTTTTACCTGGTGCTGCAATTTCATTACTCTCGATGTTTCATTTATTCAGACTGTGAGTCCAAATTTAGAACAGAAACAGCTCTGAGAACATTACCACTATAAGTTTTCAGTTATTATCACAATTAGGTGGAGTTAGCTGACTAGATAATTTCCAAAGAATAGCTGCCTAAGAGGAGCTTCTTTTAAGATGAGACATACAAAAGTACCTAGCATTATAACTGCTCCAAAGGATAAAAATGAATATGTGAATGAGTGAATAAGTGAATGAAGGAAACTTAGGGGAAGAATAGTCTAGGGTTTTACTACTCACAGGGAACAGATCTGATTAGGAACCAGTAAGGGATTTGGACAGTCGAGGCTTGCATGAAACCAGATGTATGAAGGGCACTGAAAAATTTTGCAACGGGAAATGTTTGCCCCATTATAGTGTCTCATGCCCTGGTCTGAACCTCCACATACCTCGGAGCATATAATTACAGAGAATACCTATAACTAAAGATGTAATTAGTTTCTGGACCCATACATTTGGAGTGCTTGGAGAGAGTTATTTTTGAGTCACAAAGTACCCAAAGTCTATCATTGATGTCCTATCCCTTCTCACCTCTTACAGACAGCTCTCAGCCTTCCTGAACTTCCAGGTTTCTGGTATAATGTGGCCTTTGAGCACCCCCAAAACAAGGAATGAAGCTAGATATAAAAAAGATCTTGTCCCAGTTGTCCCATATGTAAAATGAAAGCTAAAAATTATTACCTTGAAGAGCTGTGAGGACTTAAGAATCCTGAAATGTTGAAGACTCATTAGATTCTCTTTTCTTCACACCCAATGCAAGGGTTTAATTTTCCCAAAAGGAGGAAGAGAGGTGATTTTAAGGAGCAGACCAAACATTTCAGGTCTCAGAAATGAATGCCATGTCAGAGAGAGACAGGGAAGCAATGATATCCAGCCCAGGGGAACAGAGAGGAGATGAGAGCTATAAGAAAGGAAGTGCCTGATGAGGGGGTAACAAGAAGCAGCAGTAATTGAAGCAGAAAGGATCCTACACAGGGAGAACAGAAGCAGATAAATTCATCAGAGAACAGATGAAAAATATTACCACGTGTCTGGGTTTTTCTGGTGCAGAATATGTCCCATTTTTCTGAGTTGGTGGGCATGCCACTGAGCTCAGGAGAAATTCACAAGAGAGAAAATGTGCCACAACTGTCCAGTCATGTGAATTGGCATTGCTTTTTCTATTTAAAAACTTTCTGTGCATAAAGAGAAACATGTAAGCTCAGTCCTCAAAACCCTCTGCAAATAAAGGCTTCAGAAAACTCTTCTAAATTTTGACAGCATCTTTACACTTATCCCTTAGTGATTCCATAAAATGACAAAGGAAAACTTGAAAACTTAAAATTCCTAACAAGCAATTTCTTTCATATTTCCCCCAGCATAATTACACAATAATTTCTGCACATATCTCTCTGTATGAGTGTTAATATAATGCTCAGAGCACCATCCTGACAGAAGAGGCTCAGGTCTAGCCTTTCAGAAGGGATTGTGGGTTAAGGTGGCCAATGAGATGGCAAAGTATGACCTGACAGCCCAGGGGACATTGTGGGTCGATCCTGATTGCTGGAAAGCTCAGCTTGAAGCTTACTTTAGACTCATTAGCTAAATATGGTTACTGAATGATCCCTCTGGGAAATCCTCCTAAAGTGATTCACAGCTTCCCTTTAGGTCATTTTTCTAATGTTGTCATGTATTTGATTATTACATTTATTCAAATGTAATTATTATATATGACATCATCATTGTTACTACCACCACCACCACCACTACAACAACAACTACTACTACTACTACTACTACTACTACTACTACTACTACTATATGGTCAATGATAATTTAAATTTACCAACATATTTGACTTTTATTTGCTCAATTTTTTCTATGGCACAAAAACAGACACATAGACCAATGGCATAGAATAGAAACCCCAGAACTAGACCCACAAATGTATGGCCAACTAATCTTTGACAAAGCAGGAAAGAATATCCAATGGAAAAAAGACAGTCTCTTTAACAAATGGTGCTGGGAGAACTGGACAGCAACATGCAGAAGGATGAAACGAGACCACTTTCTTACACCATTCACAAAAATAAACTCAAAATAGGTAAAGGACCTGAATGTGAGACAGGAAACCATCAAAACACTAGAGGAGAAAGCAGGAAAAGACCTCTCTGACCTCAGCCATAGCAATTTCTTACTCGACACATCCCCAAAGGCAAGGGAATTAAAAGCAAAAATGAACTACTGGGACCTCATGAAGATAAAAAGCTTCTGCACAGGAAAGGAAACAATCAACAAAACTAAAAGGCAACCAACGGAATGGGAAAATATATTTGCAAATGACATATCGGACAAAGGGCTAGTATCCAAAATCTATAAAGAGCTCACCAAACTCCACACCCAAAAAACAAATAATCCAGTGAAGAAATGGACAGAAAACATGAATAGACACTTCTCTAAAGAAGACATCCAGATGGCCAACAGGCACATGAAAAGATGCTCAACGTCGCTCCTCATCAGGGAAATACAAATCAAAACCACACTCAGACATCACCTCACGCCAGTCAGAGTGGCCAAAATTAACAAATCAGGAGACTATAGATGCTGGAGAGGATGTGGAGAAACGGGAACCCTCTTGCACTGTTGGTGGGAATGCAAATTGGTGCAGCCACTCTGGAAAACAGTGTGGAGGTTCCTCAAAAAATTAAAAATAGACCTACCCTATGACCCAGCAATAGCACTGCTAGGAATTTACCCAAGGGATACAGGAGTACTGATGCATAGGGGCACTTGTACCCCAATGTTTATAGCAGCACTCTCAACAATATCTAAATTATGGAAAGAGCCTAAATGTCCATCAACTGATGAATGGATAAAGAAATTGTGGTTTATATACACAATGGAGTACTACGCGGCAATGAGAAAGAATGAAATATGACCCTTTGTAGCAACGTGGATGGAACTGGACAGCGTTATGCTAAGTGAAATAAGCCATACAGAGAAAGACAGATACCATATGGTTTCACTCTTATGTGGATCCTGAGAAACTTAACAGAAACCCATGGGGGAGGGGGAGGAAAAAAAAAAGAGGTTAGAGTGGGAGAGAGCCAAAGCATAAGAGACTCTTAAAAACTAAGAACAAACTGAGGGTTGATGGGGGGTGGGAGGGAGGGGAGGGTGGGTGATGGGTATTGAGGAGGGCACCTTTTGGGATGAGCACTGGGTGTTGTATGGAAACCAATTTGACAATAAACTTCATATATTGAAAAAAAAATTTTTTTCTACTAAAATTGGAAAGTTTGATAGCTGAAACTGCAATGGATGAGTTCAACACAAATCAGACAAAGCTGAAGAGGTATTAGTGAATCAGAAGATAGGTCAGAGGAAAATAAGAACTCACACCTGTGAGCATTTTCTTTCTCCTAGAACTTCTTTTAAGTTTCATTTAGTGCAATTCTTCTTCATGATGTATTTATCTCATCTTCACTCTTAAATGATGTTTGACCAGACACAGAATCCTAATGGGGAAGCTTTTGTTTGTTTGTTTGTTTGTTTGTTTGTTTATCCAGTACTTTGAAGATGTCTTCTGTCATCTGCCTTTTGTCTTCTTGTTAGTCTAATTCCTCTCTTGTGAAGGCAGTTGTTAATCTAATTGTACTTCTCTGGAGTTCATTTGTCTTTTTTCTCTCTCTCTCTTGCAGGTTTTAATATTTTCTCTTTTGATTTTTAGTAACTTTATTATGATATGACAAAGTGTGACTTTCTTTTTTTAATTTATTTATTTAAATTCAAGTTAGTTAACATACGGTATAGTATAGGTTTCAGGATTAGAACCCAGTAATTCATCACTTACATATAACACCCAGTGCTCATCCTAACAAGTGCCCTCCTTAATGCCCATCACCCAATTAGTCCACTCCCCTTTGGCAACCCTCAGTTTGTTCTCTGCATTTAAGAGTCTCTTATGGTTTGTCTCCCTCTGTTTTTATCTTTATTTTCCTTCCATTCACCTATGTTCATCTGGTTTGTTTCTTAAATTCCACATGAGTGAAATCATATATTTCTCTTTAACTGACTTATTTCACTTAGCATAATACCCTCTAGTTCAATCACATTGTTGCAAATAGCAAGATTTCATTCTTTTTGATTGCCAAGTAATATTCCAGTGTGTGTGTGTGTGTGTGTGTGTGTGTGTGTGTCCACACCACATCTTCTTTATCCATTCATCAGTCGATGGACATTTGGGCTTTCTCCATGATTTGGCTATTATTGATAGCACATAAACATGTATAGATAGATACATATAGATACATAGGTAGGTACATATACATATTGATAGACAAACATAGGGGTGCATGTGACCCTTCCAATCAGCATTTTTTTTCTTTTCATTTAACATACTTGGGATTTACTTATAGGGCTTCTAGTATTTGTAGTTGATATACTTTTTTAGTTTGGAACATTTTCATCCATTATTTTACATGTTTCCCTATATTCATATATATTACCTTATTCTCTCTCCCTTCTGTAATTCCATGTACATGTATGTTATCCTTACCATTCTATGCATTAGGTATTTTATATTCCCTTGTTTTTTTCTTTATTCTTTCTGTACCTTACTGAATACATTTTCTTCTTACCTACCTTATAAGTCATTAGTATACTCCTCAACATTATCTAATATCCTTCAAACTTATCCATTAAGATCTTAGTTTCAGCCACTGAATTTTCTAGAACTTTCACTTAGATTTTTTTATAGTTTCCAGAAATATTATGCCAAATTCTCAATCTTGTCTTTAATCTCCATAAATATTTTAAGTTTATTTGTTTTAAAGTTATGTGTCTGGGTCTGTTTCTACTGTCTTTAGTTTTTGTCTCCCCATATTGTTTATTTTTTTCTATTGAGAACAGGATGTTACTATGAAAATTATAGAAATAATTTAAAGCTCTGGCTTATATTCTCTTCCTCCAGAGAAATTTTTCACTAGCTTCTGTCAGACAGCCATGGACATTCACAGTCCTGGATCATTCTCATGTAATTCCAGGGGCTGAGATGAAGCTGGGCTTCAGTCCTTATGAAGTTGGGCTGCTTCCAATCCACTTTTATTTCAGGGTATTGCCCTTCAAGGCTCCAACCCACCCCTTTGGTGGTCCCTGCATTCCATTTTTCCCACTAACTTTAGGAAACTGTTGGGGCGCCTGGGTGGCGCAGTCGGTTAAACGTCCGACTTCAGCCAGGTCACGATCTCGCGGTCCGTGAGTTCGATCCCCGCGTCAGGCTCTGGGCTGATGGCTCAGAGCCTGGAGCCTGTTTCCGATTCTGTGTCTCCCTCTCTCTCTGCCCCTCCCCCGTTCATGCTCTATCTCTCTCTGTCCCAAAAATAAATAAACGTTGAAAAAAAAAAAAAAAAGGAAACTGTCAAAATAACTTTTCACATTCTCAACGACCTCTTCAAGATGCACTTATGTGAAAAACAGATCCCCGAATGCTGAGCTTGCTTCTCTGGATTTTCTTTTCTTTGGGATGATGGCTCTAAAACTCTTCGCTGCTTTCTTAGTTTTAAAATATCTTCAAAGTATATATTAAAAATATGCTTTTCAAATAAAGATCCCAGAAATAAACCCATGCTTATATGGTCAATTAATCTATGACAAAGGAGGCAAGAATATACAATGGGAAAAAGACAGTCTCTTTCAATAAATGGTGCTGGGAAAACCGGACAGCTACATATAAAGGAATGAAACTGGGACACTTCCTTACACCATACACAGAAATAAATTCAAACCAGATCAAAGACCTAAATGTAAGACCTGAAATCATAAAAATCCTAGAAGAGCACCAGGCACCAATTTCTCTGACATTGGCTGTAGCAACATTTTTCTAGATACCGTCTCCTAAGACAAGGGAAACAAAAGCAAAAATAAACTATTGGGACTCCATCAAAATAAAAAGGCTTTTTGCACAGCAAAGGAAACTATCAACAAACAAAAGGACAACCTACTGAATTGGAGAAGATACTTGAAAATTATACCTGTGATAAGGGGTTAATACCCAAAATATATAAAGAAATTATATAACTCAACACCAAAAAAATAAAATAAAAACAGTCCAACCAAAAATGGGCAGGGTACCTAAATAGACATTTTTCCAAGAAGACATATGACAGACACATGAAAAGATGCTCAGTATCACTAATCATCAGGGAAATGCAAATCAAAACCACAATGAGATACCTATCAGAATGGCTAAAATCAAAAACACAAGAAATAACAGGTGTTAGCCAGGATATGGAGAAAAAAGAACTCTCTCGCACTGTTGGTGGGAATGTAAATTGGTACAGCTACTGTGGAAAACAGTATGGAAGTTCCTCAAAAATTAAAAATAGAAATACCACATGATCTGGGGTGCCTGGGTAGCTCAGTTGGTTGTGGGCCCAACTCTTGATTTTGGCTCAAGTCATGATCTCATGGTTGTAAGACTGAGCCCCATATAGATTGAGATTCTCTCTCTCTCTCTCTCTCTCTCTCTCTCTCTCTCCCTCCCTCCCTCCCTCCCTCCCTCCGCCTCTCCCCCAACTAAGCACATGTTATCACTCTGTCAAAAAAAAAAAAAAAAGTTCCCTACTGTGCCCAGTTTACAGACTTTTATAAATAAATAATCACTGAACTTTTTTTAATTTTTCTTAACGTTTGTTCATTTTTGAGAGACAGAGACAGAGTGCAAGCAGGGGAGTGGCAGAGAGAGAGGGAGACACAGAATCTGAAGCAGGCTCCAGGCTCTGAGCTTTCAGCACAGAGCCTGATGCGGGGCTCGAACCACAGACCACAAGATCACGACCTAGCTGAAGTTGGCCGCTTAACCGGCTGAGCCACCCAGGCGCCCCTCACTGAATTTTACTGAATGTCTTTTTGCGTCTGTTGAGATAACGTGGTATTTTTTTCACTTAAAGTTTCAATTAGTGGGTTTAAATAAACTTTTTTAAAGCTTGAATTAGAAAATTCTTGCATTCATGGTATAAATCCAACCACTTTAAAATTAGAGGATTGGAGAAAAAACAATTCCTTCTAAATATACTCATAGTCAAGGTTCAAATAAATTAATTTTCCCAAACCTTGTAACTAGAAATTGAAAGGTATTAAAGAGCAAGGATTAAAGTTTATTTACATCTAAAATACTTTCTATGTTGCCTGTCTCAAACACACACACCACTATATATGGAACATGTAAGTGAAATATCATATACCTCTCTATCCATCTCTCTCTCTTTCTGTCTGTCTCTCTGATCTGTGTATCTACATAGACATACACACAGAGACACACACACACAAACGTCACTTGTAGCTCATTTGCTCTGTCCTTGGAAAAAAAAAAAAGGAAGGTGACATTTCATTCTTCCACTGAACTAAAACCAGAAATGCCTTATTTTGATTTACATAAATTGGCATTAGAGGCTGCTCCTGTAACCCTGGAGCATAATGGCATTATCAGGTCACACAACTCCTGTTGTTGTTGAGAAATAAAGCAGGGGCTCTAAGTTACAGGAAATAAAATGAAGATAGTTCCTCTAATTAAATCAATCAGATTCAACAGGTGGCATAGCCATTTTTACCTGAGATAGAAACAAGAGAGAAATGATCACAAACTGTAAGCACGTTAGGAAGGTCTGGGAGATACGGAGTTTGGCTGAGCAAGTCTGATAGCTGAGAATAAAGCCCATTGACTACTTTTTCTCTTCCTACCCCTTTTTTTCTTTTCTTCTTCTCTTAATGCAACCTAAAATTAAAGGTAATTAGAATAAGCTAAGAGTTAAGAGAAAAAATACAAAATTATACCTTGACTTCCTTTTTTAAATGTTTATTTATTTATTTTGAGAGAGAAAGAGACAGCACAAGCGGGAGAAGGACAGAGAGAGGGAGAGAGAGAATCCCAAGCAGGCTCCATGCTCAGCATGAAGCCAGACACGGGGCTCATTCTCAAGAACCCTGAGATCATGACCTGAGCTGAAATCAAGAGTCAGACGCTTAACAGACTCAGCCACCCATGCACCCCACTGACTTCCTTTTTAACATTTAAATAATTCCTTTTTAACATTAATTCCAAATATCATATTTTAAAAATAGTGCCTGAGTAACCACTGCAACAGATTTACATTTTTTTGTAAATGACATATGCGAAGCTCAAAGCCATAAATCATGGAGGCATGAGAGTAAAGAAACCAGCTGGTTCAGACCAAATGACTAAGACACCACTGCCTCCTCGTGGCACAATTCCAGAATGACAAGCTATGATTAGTGGAAGGTGTTCTGTTTTTCCAAATCAGAGTTTCGACAGCCAATGTCACAGAAGCCATGGCTTGGAGTAGAAAGAGAGTTGCTATAAAGATCCCAGAAAGACATGAGAAGAATAGCAATTCTGAAAAGAGACAAAACCAGAGGAAAGTTATCCAGGTTTTCTTTCAGGTCTCCCAGGTATGGGGGCAGAGAGGTTAAAAAAGACTTGAGTAATAACAAAAGCTGGACTTCAGAAGTTCCAGAATGGTATGCAGTAGAGGGAGATTGTACAGAAAAACTAACAGACACTTAAATCAAGTCTACATTACAGGCGTTGCTCTTTTGTGTATCATGTAAAATTATGTATATACACATATACACAACCTGGTATTTCTTCATAAATATATAAAGACCCAGGCTCAAAAACAATGTCATTTATTGTATGTTTGCCTATGAATAAGTTACTTAATCCTCTATTAGTTTTCTTATCTATAGGGATAATCATAGTAACTACTTTAGTGAGTTTTTGCAACTCAGTTTAGTGAGTTTTGCAGTTAAAAATGTTAATAATAAAAATAATGACATGATTGAGTTTTTACCATGTGCCACAGGCTATTTTAAATGTTTTACTTTATCTTATTTCTTCTCAAGACATTTATAAAGCATGCAAAGCTCTTAGCTAATACTATGTCAGCAGTTTGTACTCAATAAACAATATTTTTAAAGTCTGTAAAGCGTCCTCTATATCTCAAGTCAAGTAGGAGGAACACGTTTGTTTACACAGTTCAGCCAATAAGACACATTGTCCAGGCACTGTACTGGGCTCTGGGAATATAAGCATGAGTAAGACAGAGTCTCTTCCTTTAAGACATTTATATTATGTGGAAGAAAGTTGTATTAACAGCTATAATGCAACATAGTAATTTATATTACAACAGTGTGACAAGATTGCTATGGGAGTTCTGAGGAGGAAAAAAAAAATCATTCTTCATCAGATGGTCAGGGAAATATTCACAGCAAAGATACCTATTTGACTTTGCCTTGTCTAGATCACTACATTTTAGGAAGAAAAGAAAAAAAATATTCCTGGAAAAAGAAACACTTTATAGTAAAGGGAGAGAGATGTGGACATGTAACATTTGAGATTAAGAGGATGAATTTTGGAATTAAACAGAGTTGAACTGAAGTCCCAGCTCTGCTCTTCACCTGCTTCTGACTTTGGACAGGCTACTGCTCTTTCTCCTGTTCCCTTACCTATAAAAAGGATGTGACAATCGTGCCCTATCAAAGGTTGGTTGTGAGAATTAAATGAGATGTCTAGCCCATCAATGTGGCTAGCCCACATTGTCTAGCCCATTAGTGTTGCGTTGTTATTAATATATTTCCCTCTAAGTTGTCATTTGCTGAAAAAGGAAAACCACCTACTAATTGCTAATTTTTTTGTCGAGCAGAATTAACCATGTTAAATGGATTGTAAGATGCATTTGTATTTCAGAAACACTAAAATATGAAAAATGTCCATCTTAGAATCAAAGAAGATTACATTATCATAATTATGAGGACCAGTCTGCAAAGAATCTTTAATGCTATCCTGAATATTCAGATTTGAGCCTACTGTTAAAATCCTTCCCTTGTTGGTGGTTTCTAGATATTTTGTTTATAGTTCTTAAATCACACCTTAAGGTTACTGTTAACTTTCTGTTTCGTGTGGTCTCTAACATGCCCTCAGCAAATAGTGGATATTCCAAAGAGTATGGAATTAAATGGAATCTGACCAACCCATGAAAGGTGACCATCAGGTTCTCATCTTCGAACTCAAAGGAATAAGCCATAAGATCAGTACAAAATCAATACAAAAGATGCAGTTTTTGCCTAAACCCAATAGCTGATAGATAACTCACCTCCTCCCACTGTGTGCTTGTTGGTTTAACAAAAACAAAAAACAAAACCAACTACAGCAGTGGTAACTACATGTTAGAGTGCCTCTGAATCATGTGTTGTTAATACATGGATTGCTGCCCACACCCTAAGAGTTTCTCCTTCAGTAGGTCCAGGGTGGAGCCCCAGAACTTGACTTGTTAAACCTGGTAGGCTAGTACTGATGAATCTAGTCTGCTACACTTTGAGAACCACTCAAGTAGAGGCAATTGGGCCTCCAGAGTCTCAGCCAGGGACAATTATTCAGAAAGGTCCTTGGCTCGTCTGACCTTCTCTCTGGTGGGTTGGGTAAGTCTGCCTCAATGCCCAGAAGCCTGTGAGGCCTCTCCAGTCAGCTGCCTTCTCTGGTTCTGGCTCTTCTCTTTGTTTGGCATTCTCTACATCCACAATAACATTAGATATTGTCCTGGGGAGAAGGAACTGTGCTCCCACTGAGCATTATTAGCCATAGAGAGAGATGAATGGGAAGTGAGATTCTGCCAGGTATCTCGGGGTCTTGTTACTGCAAACTACACTTGTCTCTTTAGGCTCCGGCAGCTTCTGCCTCCTCTGACAGATCATAGGAGGCTTAGTTAAGGAAAATTTGTGGAAGGAGCTCCCCAGTGTCCATGCTCAGGAACAGCTGCTGAACTTTAGCCTCCCTCATCTAGAGACCTCTGAAGAAATTGGCCAGCTGCCCACTTTGTCTTCAGCTTCCTCTCAGCAAAAGTATTAGAAATAAAAGAGAGGGGATACCCTTGAGGCATTCCTAGTGAGCTCCAACCTGACCTGCTATAGCCAAATGCAAGCATAAATTGTCTTCAGCCTCACTAGCTGGGATTGTTTAGAAGCTAGCTGGATTTAGAAAATATTTGTTAACTGCTACAGGAGAGGGATTACACCAGTTAAAACCCCGAATTATAAACATTTAAAACACAGAACTCAAGTAATTAAACATACATGGCGTTTTGTTATTGGGATGTCTGAACAGAATAGACTCCTCCTTTCCATTATAGTTCACACATCCTTTCTACTGCTTTGTTATTGTAACAGTGACCACCCTATTGACCTCCTCCCCATTAACATGGACATTTACTGCATAGCTCATCCAAACACTACTGCTTAACTACAAAAAAACTACTCAAGGACTTGGACCACCTCCTCCAGCTATTTTACTCCCAGTTTCCACCCTAGTAGTCAAGACACAGCAGGTGCTTAATAAACATTTACAGAACAAATAATGTTAACATCAACCTCCTGATCTCTCTTCATTGTTGTTTTATCCCTGATACCCTTTCCACGAGGATACCTCATTGGTTTTTTTTAAATAAAACCCCTATCCTGATACCTCTTTTCCTATTTTAGAAAGATGATTGAGATGTTTCAGCATGAACAGACTCAAATACTTCTAGTCTTTAACAAAACATGTAAATCTTTTAGTTTTCAAATACAGATTTTAAGCAGTTTAGCAGACTTATCAAATCTTTCTTTCTGTTGCTGTGTTTTTCAACAGCATGTCCAAGTATAATGACATTACTTCCCACCCATCAATTCTTTTCTTAAAGCCCACTTTCCCTGTAAGCTGGCTTCCGTCTCTCCTCCTTCTCGGGAACTACACAGTCTGTGCACTAAAATCTTACTCTTGACAAATCTTAACTACCACTTTCTTCTTTGATTTCTATACCTTCATGAATATTACGAAATTGCACTTTCCCTGTTTCCTTATACTTCTTGTAATTCTTTTTGTCTGCTTAATAGATCCTACTTTAAAATTTTTTTTTTCAACGTTTATTTATTTTTGGGACAGAGAGAGACAGAGCACGAACGGGGGAGGGGCAGAGAGAGAGGGAGACACAGAATCGGAAACAGGCTCCAGGCTCGGAGCCATCAGCCCAGAGCCTGACGCGGGGCTCGAACTCACGGACCGCGAGATCGTGACCTGGCTGAAGTCGGACGCTTAACCGACAGCGCCACCCAGGCGTCCCAATAGATCCTACTTTAAATGGTAGATGCCTCAGGCCAGGACTTTTAGAGCTTGCAAATGCTGAAGTAATTAGCAATGCTATTCACCAATACTCCAGTTTTCTATCTAACAGCATGATAGGAGGGAATTTCTGAACCACCTCAAAGCTAAGAGTGCCTATGTCTTGCTTGAACCAATGAAATATGAGTTGGGGGGCCTGGGTGGCTCAGTTCGTTGGGCATACGACTCTTGATTTCTGCTCAGGTCATGATCCCAGGGTCGTGGGATCCAGCCCCACATTGGGCTGCACACTCAGAGTGGAGACTGCTTAAGATTCTCTCTCTCTCCCTCTGCCCCTCTCTCCTGTTCCTGATCTGTCTAAAACAAAATGAAATAAGTGGAAGTTACATGTCTAAGGAAAATGTTTTTAAAACAAGCACAATTCATCATGTTCCTAGTTTGCTGCATCAGAAATTGCTGAAGCATGAAGAAGAAATTTCCTCAGCTTGATTACTTGAGTGAGGATGATACAGAGTAGGGCCTTTCCCCTAAAGCTCCCCAGAAAGGACATGTAATGTGAACAAAACCAAAACTTCCCAGTTTTAAACTGCTGAGATTCGGGGGTTATGTTGGGAGTCCCAAGAGTACCCTCAGGCTTGATGACTCACCAGAAAGACTCACAGGACTTCAGAAGTGGTCCTAATTATGGTTACAGTTTATTACAGGGTTAGGATACAAATGAAAATCAGCAAAGGGAAAAAGCACATGTGGCAAAATCCAAGAGAAACCAAGCACAAGACTCCAGTTGTTCCCTCCCAGTGAAGTTGCATGGGGACCCATTTAATTCTCCCAGGAATGATGTGTGAGAACA
This sequence comes from Felis catus, assembly GCF_018350175.1. NCBI lineage: Eukaryota > Metazoa > Chordata > Mammalia > Carnivora > Felidae > Felis > Felis catus. Next base: position 75,341,330 of record NC_058374.1, read on the forward strand.
CATGTGAAGAGTAGCCAACCAGGAAAGCTCACACAAGCTATGAAGTCCAGAGTTTTTATTGGAGGTCAGTCTCATGCAGTGCCTATGTGACCAGCCTCAACTACTCAGACTCAAGTCGCCTCCAGATCAAAAACATTCACCATAAATGTAAACTTATTTGGTCAAGCTAGTACACCATGGCTCAGAGCCTCCATCTACAAAAACATTCTTGTCAGGCAGAATATTCCAAGGATTTGGAGATTATCTCCCAGGAGCCAGCCAAGGAGTCCTGAAGACAGGCCTTTCTTTGGAATATGTAGGGAATGAGAAACCCAGGCCAGCAGAGTTAACTCTTTACTGTCCAAGGAGTTAATCTGGGGGCACATACAGCCCCCAAATCATCCAAATCATCCAAATTCCAAATCATCCAAATAATTTCCACTTTTGAAATACTTGTTAAACCAGAAAAATGAACAAATGTCCAAAAGTTTAAAAATATCATTACCAGGAGATCTGTACTGCAAGACATTTAAAGAAAAGTCCTTTGGGGAGAAGGAAATGATACCATATGGAAATCTGGATGCACATAAAGAAATTAAGATATCAGAAAGGATATTTACATGAGTAATTATAAAAGACTGTTTATTCTTTTTAAATCTCCTTTAACAATAATTGAATATTTAAAGCAAAAAAATAATGTATTTGGGGGGTTATAACAAAAGACAACAATAGTAAAAAGCATCAGGGGATAAATGAAAGTATATTGTTATAAGATTCTTATACTACACATAAAGTGACATAATATCACTTGAGGGTAGTCCCTAATATGTTAAAGATATAAACTATAAATCATAAAGCAGCCCTTAAACTAAAATAAAAAGAGCTACAGCTAATAATCCAACAAAGGGATAAAAGAAAATCATAAAAATACTCAATTCACAAAGACACAGAAAAAGAGGAACAAAGGAACAAAGAATAGCTAGGACAAATAGAAAACGAAAAGCAAGATGGCAGCCTTACACCCAAATGTATCACAAATCACATCAAATGAAAAACTGGACAGCAACATGAAAAAGAATGAAACTGGACCACTTTCTTACACTGTACACAAAAATAAACTCAAAATGGATGAAAGACCTAAATGTAAGACAGGAAGCCATCAAAATCCTTGAGGAGAAAGCAGGCAACAACCTCTTTGATCTTGGCCTCAGCAACTTCTTACTCAACACGTCTCCAGAGGCAAGGGAAACAAAAGCAAAAATGAACTACTGGGACCTCATCAAAATAAGAAGCTTCCGCACAGCGAAGGAAACAATCAGCAAAACTCAAAGGCAACTGACAGAATGGGAGAAGATATTTGCAAACAATATATCAGATAAAAGGTTAGTATCCAAAATCTATAAAGAACTTATCAAACTCAACACCTAAAAAACAAATAATCCAGTGAAGAAATGGGCAAAAGACATGAATAGACACTTCTCCAAAGAAGATATCCAGATGGCCAACTGACACATGAAAAAAAGCTCAACATCACTCATCATCAGGGAAATACAAATCAAAACCACAATGAGATACCACCTCACACCTGTCAGAATGGTAACATTAACAACTCAGGCAACAACAGATGCTAGCAAGGATGCGGAGAAAGAGGATCTCTTTCGCATTGCTGGTAGGAATGCAAGCTGGTGCAGCCACTCTGGAAAACAGTATGGAGATTCTTCAAAAAACTAAAAATAGAACTACCCTAGGACCCAGCAATTGCAGTATTAGGTATTTATCCAAGGGATACAGGTATGCTGATTCGAAGGGACACATGCACCCCACTGTTTATAGCAGCACTATCAATAATAGCCAAAGTATGGAAAGAGCCCAAATGTCCATCAATGGATGAATGGATAAAGAAGATGTGGTATATATATGCAGTGGAGTATTATTTGGCAATCAAAAAGAATGAAATCTTGCCATTTGAAACTACGTGATGGAACTAAAGGGTATTACGCTAAGCAAAATTAGTCAGAAAAAGATAAATATCATATAACTTTACTCATATGAGGACTTTAAGACACAGAACAGATGAACATAAGGGAAGGGAAGCAAAAATAATATAAAAATAGAGATATAAAAAATAGAGAGGGGGACAAAACATAAGAGACTCTTAAATATGGAGAACTAACAGAGGGTTACTGGAGGTGTTGTGGGATGGAGGATGGGCTAAATGGGTAAGGGGCATTAAGGAATCTACTGCTGAAATCACTGTTGCACTATATGCTCACTAGTTTGGATGTAAATTTAAAAAAAAAACTAAATTAAAAAAAGAAATTGAAAGCCAAATTTTTCAGACCCTGTTTTGCAATTCAAAGTTAAAGGTGGATTCTGCTAAGCTCCTTCCTGCTGTCTCTCAGAAGCACTGGATGTTTAATGCAATGGGTGGAAGGCAATGAAGCAGCCAAAAATCCTAGAAATTAAAACTCAAATTTTATATTTTCTCATTCTTTCATCATTATCATTTAGATTGAATGGAACCCGGGCTAAGGGGGTGGGGGGTGGGAGAGCCAATTGTCTCAGATCTATGATGTCACAGCTGAAGTCACAGAGAGTTGAAAAGGGCAAGGTAGATGGGGAGCAGATGAGATGGGATTGTTGTGAAATGGGGTTCAAAGAGGAGAAATTCTAGGGGGAAAGGGGTGGGACAAAGTATGACTTGGGCAGCGGAGCTGGGTAACTTTCTGGGCATAATTGGCCTAGTTCTGACTGGGGTTTGGAAGAGGGGAGGATAAGAGCAGGAAAAGGGGAGGCAACTTTTCAGAGGAGGGTTTAACTCTTGTCTAGGTCACTGCTTTGGCCTTTCAACCCCATGTGTTTTTGACACTATCTACTATGAGGTTTCCCTCTTCCTCCACAAAGCACTTGAAGGTTGGAGCTGCCAGACTTCCAGCCTGCAGTGTTACCCTTAGATGACCATGAAGATTCTGACTGTGGGGTAGAATGGGATAGGGAATTTTCCTATCTTCAGTTCATTACACACTACTTCCTATCCTTGCTTTAAAGTCCACCTTCACCTCAAGGGGACTCTAGCCAGCTTCTTAGTCCCAATCTCAGCCAGCTATTCTTTTTTACTCAGGTTCTTTTTTTTTTTTTTTTTCACCTACCTTCTCACTGGAACCTTCTGTTCTTACTTACTGAAAAAGACTTACCTGGGGCTACACTTCCTTCCTCTCACCCTTATCTTTCTTTACACTTATGTGCACGTGCACACACACACACTGACACACACACTCACACACACATTCAAAACACAAATGCTTCGTGTACTACTGAGACCTCTGTCCTTGTGGGTAAGTGCTTCTCTTCTCACTATACACCTGCCCTCTCCCCCTATCATTTGTGCCTCCCCAGGGCCTAGAGCTATCTCCAACTTCAGCTCCAGAGTCTCTGGTTTCTGTTCAAGGACAAATGGCACAGCATACTTTCCAAGATCAAGAACAAAGGACCTCCATACAGCAGAATAGGTAAATGGGGGTAATGATGATTGCCAAAAGTCTTTAGATTAGATATGCTGCGTGGGAGAAAAACTAGGGTCACCTGTCTACCATCCCCCTTCTGATACACTTACTTTCTGACGGGGGGGGGGGGACTTTCATGTATCCTCTCTTCTCCACCTCCTCAATGTTAGAGACATTAGTAGACCTTTGTCATTTCAATTTAGAGGGTTAGCTTCAATCTGAAATCCCTCTAGGAGTTAGTTGAGTATACAACGTAGGGACATTTATTCCAGGGTAAACATTTGTTAAGAAGTCCTTATGTGATCTACAGTTTAAATCAAGGCCAGCCATCCAAAACCATGCTTCCCTTGGACTAGGGTGGAGTGGAGGGCCAGAATCTGCTGTATGAAACTGAGTATGAGACCCAGGCAATGTTATCCATAAAGTCAGAAGAAAGGAGGCTTGCTATGAACTTATGGGTCAAGAAAGCTTCAGAAAGGAATTAGGACTTGGCTTGAGCTTTTGAAGTATGCAGATGTTTTGACTTAAGAATTGGTAGGAAGTCAGGAAGAAAGAGGAAGTGTCTTCAAGGTTTCCAAGTTACCTATCTCTAAAGTGCTCAGAATGGTCAACTGGACCTCAAGTCTGAGAGCCAGTGAGGAATTGAGAAGCCTGAAACTTGTAGGAAGATGAAAATCTGTTCCAAGAGTATGAAGTCTCTTGAAGACAGCTGCAGGACTATGAGGTGAAACAGTAAGTAGATCTCGGAGTCTCTGCGAGTTCTATATGAGAAAGCATAAAAACCACACCAGAGATGTCTGCTGACAGGTGTTCTGACGGTAGAAGCAAGCAAGACACTGAAAAATAGTGATAATATTTAAAATGAACTTTACAGTTACAAAGGCTTTTATATAATCTAACCTCAAACTCAGTAAGGTAAAGATCATTTCTCCTACTTTTTTTACATGCGGAAATAAATTTATACAAAGAGACTTGACAAAAGTCCAAGAACTAGAACACAATGAAGCTGGAATTCAGACAAACTCTTCTTTCTCCAAACTCCAAATTCTTCCTACTGCAGTGTAATTAGGCTTTCAATAACTCAGTATAAAACAAGGAGGACATGGGGCGCCTGGGTGGCTCAGTCGGTTAAGCGGCCGACTTTGGCTCAGGTCATGATCTCGCGGTCCGTGAGTTCGAGCCCCGCGTTGGGCTCTGTGTTGACATCTCAGAGCCTGGAGCCTGTTTCAGATTCTGTGTCTCCCTCTCTCTGACCCTCCCCCGCTCATGCTCTCTGTCTCAAAAATAAATAAGTTAATTAATTAATTAATTTAAAAAAAACAAGGAGGACATAATATATGCTCTCTTAGAGAAGTCATAACAAAGAATATATTCAAACTGACTGGGAATTAGCTTTTTTTATTACTATTACTTAGCATGACAGAGCTTCAGTTTGCTGTAAAGTAAAATGCCTCCCCCACACAGCAGCCCTGTTTGAGGATAAAAAATGTGGATCAAAGCACCCACCTCAGTGCCTGGTTCATGGAGGCTCAATCTTCTTCAGCCCCAACTTCCAAGAATAAATTGCTAAAATTCTACCATGACTGCATCTTTTCTCTCTCCTCTTTCTCCCTTGTTGCCCTCCTTTCTCTTTCTCTTTCCCTCTATCTCTCTCTCTTTAGATAGATAGGTAGATAGATAGATGGATATTGTTTGTTTTAATTTATTTAGCCATTGTTTATTAAATAATTTAATCAATTTGTGCTTATCCATTGATCATTACATAGCAATAGTTATTTACTATTGCCATTTTGTTGTATCCTGAACATATTGTAATTCCATTGCTTCTCTCCTCTTGTTATCTTTGTGATTTGTTGAATCTTTCTTTTAGAACAAAATAAGCTGTTTAGTTAGGATTATATTTTCAGAAATTGCAAATAAAATTGTAACATTTATAACAGGAATATATATGAATACACACACACACACACAGAGACAAAATGTAATTCATTCAGTGGAGACAAGAATGTTCATTTGTAGAAGAAGTTCATTTTAGCCTAATCAATAAGTATAATGGCAAGCACAATCACCTACAATACATAACAACAAAAAAACATTTTACTAAACCTGTCAACAAATTCCGTGAAAAATGTTCAATAAAAAGAAGTTGCCTAAAATGACCCATAAGTAAACAAACCTAAAACTAATAGGACTAATATTCACTGTCAAATAACCAGAGGCCCTTTCTGCTTCCATATATCCTGTAAGAACGATGAATTGTGAAAGAAAATCAAAGTTTGGAATTTCAATAAAATGTCATTTAAAAACTTTACGAAAATGGCTCTTCTATATTAATAAGAAAATAAAGTGGGTGTACAATCCCCATTACTACGTCAACAAAACTAGGAAATGACTGGGAATGAATTGTTGAATTTTTCTAGTGATATGCTTTGATTCTCTTTATCTTTTGTATATGTACTAGAGATTTCTTCTTTGTGGTTACAAGGAGGTTTACATAAAACATCTTATATAGTATAAGTTCATTTCAAGCTGATAAATTTGATTGCATACAAAAACTACATTTTACTCCTCCCCTATGTTTTATATTATTGTTGATATTTACATCTTTTTTTTTTAAGATTTTGTTTTAAGTAATCTGTGCATCCCACGTGGGGCTCGAACTCACAACCTGAAGACAAAGAGCCGCATGCTCTACTGACTGAGCCAGCCAGACACCCCAATATTCACATCTTTTCATAATGTGCATCCATTAACAAATTATTGTATCTAGAGTTATTCTTAATACTCTCGGGTTTTAAGGTTTATACTAGCGTTATAAATGATTTAAGCACCAACATTAAAGTATTGAAGTATTCTGAATTAGACTATATACTTACCTTTTCCAGCAAGATTTACACTTTCATGTTTTCATTCTACTGTTTAACATCCTCCCATTTCAATTTGAAGAACTCCCTTTAGCATTTATTTTTTTTAATTTTTGTTTTTACATTTATTTATTTTTGAGAGACAGAGCACAAGTAGGGGAGGGGCAGAGAGAGAAAGAGACACAGAATCCCAAGCAGGCTCTAGGCTCTGAGCTGTCAGCACAGAGCCCAACTTGGGGTTTGAACCCACAAACTGTGAAATCATGACCTGAGCCAAAGTCGGACGCTTAACCGACTGAGCCACCCAGGTGCCCCTAGCATTTATTGTACACCAAGTCTAGTGGTGATGAACTTGCTTAGCTTGTTTGTCTGGGAAAGTCTTTTTCTCTCATTTATTTCTGAAGGACAGCTTTGCCAGGTAAAGTATTCTTGGTTAGCAGTTTTTTTCTTTTGATACTTTGGTGTGGGATGCCTGGGTGGCTCAGTTGGTTAAGCATCTGTCTCTTGATCTCAACTCAGGTTGTGATCTCATGGCTTGTGAGATAGAGCCCCACTTCAGGCTCTGTGCTGACAGTGCAGGGCCTACTTGGGATTCTCTCTCTCCCTCTCTCTCTGCCCCTCCCTTGCTCTCTCTCAAAATAAATAAAGAAACTTAAAAAAAAAAATACTTTGGCTATTTCATCCTACTACCTTTGGCCTGCAAGGTGTCTGCCACGAAGTCTGCTAATAGTCTTCTGGAAGTTCCTCTGTATGTGGCAATTCACTTTTTCTTGCTGCTTTCCAAATTCTCTTTGTCTTTGACTTTAGACAATTTGATTATAATGTCTCAGTGAAGATCTTTCGATGTTCAGCCTTTCTGAGATTTTTGAGCATCCTGAATCAGGATGTTTATTTCCCTTCCTGAATTTGGGGATTTTTCTGGCATTATTGTTAAATAAGCTTTCTGCCCCCTTTCTCTTTCCGTTCCTTCTCTCAAAATGTCATTGTGTCATTTGATGGTATCCCATAAGTTACACAAGGTTTCTTCCCTGTTTTGCATTCTTTTTTCTTTTTGTTCCCCTGCTTGAGTCTGCTGTTGAAGTTCTCCATAGAATTCTTCAGTGCAGTCATTGTATTCTTCAGCTCCAGAAAGTGTTTGGTTCTTTTTTTTTTTATGGTTTTACCTCTTTGTTGAACTTTTCCTTTTGTTTATGTATTGCTTTCCTGATTTCCACTAGTTGTCTGTGATCTCTTGTAGCTCACTGAGCTTCTTTAATATGATTATTTTGAATAGTTTTCAGACAATTCCTATGTTTCCATTTCTTTGGTGCCTGCCACTGGAGCTTTGTTCTTTTAGTAACACTCTTCCTTGATTCTTCATGTTCCTTGAGTTCTTCCATTGCTGTCTTGGCATTTGAAGAAGCAGTCCCCACTGCCAATCTTTACTGACTGGTTTCAAGAGTGAAAGACCTTCACCAATAGCCCAGCTAAAAATGGGGGTGGGGGTGTCTCTCAGGCCTTTTTTAAGGATGCACTTACCCTTACCTTCTTGTTCCCTCTTGTGGAAGGTTTAGGATTTTGTCTTCTCTTCCCATAAAGCTAGTCTGGGTACTGAGAGCCTCCTATTTATTTTCCTCAGGATGGTGCCCTGGTGCATTCCAAGATTGTATGTCTTCTCTCATTCCTACATAATTGAGCCAGCTGCTGACATCTACATACTGTGCAATGCTTGCACTTGCCATCTGCAAAGGCCTATGTGCACCATCTTGGGGTGTGTGCAGAGTACTGTGGGCATTTGTCAGCCAATTCCAGGGGTAGGGGGACCTGCAGATAAGGAGTCCCATGGAGTTCATGGGTGGTCCTCTTGGTAGAGCCTACAAACCAGCTAGTAGGATCTGCAGCTGGTTTCTGAGATCCATGTGGTAGCCTCTGTGAGCGTCCACTCCTTTTCTTTGTTCCCAAATTCCCCCAAACTATTTAGCTGTGCCAATAACCTCAGTGACCTGGGTGAGGTGAAGCAGAAATTGGCCTCTTCTGCAACGTCTCACAAGGCTGGGGAATCAGACTGCTCATTTCACTCTCACTTTTCCCCATGGGAGAAATCACAGGCTAAGAGTGTTTCTTTTGACACTGAGTTATGCTGCCCTTGGGGAAGGGTGACATAGGTAAAGTGAAACTGTTTTTCTTAACCTCTTTAATGCATCCACTTATGGATATTTTGCTCCTGCAAGGTGCTGGAATCTCTCCACTAGACTCCTGGTTTCCCACAGAGGTTTTCCCATTCATGATGGTTGTCAAAATTGATGTTTCTGTGGTGGGTATGAGGACTGGAATCTCCTTTTCTGCCCTCTTGCTGACATCACCTACCCAGTGCCTCATCAGATTTATATCATTCTTTCCAGAAAATCCACTGATGACACCATGCAACCAAAGGTAGGTAAGACTTCCAAATAGACTGGTTCCTTTTGGGTTTCTCATTCCTGGGGAAAATGGAGAAGAAGGGACTGTAGCTAGGAGACAGGAATGCTGCCTAGTAAGGACCATATCTTGGAGGACTTGGGCATTATAGTTCAGAGTGCTCTTGACCAGCTGGTGGATCACTGTCTACCAAGACTAGGTAATACCTTCAATGCTACTACCACACTAGATAACTCCAGGGGCTATGTGGGTGTTCATAAGGGAAAAATATGAGACTATTTATACCTGTCACCCACCAGATAGATCAAGAGATGACACAGGAGATGTGGCCTGAAAATGACTCAGTAGGGCTGAAGCAGACTTTGGGATGTCTGAAAAATAGGGTGACTTCAAGTGTCCATCTCAATTCCAAAAAAATATCTTGTATTCTATCAGTTTCAGGGTGTGTCTTCTGATTCTGGGAGAATTAGAGTAATATTTCCAAGATATGTCTCTTATTTCAACAGGAAATACAGCTAACAATAACTGAAGCCCTCTGGGACCAAGTAAGTACAAAGGGGTCATCTTCGACAGCATTGTGAGAGGCAGGAGAAGGGATAGAAGACTTAAGAAAGGAGCAAACTTCTTTCTTTCCCCTTGAGTAATTACTGATTGACAGTGAAGGATTCCCATGCTCTCTTCCATCTTGTTCTATTACCCATCCAGTCCTAAATCCTCAGAGACTCCTCATGTTTGTGCACTTCAGCACCCTTCTAGAGATCCACCTGTCCATTAGATAATCCCAGCCTTTTAATAACTGCAAAATGAATAATTTAAATCTCATCCACGAGCAAGAACCTTAGGGGAAATATTGAGAAAGCCATATACTTTAAATCTCGGATGAGAAGAAGGCAAAGTTAACCATTTTGTTAGGAAAATTAAAGATCTTAACTCCATTTATGATCCAAAAGAAAGTTATTTTATCTTTGGAGCTACTCAACTTGTCCAATAACTACTTGACTGTGGCCCTTGATTCCTATATCATAAAATGTTTTCTGAAAGATTTGGCCCCTCCAGAATAAGTTAGCTCCAAAATAAACGTCTCAAAAAATAAATGAATCAACCTGAAGAATAGAAGTATTTAGTGGGGTGCCTGGGTGGCGCAGTCGGTTAAGCGTCCGACTTCAGCCAGGTCACGATCTCGCGGTCCGTGAGTTCGAGCCCCGCGTCAGGCTCTGGGCTGATGGCTCAGAGCCTGGAGCCTGTTTCCGATTCTGTGTCTCCCTCTCTCTCTGCCCCTCCCCCGTTCATGCTCTGTCTCTCTCTGTCCCAAAAATAAATAAACGTTGAAAAAAAATTAAAAAAAAAAAAGAAGTATTTAGTTTTGTCCATTTGAATGCCAAATTAAGTCCATTAAAAAAATACTAAGTTTCCTATAATTGCTAGCGAGTTTCAGAGAGTAACATGCCAAGTGATCCCATTGCTTCTAAAGGTCTTGTCTGGAACATGATTGGGGTTTTGTCATTAGCACAAAGGAGGATTATTTTTTCCCATTGGCTATGGCTGGCAGGTCTACATCAAGACATTAAAAGACATTAAAATTAGATTGTCATTCAGATACAATTTCAATATTTGGGATGCCATTCTCCTCTGCATTATTTATAATAGGAAATTGCGTTATTACTAATGCATTTCTAGCTGTTGTGAATTTCTTTAGAGTATTTTAATAAAGATTTTGGAGAAGCACAAATGCCAGATTCATCCTGTGGGATCAGAGGCTGCTAATAAAAATGTTTTAATGCTCCAAACTGTCCTACACATTCCCAAATTTATTGACAGTAGTTTAAATGAGAATAATGGCTAATAGTAGAAAACCATGCTGAAGCTTTCCTGTTCTTTATTAGATTTGAGAGACTCAGACCCGCTTTTTGTTGATGACTTCTAAAGTGTTGAGAAGTAAACGAATAGAAGTCTGTACTTTGGATAGGAACATGAATTGCCATGTTTGTGGTTAGGAAAAGAATGGTCAGGAAAACCATTTAAGTTGATTTAAAGAAATCCAGTCAAAAAATGTCTTCCTTTGTTAAATCAAATGTTCTATAATAATGAAATTGTTGAATCCAATTAAGAGTGTGTTTTGGAATTTGACAACTATGAGTTGAAAACAAAAATAGGCCCATTAGGTCACCAATCTGAATTTGTTGCCTTCAGTCTTCTAACTGAAGCAATGCGATGAGGAGTTAGTCTCATAATATACATTATTAAGTCTTGCTTTCTGAAACTGCTTTACAATAGACATGAATTTAATGAATTTGAAAGTAGCTTCTTTCATTCTATAAAAACTGATGCCTTTTCCATTTTCACAAAATGTCCTTGGTTTCCCAGCTATATGAAAACAACAATGTGGCCAATTCTCAAACATGAAAATGCCAGGTTTCACTTTATATTTCAATGGCCTATCAGTGCAGAAGCTAAGTATTCCCACAAGGCAGCCAGAGCAAGCTGTTGTGAATTCAAGAACACAGACACTAATCTGGAGTTTCTCAGGACTTCCCAAAAATATCAACTACTTCAGCTTCCAAATCTTGACATTCTAGTTGCATATACATTTAAACTGTTAGATAGAGATGCGAATTAGAGGACAATTGATCACTTTGAACTTATATGTTTCCCATACCGAGCCAAGCAGGAAAAGACAATTAAATTAATGACTCTGGATTTTTTTATCAAAAAATGAGAAGTCTCGCTAGCTCTCCTGCAAGCTCCCAATGAACAATATTGTATGAAATGAGTAATGTGATCAACTTTTTTATTCTCTGTGATTTACAATGACTCTTCCTGTAAGTTTTACAGAAGAAAGTAATCTTCTTAATTTAAAATGGATAGAATAACTAATGTTCTTATAATTATTGTATTAGAAGAGTGAGTTGCTTATGAAAGCCTCAGAAAACCATCCTGTTGAGAACCAATACATAATTGGATACCTATGACATACAAAAGGATATGATAAAACAAAGAGTGAACAAAGGTAGTAAGCTGGTAACTGGCATAGTCTGCCCCACTGACTATCCAGCTTCCATATGCACCTGCACACACCTGTTGAAACTCCTGAATTTCAACAAAACAACTCTATATTTCTGCCAAACAAGACATAACTATCTGTCTCAAAGTCTTCATCCTTCTCCCAAAATGAGGCAACTCAGATTTCTAACAGTCATTCTATCCATCCATGGCTAGGTGTGAGGGTAGGTACATAGTCAGTTTTACAAGAACTGCCAAAGCTTTTTCCAAAGCAAATATACAATTCTACACTCCTTCCAACAATGTAGGAGAGTTCTGACTGCTCTGTATCTTCACCAATATTTGGTGTTATCCTCCAATACAAATATGTGTTGACTTTAATAGCTATGCTTAGCTTCAGAACAAGGACCAATTAAACAAAGTATAATAGGTTTCACTTATATTCCTCTCACAACTCAGCCCTCTTTAAATAACTTCCTGCATTTCACCCATTTACCATTTGGAGAAATGGTGGCCCAGATATATGTAGAGAAGTCAATGGGATCTATTGCTAAAGCTAGGAAGCCATGGTCTCTTGGCATTCACACCCTACAGCCTAATAGCTGGAAGATTCTATATATATAATCCCTTTGTAATAAAGTCTATAACATTAATTTTTTCACAAGTTTTGTGTCTTCTTTCAGGTACTAATGGCTTTTAGGGATATACAAAAAGAGGTGAGATTAAATTTCAATTTTCTAAATTCCCTGGCCACATCACTTTTCCCTTGCTCCCATGTTTTCCATACCCTACTGTGATGTTGACTCTGATCAAAGTTTAAGTTTCAGTCCTTTATCTAGTGAATTCTCCCTTTAAAGAGCAGCACTGGCTTGTCAGTTCAGGAAGCTAAGGGAAGAAGATGCCTAACAATCCCCTCGTGGAAATATGACAATAGAGAAAATTGCATCTACCAGAACTTCTCTGAGCAAGAATACTCTGTGTAATTATATGAAACACTGATAAGTGACTGAGTTAGGAAGAGTCCCCAAGTGATGTGGTAAATTCCTTATTAGACAAGTATGTCTATTCAGTGTAGGAAAGTGCAAATTAGAGGTCAGAGCTAAATGTCTCTGCTAAACAGAAACATTCCTCCTCCTCTGCTCTTCCTCCACATAGATTTCAGTCTTTTTCTATACAAATACTGATCAAATATTTTAAAAATATACTCAAACATGCACTGTCCCCAGCTTGCTCAAGGTGGTGATATATCTGGGTCCTACCAAGCCTGCTGTCCCGCCTTTTTTTTTTCTGTCTGTTACAGTGGACAACAATAGGCACTGTCTACACAATTACCTATCAGTAGACTATTTACATAGGTAAACACATAACTTAGGACAGGTACTAATATTATAAAACCAAAGCAAATGGGAAACTTCTACACAGATTCTTAACTTTTGTTCCTCTGAATAAAGACACAGTTTCATTAAAATTAGCATCTAAGTATAATATGAGCTTCCAGTGGTCTCGGAAACAGTAGCTCTCTCTTTCTAGTTGGCAAGAAGTCATGTATAAATTGATTGAGAAAGCACTGAAAATAAACCTCTTCTAAATCACTATCTTCGCCTTAGAACTGAGCCCCTTCTATGGTCCCAGGAAGCTATGTCATTGTATCCTGCTGCTATGTCCAGGACTTACTCTAGGGAAAATTAGAGCAGTCTTTGCCTCCACCTGGCTGCAAGTAAAAGGCGGCATTAGGTAGAGATCAGAAACTTGATATTTTCACCCAAGTTTTGCCTTAGGGTCAGGGTGCCTCTACCCTACCCAGAACTTTAGTCCCCTTAGGCCTGAGTCTCCTCCAGATAACACTTGAATTAGTAAGAGGAGAAGCCTATCTATAAGTGAGACTTGTGTGTGTTGATTTCCATCCTCACAAGGCTTATATATTAAGTTAAAAGTCCCCTCTGATGTCCTCTATGCTGAAGCTCTCTTCTAGCGCTTCTTCATGGGATCCACCAGATAAATCCCTGTCTTCATAAATTCCCCTAGGCTGATACAGGCAAACATACTCCTTACTTACAGACTTATTAAGAAAAATTTTTATACTTAAATACTGAGAGAAGAATGTCAAACAAAAGATAGCAGAGAGAGGTAGAATTAGAATGTACTTTCTTTTTGATTAGGCAAACCTTAGGACCCATGCTTAGAGCATCGTTAGGTAGAAAGATGATCTACCAGGCTCCTGTTTGTTCAGGGGTCCCAAAGTGTATCAGCAGCAGCTGTTCACTCTAGGGTGGGTAAGAAGGATTTTTTTTTTTAAGGTCCTTCATAGATATTTAATAGTTCTCCTCAGAGAACCACTGGAGATGCAGAGAGGAGGGTAAAAGGGGGCCAGAAAAGGGAGAGCAAAAAAAACATAAAAAAGTAAAAGAGAGTAATGAATTGTGTGTCTCCCACCCCTAAAGAGGCCACATCTTGTCCTATTTATTTATTCATCATTCAACAAACATTTATTGAGCATATGCTGTATGCAGGGCATTATATTAAGTGGTTTGGTGTGAGGGATATAAAAACAACACAAAATTCTGCTTTCAGGAAACTTAGAATTTAATTCCAATCCCTAAAAGCCCCTATTTTCCACATAGACATTCCTACATTTGACCAAGTAAGTGTACAGCTGATACGCTGAAGTTTCAGAGGAGATGGATGGCCTCTAAGTCTCTGACTCTCTCTGAATTCTCATTATCTTTCAGCTGCAGGAAGATGCTCGGATTCGAGGTAAAAAAGCAGTATTTCAAGGTTTGGATAAGCCAAAAGTGGTGGGAGGGAACAAGAGGGAGTTCAACCCAAAGTTTCATCTTTCCTTTGGGTAAGAGCTGGAGTCGAGATCCTCCTTTCTTTTCCCCCTTCAGCCAAGTGAACATGGACTTTCCTTGAACTTGCAGGAGCACTGTTAGTCTCTCCTCTGTCCAGCCCAATTACCGAGATGGGCACAGAGGGATCCTTTTCTCCCATGGGATAACTGTTGAGGACCTGAGGATACTCTTCAACCCTCAGTGAGACCTACCTCTTTTCAGCAGAGGAGGGGCAGCAAGCATAGAAGTCTGCTGTATGGGCTTACTAGGGCTGGCATAGGGCTTAAATAGTGGGGACATCAGAACAGAATGCTTATTCATGGTGGTCAAATTTTAGTTCTAAACTACAGTCCTATGCCCAGATGAAAATTTTAGTGTTACAGGAAAATATTCAAAACACCCAGAAGCCTAGAATTATAGCATAAAAGCCGTATCTGGAGTTTCTTCCTTCACCCATCCAAGAAGAAATTTATAAATCAGGGCTTTTCAAACTTTTGCATGTATACAAATCACCTGTATACCTTGTTAAGAAGCAGATTCTTATTCAGTAGGTCTAGCGTGGGCTTGAGATTCTGTATTGCTAAGAGAGTACCACATGATGCCAAAACTGCTGACTCGTGAACCAGACTTTGAGTATCAAGGATATAAATAACTGGGCCCAGTGAAATATCCTCCAACGTCAGAATGAAGTAAGATTTATTTCAGGGGTTTACAAGTCCCATCACTTCAAATATGGGTGGAGTAATCACAGGGAGGAGCAAATCAAAAGGAGATTCTGACTAGCCTAGGGGTCTTTCTGAGAATTAAAACTACTCTATGCTTTTCTAGACCCTCCCCAAAACAGAGTTCATTAACAGTCCAAAACTTCTTGAGAATCTTTAAATATAACAAGTCCAGAAAGAATTGTTCTGATCTTGCCCCAAGCCTGGTCAATCACCTCCATTCCAGAATGATAAGGAAATAGGGCCAGGCAGAATCCATCATGAGATATAGAGGAAAGTTCTTGGCTGCCAATCCCTAAGGGTCAACAGGTCAAAAGTGCCAAGTTTACCTCAGCTTAAAGGATACTCTCCTTTATCCAAGAAAGGCTGATTTTCAAAGAGGTCACTGCAGGACTCTGGGAATACCCACCTGATGACCTAGGATGTAACTGCTGCTGTTGTTAGTTTTCCTAAAAGGTGAGGGAGAGCAGGAGGGGGTGGGGGTAGGGAGGAGAGACTCAGAATAGGATGAGGAGAATTAAAGTCTCATTGTATCCATTTTCCATACAAAAAAAGTAGATAAGAAGTGAGAAATCAAGGACCTGCTCTAGTGGCAGTGCCCAGGGACTGAGACATTTGGCTAACTCCTAATGCCCAGCACTGCTTAAACACAGAATCATGGTGGCCATGATTTGCTCTGCTTTGCAAATGACCATATGTCTGGTGCAAGCAACCAGGATGGCTGGTGCCATAATCTGCATCTGCCTCTCTTTAGTTTCCCCGTAAGTTCCAACCTCTCCTTCTTTGGCTATACTCCAAACTAAGGATGTGAGCAGGGCTCAGGGCCCTTAGGGAGATATTTCTAGATCTTTATAACAAAATGACTCCTTTCTGTGTCCACCTCAGGGATGAGCAACTGCTCCATGATACCCAGGTCATCTGCATTTGGGACTGGGTAAGTAGCCCTCTTTTGATAATCCCCAGTGGAAATGGTATCCACCCAGATATGGGTATAATGGCTAGGAATATAGCTGGCTCTGAGCCTTGAACTTTCAGATGCCTGTATTTCCAATATACATCTCTTCTAAGGGGGGAGGAAGTGGTCCCCCACCACTCAACTAATGGTTAACTACAGAACCAGGGGTTCTTCCTCCATCCTCATCCCCATCAGAAATCCCTGTAATCTTGGGATCAGTCCTGGACCTCACCATAATAGAAATGGGAGGGAGTAAGGGAACATCAAAAGAATGTCAGATAAGAAAATAGAGTCATGAGAAAAGAATAAAAAATTATGGAGGTACAAGAAAGACTTAGAAGAAGAAAATTAAATTAATAAAAGTTTGAAAGTCCAATGCCCTAACATGGGGAGGTGTCAATTTCTTTTCCAAAAGAAAAATACCAGGATTGCTCAGCTGGGAAGACGGCAGAGTAGGAGGACTCTAAGCTCACCTCATCCTATGGATACAACTAGATAACACTCACGTTAGCATAAATAACCAGAAAGTGATCCAAAGCCTGACAGAACAAACTCCACAACTAAAGGTAGAGAAGAGGCCACATCAGGGCAGGCAGGAAGGGTAAAACATGGTTTGAGAGTGAAACAGACCATGGCTATACAGGTGGGGAGAGAGCTGGTAGTGCAGAGATGGGCAAAAACCAGACTTTCACACCAGAGAGCCTAAGAATGGGGAGGACAAATCCCCATAACATTTGCCTTTGAAAGCAAGAGTTGCTGAATTTCATGAGTTCTTACAACCAGCGGGACTTAAAGGCTGGAATTTTTAAAATCGGCCAACTCAGGTCTGGCACAGCCCAGAGGGCATTAGGAAGCCGAGTCCCTAAAAAGATAGTACAGCAAACAACCTGTGCAGATACAGCATAGAACCAGCAGTGTGAAAAATGCCAGGGCAGAAGAGAGAGAGTGATTTACTCATCTCAGAGCATGACCTGGAGAGACAGAGAAAACAGAGAGACCCCTTCAGAAGGAAAAGAGCTGGCAGGCACCATTTCCCTCCTCGATACACCAGCATAAACAACGGCCACCTGCAGGAACCAGCATGGGTCAATACTCATTACCTAATTTGTTTGCACCAAGTCCCCCACCTACTTCACTTCAGGAGAGCCACTCTTCCCAGTCACACTCCCATTGGTCCCGTAGCTCCAGGCCCCCTTCCCCAGAAGAACAGCACAGAATATCTCCCAACCTACACGTTTTGAGGGACCTCAGTTCCATCGACAAGGCAGATCTCATTTCACAAGCATTTCACCACACATGTTAAAACGCACCCCACCCCCCACCACCCTGCTGGGGACCAAACATTGCCCACAGTAGGCAAAGAGAGCCTCTGCAGACAACCGGACTGAAGTAAAAAGAGGCCAAGACTTAACAGCAGAGCAAATGCAACACACATAGGAGACATTCCCTGAAATTCCAGGTCCTGAGGAACAGGGGACACTGCACTGCAGAGTTCTACAGGACCTCTTCTTCATAAGGCTACTATTAAGAGCGAGAGGTAGCTGACTTCTCTAACACACAGAAACAGGCACAGAGAGTTAGACAAAAGGAAGAGACAGAGAAACATGTCCCAAATGAATGAACAGGACCAAACCACAGCAAGAGACTTAGGGGAAACAGATATAAGTAATATGACTGATAGAGAATTTAAAGTAATGACCATGAAGATACTCACTGGACTTGAGAAAAAAGTACACAACATCAGTGAGACCCTTAACACAGAGATAAAAAAAAAAAAAAGAACCAATCAGAGATCCAGAACATAATAAATGAAATTAAAAATACACTTGAGAGAATAGCACACTAGATGAAAAAGAGGAACAAATTAATGACCTGGAAGACAGAGCAATGGAAAGTAACCTAGTTGAGCATAGGAGAAGAAAGTTATGCAAAATGAGAATAGTCTCAGAGAACTCAGAGACTCCATCAAGCATAATAACATTTAGATTAGAGGGATCTCAGAAAAAGGTAGAAAAAGGGCAGAAATTTTTTTTAAAATAACAGGTGAAAATTTCCCTAATCTGGAGAAGGAAACAGATATCCAGATCCAGGAAACACAGAGATCCCCCAAAATATTCAATCCAAAGAGGTCCACACCAAAACAAATAGTGATTAAATGTTAAAGGTAGTTATATTTTTTTTTCTTTCAACTTTTTTTTATTTATTTTGGGACAGAGAGAGACAGAGCATGAACGGGGGAGGGGCAGAGAGAGAGGGAGACACAGAATCAGAAACAGGCTCCAGGCTCCGAGCCATCAGCCCAGAGCCTGAGGCGGGGCTCGAACTCACGGACTGCGAGATCGTGACCTGGCTGAAGTCGGACGCTTAACCAACTGTGCCACCCAGGCGCCCCAAAAGGTAGTTATAAAGAAAAAAATATAAGCAACAAGACAAAAGACAGTTACATATAAGGAAAACCCCATAAGGCTATAAGCAGATTTTTCAGCAGATACCTTGTAAGCCAGAAGGGAGTGGTATGATCTATTCAAAGTGCTGGAAGGGAAAAATTTGCAGTCAAGAATATTCTATCCAGCAAAGCTATCATTCAGAATAGAAAGAGAGATAGAGTTTCTCAGACAAAAACTAAAGGAGTTCATGACCACTAAACCAGCCCTATGATAAATATTAAAGGGAGCTCTTTGAGTGGAAAAGAAAGACTGTAAATGAGAATATGAAAAGTAAAAAACACAAAAGCAGTGAAATATGTATTTCTGTAAAAATCAGTCAAGGGATTCATTAAAAAAAAAAAAGAATGTAAAACATGACATATACCTAAAACATGGCAGTGGGGAAGAGTTAGAAAGATTTCAAACTTAAGCAAGAATCAATTTAATATTGACTGCTATATGCAGAAGATGTTATATACAAACCTACTGGTAACCACAAATCAAAAACCAATAATAGGTAAGCAAAGAATAAAGAGAAAGGAATCTAAGTATATCACTAAAGAAAGTCAACAAACCATGAAAAAAAGCAAGAGAAGAAGGATCAGAGTAAATCTATAGAAACAACCAAAAAACAAGTAACAAAATGGCCACAAATACATATCTTCAATAATTACATTGAATGTAAATAGACTAAAGGCTCCAATCAAAAGACATATGGTGACAGAGTAGATTAAAAAAAAAAAAAAAAACAAGACCCATCGATATGCTACCTACAAGAGACTCATTTCAGACCAAAAGACAGCTGCAGATTGAAATAAGGGGATGGAGAAACATTTATTATACAAATGGAAGTGAAAAGAAAGCTTGGGTAGAAATACTTACACTGGAAAAACTAGATTTTAAAACAAAAACTGTAATATGAGACAAAGAAAGACACTATATAATAAAAAGGGGAGAATCTAACAAGAAGATACAACAATTATAATATTTATGCACCCCACATGAAAACACCCAAATACATAAAACAGTTAATAACAAACATAAAGGGAAATAATCAATAGTAATACAATAATAATAGGGGACTTTAACACCCCACTTACACTGATGGACAGATCATCCAAACAGAACAGCAACAAAAAAAACAGTGGCCTTGAATGACACACTGGACCAGATAAATTTAACAGACATATTGAGAACATTTCTTCTGAAAACAGCAGCATATGCATTCTTTTCAAGTTCATACAGAACATTCTCCAGAACACATCACCTATTAGGCCACAAAACAAGTCTCAACAAATTCAAAATGATCAAAGTCATACCATGCATCTTTTCTGATCACAATGCTAAGAAACTAGAAATAAACCACAAGAAAAAATCTGGAAGGACTACAAAAACATGTACATTAAACAACATGCTACTAAATAATGAATGAGTTAACCAAGAAATCAAGAATAAATGCAAAAGTAAATAGAAACAAATGAAAATGAAGACACAACAGTCCAAAACCTCTGGGATGCAGCAGAAGTGGTTCAAAAGAGGGAAGTTTACAGCAGTACAGGTCTACCTCAAGAAGCAAGAAAAATCACAAATAAACAACCTAACCTTACACCTAAAGGAGCTAGAACAAGAACAACAAGTAAAACCTAAAAACAGCAGAAGGAAAGAAATAATAAAGATCAGAGGAGAAATAAATGAAATAGAAACTAAAAAAAAAAAAAAAATACAACAGATCAATGAAACCCAAGAGCTCATTCTTGGAAAAGATCAACAAAATGGATAAACTTCTAACCAGACTCATCAAAAAAAGAGAGAGGACCCAAACAAACAAAATCACTAATGAAAGAGGAGAAATAACAGCCAACACCACAGAAATACAAAAATTATAACATAATATTATGAAAACCTATATGCCAAGAAATTGGACAACTTAGAAGAAATGGATAAATTCCTAGAAACACATAATGTACCAAAACTAAAGCAGGAAGAAATGCAAAATTTGAACAAATTACCAGCAATGAAATTGAATCAGTAATTAAAAAACTCCCAAAAAAACAAAATTCCAGGAACAAATGGCTTCATGGGTGAACTCTACCAACCATTTAAAGAAGATGTAATACCTATTCTCGAACTATTCCAAAAAAAAAAAGAAGACAAAGGAAAACTTCCAAATTCATTCCAAGAAGTCTATTATCACCCTAATACCAAAATCAGATAAAGACACCATGAAAAAAGAAAAATACATGCAAACATCTCTCACAAATATAGATGTAAAAATCCTCAAAATATTAGCAAACTGAATCCAAAACTATATTTTAAAAAATCACACACCATGATCAAGTGGGATTTATTCCCAACATGCAAGGTTGTTTCAATATTCACAAAAACCACCAACATGATATGTCACATCATTAAGAAAGGATAAAAATCACATGATGATTTTGACAGATGCAGAAAAAGCATGTCACAAAGGATAACATCCATTCATGATAAAAAAAACCCTCAGCAAAACAGGTCTAGAGGGAACATACCTCAACATAATAAAGGCCTCATATGAAAAACCTTCAGGAATATCAACCTAATGGTGATAAAACTGAGAGCTTCTCCCTTAAGGTCTAGAACAAGATAAAAATATCCACTCTTACCACTGATATTCAACATAGTATCAGAAGTCCTAGCCACAGCAATTAGATAACATAAAGAAATAAAAGGCATCCAAATTGGTAAGGAAAAGTAAAGTTCTCATTATTTGTAGATGACATGATACTATACAGAAAGAACCCTTTCTCCACCAAAAAAACTAGAATTGATAGCTCAGGTCACAGGACTTTACTAAAGACTAAAGTCTCCATCAAAAAAACCAGAATTGATAGCTCAGTAAAGTCGCAGGACATAAAATCAATGTACAGAAATCTGTTGCATTCCTATATACTCATAATGAAGCAGCAGAAAGAGAAATTAAGAAAATCCCATTTACAATGGCACCAAAAATATGTAGGAATAAACTTAACCAAAGAGGCGAAAGACTTGTACTCTGAAAACTATAAAACACTGATGAAAGAAATTCAAAATGACACAAAGAAGTGGAAAGACATTCCATGCTAATGTATTGGAAGAATGAATATTATTAAAATGTCTATACTACCCCAAGCAATCTACACATTTAATGCAATGCCTATCAAAATGCCAACAGCATTTTTCACAGAAATAGAACAATCCTAAAATGTGTATGGAACCACAAAAGACTCCAACTAGCCAAAGCAATCTGGAAAAAGAAAAGCTAGAAGCATCACAATTCCAGACTTTTAAGTTATATTACAAAGATGCAGTAATCAAAATAGCATGGTACTGACACAAAAATAGACACATATCAATAAAAGAGAATAGAAGCCCCAGAAATAAACCCACAATTATACGTGCAATTAATCTTCAACAAAGGAGGAATGAATATACATGGGAAAAAAATCTCTTCAACAAATGGTGTTAGGAAAACTGGACAGCTACAATGCAGAAGAATGAAACTGGACCACTTTCTTTCACACTACACAAAAATAAACTCAAAATGAATTAAAGACCTAAACATGAGACTTGAAACCATAAAAATCCTTGAAGAGAGCAAAGGCAGTAACTTCTCTGACATTGAGCATAGCAACAGTTTTCTAGGTATGTCTCCTAAGGCAAGAGAAATAAAAGCAAAAATAAATTATTGGGACTACATCAAAATAAAAAGTTTCTGCAGTGAAGGAAATAATGAAACTAAAAGGCAAGCTATGGAATGGAGAAGATATTTGTAAATGATATATCCAATAAAGGATTAGTATCTAAAATATATAAAGAACTTACACAACTCAACACCAAAAAACAAACAATCCAATTTAAAAATGGGCAGGGGCACCTGGGTGTCTCAGTCAGTTAAGCAGCTGACCAGCTCAAGTCATGCTCTCGTGGTTCATGGGTTCAAGCCCCTTGTTGGCTCTGTGCTGACAGCTCAGAGCTTGGAGCCTGCTTCGGATTCTGTGTCTCCCTCTCTTTCTCACACACTCTCTCTCAGTCTCTCAAGAATAAATAAATGTTGGGGCGCCTGGGTGGCGCAGTCGGTTAAGCGTCTGACTTCAGCCAGGTCACGATCTCGCAGTCCGTGAGTTTGAGCCCTGCGTCGGGCTCTGGGCTGATGGCTCAGAGCCTGGAGCCTGTTTCCGATTCTGTGTCTCCCTCTCTCTCTGCCCCTCCCCCGTTCATGCTTTGTCTCTCTCTGTCCCAGAAATAAATAAACGTTGAAAAAAAAATTTTTTTTAAAAAGAATAAATAAATGTTAAAAAAAAAATTTTTAATGGGCAGAAGACATGAACAGACATTTCTCCAAAGAAGACATACAGATGGCATACAGACACATGAAAAGACGCTCAACCTCACTCATCATCAGGGAAATGTCAATCAAAACTACAATGAGGGGTGCCTGGGTGACTCAGTCCATTAAGCGGCTGACTTCAGCTCAGGTCATGATCTAGCAGTTCACGAGTTCAAGCCTCTCATCAGGCTCTATGGTGATAGCTCAGAGCCTGGAGCCTGCTTCAGATTCTGTTTCTCCCTCTCTCTCTACCCCTCCCCCACTCACACTCTGTCTCTCTCTTTCTCTTAAAAACAATTTTTTTTAATTTTTTTAAAAACTACAATGAGATATCACCTCACACCCATCAGAATGGCTAAAATCAACAACACAAGAAACCACAGGCAAGGATGTGGAAAAAAGGGAACCCTCTTGCACTCTTGGTGGGAATGAAAACTGGTACAGCCACTGTGGAAAACAGTATGGAATTTCCTCAAAAAGTTAGAAATATAAGTCCCACATGATCCAGTGATAACACTACTGGGTATTTACCTAAAAAATGGAAAAATACTAATTCAAAGGTTACATGCATCCCTATGTTTATTGCAATATTATTTACAATAGCCTAACTATAGCAGCAGTCCAAGTGTCCACTGACGAATGAATAAAGAAGAGATGGTGTATATATACAGTGGAATATTATTCAGCTATAAAAAAGAATGAAATCTTGCCATTTGCAACACCATGGATGGAGCTAGAAAGTATAATGTTAAGTGAAATAACTCAGAGAAAGACAAATACCATATGATTTCACTCCTATGTGCAATTTAAGAAACAAAACAAGCAAAGGAAAGAAAAAGACAAACCAAGAATCAGACTCTTAGCTATAGAGAACATACTGATGGTTACCAGAGGGGCACTGTGGGGGGGCGGGGGGGGGGGGGGTGGGTGAAACAGGTGATGGGGATTAAAGACTACACTTATCTTGATTAAAAAAAAAAAAACAGAAAAGAACAGGTTGGCTCAGTTCATTAAGCACCCAACTTTGGCTCACGTCATGATCTCGTGGTTTGTGAGTTCAAACCCCTCATCGGGCTCGGTGTCGATTACTCAGAGCCTGGAGCCTGTTTCAGATTCTGTATCTCCCTCTCTCTGCCCCTCCACTCCCAAATAAATAAACATTTTTTAAAAAAAAAACATTAAAAATAAATTAAAATACATTTTTTAAAAAACAGAAAAGAACAAAAAAAAGACTAGGGAAAAAAAGATCAGACTACAACACCAGAGATTTAATTTAGACATTAGGAATAACTTTCCAATAATGACAACTAAGAAACAAGAGGACTGGGTGGTCAAGAAAGATGGCAACATCATGTTCTGCAGAGAACTTAAGAGATTCTTTTTTAAAAGTCAGTTTGATATATTTCAGATACAGTCCTTCCTGAACCAGGAAATGAAGGCGAACTCCCTGACCCTGTTTGAACCAAATTTGATCCTTTCTCAGACAGCTGGCTCTAGTGAAATAAAAACCATAAGAGACAGATCATTATACTTTAAATTGATCAGTGCTAAAACCATGAAAGGAATAACTGACCGGTAATCTCATCTTTACATACATTTTAAGTGTAATTACTGTAAACCTTTATAACGAGAAGCACTTTTGTTTGGTAAAAACCATATTGGAACTATGATTTTACTTAATTTTAATATTCCTCTGAGGCAAGCATGAGGAACTATCCTGACTTTCCTGATGAGGACACAAGCTCTCATAAGCTATGACACTACATCTCCTAAGACCTAGCAAGGGCTATTCCCTGTGGGCCACATGATCACCAGAGAATTGCAACTCCCAGAGCTAGTGATTCCCATTCCTGGTGGAATGTGATGAGAAAATCCTTCAAGACAGTGAAAGCCAGGACAGGGGGGAGGGGTGGATGAGATCACTCTCCGCCATATATTCACAATCACAACCTTCTCTTATTGGGTACAAAAGCATCAGGTCTCCAGATTCTGGGATGACCCTAAATTTGGGAAGCACTGGAGAACAGCCATCAAGGGCGCAGGCCCACAACCTAAGAAGACAGTTCTCTGATCAATCAGCTTGCTACCCTGGACCCTAACCCTACAATCAAGAAAAGAAGGTCTCTCTTCTGCTTCTGCCAGGTTTCACCCACATGGCCTTTCCCCTGAGGTCTCCCCTGCCCATCCTTCTATAGTCAAGAAACCACGCCTCATGGGTCCTCACTCGAACATGAGAGAGCAGCGCCAAACCAAGCAGGTATGCTCCAACCCAAGGGACAAAGAGTTGGGGTGCCTGGGTGGCTCAGTTGGCTAAGTGTCCAACTTCGGCTCAGGTCATGATCTCACAGTTCGTGAGCCCAAGCCCCGTATCAAGCTCTGTGCTGACAGCTCAGAGCCTGGAGCCTCCTTCAGATTCTGCGTCTCCCTCTCTTCCATTTCCCCACTCACTCCTCTCTCTCTCTCAAAAATAAACATTTAGGGGCGCCTGGGTGGCGCAGTCGGTTAAGCGTCCGACTTCAGCCAGGTCACCATCTCGCGGTCCGTGAGTTCGAGCCCCGCGTCAGGCTCTGGGCTGATGGCTCAGAGCCTGGAGCCTGTTTCTGATTCTGTGTCTCCCTCTCTCTCTGCCCCTCCCCCGTTCATGCTCTGTCTCTCTCTGTCCCAAAAATAAATAAAAACGTTGAAAAAAAAAATTAAAAAAAAAAAAAACATTTAAAAAAATTAAAAAATAAAAGGGACAAGGAGTAAGAGAATGGAAGCCTGAGGGCAGGGCCAAGCCATGACTTCTTGGTCTCTTTGAACAATACAAAGAGCCAAAGTATGTCAGGTGTGGATGGTTCCATATAGAGAAAATCATGGAGAAACAAGTATAGGATAAAGAGATAGAAAGGTAGGAAAGCTTAAACACAAACTAAGAAATGTGAGGCCCATTATTCCTTTCTGGAAAGTGCTCCAGAAACTTGCATTACCGTGAGGGCTTAATTCAGACTCAAGAGTTAAACACAGTAGGCCCACAATAGACTCCATTGTCAAGATATTCATCAATAAAGTACTTGAGTATGCTGCCCTCAAAGGCACTGCTTGAGTGACAGGTCATTTTCTCAACCTTTTTAAGTTCCCTACTCCCTAGTTTCATCTGACACCTAATATCATATGGAGAAGAAGACTGTCTCAGATGTTCACCTGTGGCATATACAGTGCTAGCCACATTCTCTATATGGTCCGATCTATGACTTACTCGGAATTCCTTTTAAGACAGAATCTGAGTGATGGGTGATGAAGAAAAGTGGGCATATCTGCATATGTCTAAGTATAGTAACTGTGTATTTTCTTGAGTAGTCCCCTTTCAAATACTTTATCCCATATTTATCCCCCATAGCAGCAAAATACACAAAATTTTCCAACATTTTGGCAATAAGATTACATCTTTGTGAAAGAACACATACACTGACAAAACCTCTGTCATCATTCAAAACTCAATTTGGTTCAGAAATTAAGGCAGGGAGCTTCCTTTCTCTTCAGTACCACATGGGCAGCAATGTAGGATAGCAAAGAATGAACACTGCATAGAAAGATGGTATACAACCAGTGGATCTCCTCCCTTACTTCATGTTAGATATCCTGGGATAGGATCATGAAGGCAGTGCCACCTGCTTAGTGAACCAAATCTCTTTTATTTCCATTCATGTGACAATGACATCTAGGGCACAGCTTAGGTTGCCTGAAAAAAAGAGAAGTTACTCGGCAGACATCACCTCTGACCCAGAAGAGAAACTGACCCTCATGGACAAAGATACCATGATCTTCGGCCGCACCTGGTAACTTGGAAATTGAATGAGACCCAAGCACATCACAACTGCCAAGCAAAGAAACCAGCAAACAAACAACCAGTAAAATAAATGTGATATAAAAGGCACTCACTTTATCAGTTCTCACTGGGTAGTGGAATATAGTGATCAGATGTCCAAGTTTGGTTCATAGAACAGCACTGTAGATTAGAAGAAAATATGAATTATAAGGTCACAAACCCACTTCGACTTTGACTGAGTTATTCTTTTTTATGGACCTCAGTTTCCTCCCCTGTAAATAATGCGGCATAACTGGACACTACTGAAGGCTCCTTTCATTTTTAATATCCTGTGATCTAGATGATCTCATAGTCTACAATTCCAACATAGCTATTCTCCAGACTTGAAAAGCCATCTCATCCAAAAATATTTCCTACAAGGAAGGAATATTTAGGATTTCATCAAAGGTGGTGGCCTTTGAACATACAAATGCACATATTACATGACAGAAAATGTAGAGTTTTTTAACTCTTTCCTTCCTAAACAAAATCTAAACAAATGAACATAACATACTAAAAATTATACAACATAGCATTAACCCAGGACTTAAAATTTGTCATAACATCAGTAAAATAATAAGCAGAACACATTATAGCAACAAAACAAGTATTAAAAAAACATCAGGGGCACCTGGGTGGCTCAGTCAGTTAAGCACCTGACTTCCCCTCTGGAAAATAGAGATTCCTCAAAAAATTAAAAATAGGGGTGCCTGGGTGGTTCAGTCAAACACCTGACTCTTGATTTCAGTTCAGGTCATGATCTCACGGTTCATGAGTTTGAGCCCTGAATCAGGCTCTGCACTGACAGTGTGGAGCCTGTCTGAGATTCCCTCTCTCCCTCTCTCTCTCTCTCTCTCTCTCTCTCTGCCCTTTCCCTGGTCATGCTCTCTCTCAAAATAAACGTTTTTAAAAATTAAAAATCAAACTACCCTACAACCCAGCAATTGCACCACTAGATATTTATCCAAAGGATACAAAAATGCCGATTCAAAGGGGCACATGCACCCCAATGTTTATAGCAGCATTATCAACGATAACCAAATCATGGAAAGAGCCCAAATGTCCATCGACTGGTGAATGGATAAAGATGTGATGTACGTATGTGTGTGTGTATATATATATATATATATATATATACACACACACATACATACACACACACACACACATATACATACAATGGAATACTACTCGGTGATGAAAAATAGTGAAATCTTGCCATTTGCAACAACGTGGATAGAACCAGAGTATATTATGCCAAGCAAAGTAAGTCAGAGAAAGACACATATGATTTCACTCCTATGTGGAATTTGAGAAACACAACAGATGAACACAGGGGAAGGGAAGGAAAAATAAGAAAGAGGAAGCAAACCATAAGAGACTCTTAAATACAGAGAACAAATTGAGGGTTGTTGGAGGGGAGGTGGGTAGGGAGATGGGTTAAATGGGTGATGGGCATTAAGGCAGGCACTTGTTGAGATGAGAACTTGGGTGTCATATAGAAGAGATAAATCACTGAGTTCTGCTCCTAAACCCAAGACTACACAGTACGTTAACTAACCTGAATTAAAAAAAATAAATAAATAAACAGCAAAACGGGCACATTATGGTGATACAGAGGTGTTAATTACAGGAAGTAGCTACCGTCCTTAGGGCTAGGGGAAAAAGATGAAGTTGGATTGCCAGCCACTACAGGCCTGCAAGAGATTCTCTGTGAGCTGGGACTCACTTCCCTGAAGAGGCGTGCTGCCTGTCCGTGCTGCTGTCTCAGGAGTTCAGAGGAGGGAGCCTGTGGAGCTGAGAAGGGGAACTTTCTTGCTGAGAGGGCATAAGGAGACCAGTTCTGGGAGTGCCAAGAAAAAGCTGGAAAGTGGAAGCCCAGCTATTGCTGGGCTGCTAACAGAAACAGCAAGCAGTCTCCCGTTAGTGCCGGAATTTAAGAGAAGTCTTGTTGTCAAATACGCTTTCCAGAACCCGCACTGCACACAATGGTGGGACTGAAGATGAGAGTTGCCTAATAACTACTATGAACCTCCAGCAGGATAAACGCAAAAGAAACCACACCTCAGCACTGCATAATAAACTACTGAAAACCCAAGACAAAGAAAATTCTCAAAACAGACAGAGACCAAGGACAAATACCTTTAAACAGCACCACCTTTAGGCCCAGGCCAACTGTGGCCCGGGGCCTGGACTTAGGGGTTCCTGTTTGGCTTCCTTCCCACCGTCACCCTCCACAGGGTGAGGGTCCTGCAGAGTCCCGCAGCCAGCACACTGTGGAACTCAGGCTCCAAACAGAACTCTGGGCCCTCAGAATCCCCTGCCCGCACAGCCTCAGGTCCACCTCCAGCGCTCGCAGCCCTCTTTGCACCGCAGGGCGCGCCCCAGGCCTGAGCCCCCAGAGCTCTACGGTGCGGGCTGAATTCCTTAAGCATGCAGACCCCCCCACCTCCATTCAGGGACGACCCAAGGGTGGGGAAAGAAAGGCACCTGGGTTAATGGCCTCCATTTTTTGGTCAGGGTGGGCCTGCCTCGCAAAGGACCATCAGGTGCAGCCGACTCCTCCCAGTCAGGCGGTGGGCGGCGCGAGGGAAGGAGACTGCTGGGAAGGCGGGAAGTTTAAAAGGCCACTCCCCCAACCCCGCCCCCCCCGGCCTCCAAGAGCTCGTGCCGCCCTACCAAGAAACGCTGCAGCTGCGCGGGCCTGCGCAGCCACCCGGCCACGTGACAGCATGGAGGCAGCGGGCTGTGAGGACAGCCCCTACCTCTTCAAGGTGGTGAAAAGCCTCTACGACCGCGAGGCCGGCATCCCGGAGGACGGGCTGGCGGCACACATCCAGAACCAGGGGAGTGAGGGGAAGAAGCTGCACCCCGGGTGTGTGGCATCCTGCGACTCGTGAAGCCCTGCAACCATGTGCTCAGCCTGCCGGTCCCCATCCCGAAAGACAACGGCTCCCCAGAGGTCATCTAGGGCTATGGGGCCAGCACAGCCGGCACTGCACGCTCCCGTTACAACCAAGGTGTGAATCTAGGGAAGATAAAAGTTTCGGCTTCCCTTATGACGTCTAAACGTGCTGTGGTTGATGTGCCATTTGGAGGTGCTAACGCTGATGTTAAGATTAATCCCCAAAACTACACCAGTAAGGAAGTGGGGAAAGATCACAAGGGGGTTCACCGTGGAACTAACAAAACAGGGCTTTATTGGTCCTGGAATTGATGTGCTTTCCTCAGACATAGGCAATGTGAGTGAGAGATGTCCTAGATTGCTGACACCTATGCCAGCATCATAGGGCTTGCATAGCGCATGCAAATTAACGCACATGCCTGCTATCCTGGTAAATCCATCAGTTGGGGTCTCATCCGCCGATATCTCCGCTACTGGCCAGTGTTTTACATGGATTGAAAACTTCCTCAGTGAAGCTTCTTTCATGAGCATTTTTGGAATGACACCAGGGTTTGGAAAGAAAACATTTCTTATTTAGGGCTTTGGCAATTTTGCACCCTATAGTTACATTATTTTGCTAAATGTGTTGGTGTTGGTGAATCTAATGGGAGAATATGGAATTCAGATGGCATTGACCAAAAGGAACTAGAAGACTTGAAATTGCAACATGAATCGGAGCACCTGGGTGGGCTCAGTCAGTTAAGCATGGGACTCTTGGTTTCTGCTCAGGACATGATCTCACAGTTTGTGAGTTCAAGCCTCACATCAGGCTCTGTGCTGGCAGTGCTGGCAGTGTGGAGCCTGCTTGGGATTCTCTCTCCCTCTCTCTCTGTCCCTCCCTACTCACTCTCTCTCAAAATAAATTAAATAAGCTTAATTTTTTAAAAAAATAAAATTGCAACGTGAATCAATTCTGGGTCTCTCCAAGGCAAAGCCCTAGGAAGTATCTTGCCAGCAAACTGGCATACTTATTCCTACTGCCAATGAAAAGCAGGTAACCAAGGCCAGTGCACCCAGAATGAAAGCCAAGATCTTTGCTGATGCTTCCAATGAACCAACAACTCCGGGAGCTTATAAGATTTTTCTGAAGAGGAGCATTACGGTCATTCCTGATTTATACTTGAATGTTGAAGGAGTGACAGTATCTTACTTTGAGTGACTAAAGAATATAAATCATGGGGCACCTGGATGGCTCAGTTGGTTCACCCATCTGACTCTTGATTTCAGCTCAGGTCATGATCCCAGGCTTGTGAAACTGAGTCCCTCACCAGGCTCCATGCTGAATATGGAGTCAGCTTGTTTCTGTGTGTGTGTAGTCAGCTATGGCTCTTTGACCTTAAATATGAAAGAGATTCTACCTACTGCTTTTTCATGTCTATTCTAGATAGTTTAGAAAGAAAATGTAGAAAGCACCATCAAACTTTTCCTATTATATCCACAGCAGGGTTCCAAAACAGAGTATCTGAGAAAAGACATTGTACATTCTGGTTTACCCTACACTGGGGAGTTTTCTGCCAGGCAAATCATGTACGCAGCTGCAAAGTATAACCTGGGATTGAACCTGAAAACAGCTGCCTATCTCAGCACCATTGAGAAAGTCCTGAGGGTGTAGCTGGTTTGACCTTCAAATAAATGGAACATAGCTGACTACTTCACTACCCTCTTTAACTGTAACTTCTGCAAACCTATCACATGTTTACATATAACCACAAAAAGATTTTTCTCTTAAGGACATCATTCTTAATAAGTCAGTCCAAATCACAACAAGAAGCTAAGAGATGATAGAAGATACATGTAAATTGTGTGGAAGGAGAAGTGAGCAAATTGCTTCATGAGATGGAAGAATGGAAAAGAGCAATATTCTAAAATAAATCTATTCTTTTAAAAATGTTATCTTAGGGGCGCCTGGGTGGCTCAGTCGGTTGAGCATCCAGCTTCGGCTCAGGTCATGATCTCGCGGTCCGTGAGTTCAAGCCCCGCGCCGGGCTCTGTGCTGACAGCTCAGACCCTGGAGCCTGCTTCAGATTCTGTGTCTCCCTCTCTCTCTGCCCCTCCCCCGTTCATGCTCTGTCTCTCTCTGTCTCAAAAATAAAATAAATGTTAAAAAAAATGTAATTTTAAACAGAGATGTGTAATTAAGTTAATGCATTACATATTATAAGTAGGAAAAAAAATAAGTCAGTCCAAATCAGCCCTTTAAAAAGGAAGAAATTAAGGTGAGAGATCACAGACACATTGATGAGTGTGAAAGTAGAAATTGCCTGTGCCAGAGGGCCACTTGGGATAATTCGCCTTTAAATCAAAAGCCTTTTCATCTAGCTATATGCTCCCAGCTCACAGTTTGTTCCCAACATGTTAATTACCTTTTGTTTCAGCTGAGCAATCAGTTGTTTGCCTAATTTTACTCTGGCCAAGTCTGAGATGGAA
Source organism: Felis catus (assembly GCF_018350175.1). NCBI lineage: Eukaryota > Metazoa > Chordata > Mammalia > Carnivora > Felidae > Felis > Felis catus. Next base: position 75,373,570 of record NC_058374.1, read on the forward strand.
CATGCTATAATTTTGATGCATTTAAAAAGTGGGTGTGTGGCATTTTCAGAAGGTAGTATTGTCCTAAAATTAGTTATTATTATTTCACATCAGCAAAATAGCTCGATTTTATAGGTTACAAACAAAAATAAAAGCTGTTTCTTCTATGCATTTTATTCTCTTAGGAAGACACAAGTACATGCTGCTGTAATAAAATTGCCTTTAATCATTTAACAAGCCTAACTTTGACTCAAACAGTAAGTGCTTACAAACATAAATTTAAAAATCTAGTATTTTATGATATAAAACAGCATTACTTATAGCTCATCAGCTCTGTATTGTCCAGCAAAAATAAAAAGCCAGATGGAGAATTATTATCTTCAAAACTACAGATGATGGAGGCTATTTTTATTGTGGCTATCTGAATTTGCTAAATATAATTATGACATGTAGTCCAAATAATGCAGTGACCTGCTTACTATGTTAATTTTTCATTTCTTTAGGGATCCATTGCTGAGTAATTGAACAATAATTCAAGTGGAGTAACCCAGAAAAAATCTACTTGGTCTCCCTGTCTGGAATCTGGCTAACAATTTAAGCATTACTTGATTTTGTGTCTCTTTTCTTTTAGGAGGCTTCATATGCACACAAGCTTAATTAACAAAGTGGGACTTAAAACATTGGATTGAGTGTTTTGTTGGGACTTTTTTGGCCAGGACCTTTTGAACAGTGGTATACCAATGAAATACTAGACATTATGTATGTAATGAATGAGCCCTTTTTTAAAAACAATAAAACTCTCAGAAATTTCTAATTATTTTGTAACTTCATGACTTAACCTGGTAATAAAAAGTTATTAAAAGTCTGCCTTTTAAAAATAATTGAAAGGGAAATATTTTCAGACAAATGAATATATTTTCAGACAAATATATTCAGACAAGCACCAGTATACATTTACAACAGAAATACTGAAAGGATTTCCTTTTATAGAGGCAATATGTTCCTAAATGGAAACATTGAAATAGAGGAGTGGATTAAGAGCTACTGAAAGTTTGAAACATGTGAGTAAGTTTGCATGACTATTGAACTGTATAGCAACAATAATGTCTTGAGGATTATACACATACATACATATATGTACATGTACACACACACATATAATCAAAATACATTTCAATAACAGCACAAAAAGTTGGAGAGGGGTAAAACATGTTAAAACTGTGCAATGATCCTTATATTGTCTAGGAAGTGGTAAAAGTACTAATTTATAGGATACATTTGGTAACATCCAGGGTAACAACTAAAACAAGAGTAAAAGATTGCCTCCTAATAGAAAGGAAATAATGGAGTGATAAAATAAATGGGGGGGGGGAGGTAATCCAAAAGAAGGCAAGAAAGGAGAGAAAAAGGAATATAGAGCAGGTGTGACAGTGGTGAGGTAGGAAGTTAAATTCAATTACATGAGTAATTATGATAAATGTAAATGGACTAAATTCTCTGACTAAAAGAGATTATCAACTAAATGCTACCTAAAAGAGTTGCACACTAAATATCAGGTACAAAAAGTTGAGAATAAAAGGGTGGAAGATGCTGCATCTTATAAATGATTAAAAAAAAAAAAAAAAGCTTATAAGGTGGCAATAGGAACCTCGTCAAAACCTCTCCTTTATCTATTCCCAGAGAGAGATGTGAGAGCTGGGGAGGTAAATCATCATAAGATTATTATAGGGTGGCACTTATAATCGATTCTACTTTGGATGCATGAGGCAAGATCAATATTCAACCAAGACGTGCCTTAGGAATAAATACAGTCTAATTCAAAAGAATAGTAGATAGATTATTTTGAGAAGCTACGTCCCCTTTACCTCAAACATGCAAATGTATTCCAGGGCCTGGGACGTTGGAGCTGATAACAAAAACAACGACAACAACAAAAAACTTTCCAATGTGCAGAAATCTCTTTAAAAGGGTTCTACATTTACCACTCTTCATTATCTTATGAGGCATATATTTACCCAATTGAGCTAGGAATCTCTTTATGATCTTACTATGTCTTTAACAAAAATATTTAAATTTCCCATTCTAGTTCAGTTAAGTCACTACTCCATAGGTGTTAAGTGTTCTTTTGACCCATTTTTGTGTAAGAGTCATATTCAAATGTGATCCTTGATCCAATGAGGTGTAGGTTATGGCTCCAAATTGGCATAAAATGCCTATTTCCAGGACCTTAATGGTGTTTTAGCTGCTATTTCTGTTAAAGAGTAAGAAATAGTTATTTTTGTTAAAAATCCTTTTGAATTCTTCAGAAATATTAGCAGTGACCTTGTGTCATTCACCTGTCAGCTTTGAGTCAGTCTTGTTATTGGGGATTTTCCCAAGGCCAATTTCAGATAGTTTATCTGTTGTTAACATTCAGTAAATTATATTTGTAACTTCCACATTAGTGACTCTGCTAGATGACAGTGGAATATGTTTTTGTAAACTCATTGTTTTATGACTTGGACATGACCATGCCTCATTTCATGTATCCAAGTGATTACCTGCAGTCAGTGGACCAAGGCATCATCTTGGCATTCCAATTCTCCTCTGAAAGAAAAATTGGGTTCTTTTGGTGAGCATCAATATGATCTACTTTAATTTTCTTTCTGAAATTCCACAGGCCTTCCACAGTTGTGTTCTTCACAGATGGTACTCTTTATTGTTCATCCATTAAACATTTATTAGCTATACCCTTGGGCCATTGGCTATGGACAAAGAGCTTGTGATACCCACAATTTTTATATAGCATTTTATGTCAGGACTGTGATCTAGAGCAATATTCAGTTCTTTTTATATTGCTCTATGCACTGCTTTCAGTTTATCCCATTGTGCAGAATTACCTTTACCTTTTTCTTTCTTTTTAAAATTTATTTTAATTCTAGAATAGTTAATATACACTGTTACATTAGTTTCAGGGGTGCAATATAGTGATTCAACAATTCTATACACTATTCAGTGCTCATCATGGTAAGTGTACTCTTTAATTTCCATCATCTATTTCATCCACCTCCCATGAACCTTCCTTTTGGTAACCACCTGTTTGTTCTCTATAGTTAAAAGCCTGTTTCTAGCTTTGTCTCTCTTTTTTTTCCTTTGCTCATTTGTTTTGTTTCTTAAATTCCACATATGAGTGAAATCATATGGTATTTGTTTCCCTGACTTATTTCACTTAGCATTATACTCTCTAGCTCATATCCATGTTGCTGCAAATGGAAAGATTCCATTCTTTTTAATGGCTGAATAATATTCCATTACATATATATATATATATACACACACACACACACACACACACACACACACACGTGTGTGTGTGTAACCACATCTTCTTTATCCATTCATCTATCGATGGATACTTGGGCTGCTTCATGGTTTGGTTATGGTAAATAATGCTGCATTAAACATAGGGGTTCATGTATCCCTTTGAATTAGAGTTTTTGTATTTTGGGGGTAAATACCCAGTAGTATGATTACTGGATCATAGGGAATGCCTACTTTCACCACTTATATTCAGCATAGCATGGGAAGTCCTAGCCACAGAAATGAGACAACAAAAAGAAATAAAGGCATCCAAATTGGTAAAGAAGAAGTAAAACTTTCACTATTTGCAGATGATATGATACTATATGCAGAAAACCCCAAAGACTCCACCAAAAAAAAAACGACTAGAACTGGTAAATGAATTCAGTAAAGTTGCAGGATACAAAATCAATGTACAGAAATCTGTTGCATTTCTATACAATAATAATGAAGCAGCAGAAAGAGAAATTAAAACAACCTCATTTACAGGTGCACCAAAAATAACAAAATACCTAGGAATAGAATTAACCAAAGAGGTCCTTTGACCTGTATTCTGAAAACTGTAAAACACTGATGAAAGAAAGTGAAGACAACACAAAGAAATGGAAAGACATTCTATGCTCATGTACTGAGCGAACAAATATTGTTAAAACGTACTTTTGCCTTTTTCAACTAGGGAAATAGCTGGGCTAATAGCAATTTAGCAGCTGGGCAAAGAGCAGCAGACTTCCATAAGAAGTCTTTTTCAGTATAGGAGCTCCCACTGGTGGAGCAAGCAGCCTATTACATGTCAGTGGGAAGAGTCATACAATTCAGACAACTCACAAACAGGAGAGGATGTTCTATCATTGATCCTAGAGGTAGAGAAAGGCTACCTGCTCGTAAATATGATGCACTTACTCCATTTCAACATATTTGTAAGTATAACGTTTACATTTTCCAAGGAACTGTGTTGTACATCCCTTTCTTTATTTGAATGTCTTTCTCACATCACTCATCAAAATATGTATCTTGGTAAGTTAGTCCTTCAGCCATATGACCTGTTGCCACCAGAGCTTAAGAGCACACTAGTATTTATATCTCAAATGGTTTATACTAAGTTACAGCATAATCTTCTAATTCAAAATACCAGTACCTGCCATTTAGCGTCGGAATTAGACTTCTAATAACTGCAGTCTGAGTTTTAGTGGTATACACATATAAAACCCTTGGTCTGTTAGAATTAGATAGTCCCAGAGGTGCCCTTTATATATCCTCAAAGACTTCCTTTGTTCCAGCTCGTTTGAATTTAGTCTTTTTTTTCCCCTAGTCACTCTATATTACAGAGGACAGGATACTCAAATTCAGTATACGTGTCCACCAGAATATATATAGCTCCACAAGACTTCGTACCTTTTTCTCATTAGTGGGACCCAGAAGGGACAGTAATTTGTTCTTTATTATTTGTGAAATGTCCCTAAAGGCCTCAACCTGGGATATTCCTGGATATTTGCCTGATTGGCCTTGACCCTAAATCAGCCATCCTTGACTACTTCTGCACATTATAATTTACAAATGCCCTTGGCTTCCTCTTCCAAAGAGGAAATTATCATATTATCAATGTAATGAATCAACTTATTTTGAAACTGATCGTATTTAAATCTCATCCTATCAGGTTGTGATAGTATGCTGCAGCATTCAGTTACCCTTACAGGAGGACAGTAATTGCATAATGGAGTCCATTTCACATGAAGATGAACTGTATACTTGACTGGCTTTCCAAAATGAGATACAAAAGCCAAGTCACCTTTAGCTAACCAGTCACCTTTAACCTGCTGAATGCTTGAAATGTTGCCCTCATGTCTGGCATAGCAAAGGCTATCGATGGAAGTGCTTTTAAAATGTGGTAGTCAGCAGTCAGCTGTGCAGTGTTTTTTATAAGCCATATAGGAATACTATAGAAAGAATTAGAAGAGACACCCTTCTACAGTTTTCTTAGTAAGGGCTGAGGTTCACTATCCTCTAGTACTCAAGTACTGCTTAATAATTACTATAGAAGAGAGTACAGGCAATGCTTATGTCCCAGTTAGCATGTAATTAAAACCAGGCAAAGGGTGAATTTGCCCAGCATTTGACTACAAGCTGGTAATGGCAATGCCCTCTATTCATGCATTAACTGTCTTCTGTATATACATTTGTGACAATGTGATACCATCACTGAGAATCTCTCACTTTCTCGATTATCTACACTTTTACTCAATCCTGGCACCTTCTGCCACAGAATCAGCATACTACCCCAAGGTTTACTTTTATCCTCTTAATGTTGCTTTCTGATTTCCCTAAAAGTATAATAGACATCATGTACCAAAATCACTAGGGAAAATTATATGTTTTCAGTATTTGAAAGCATAGAGGTTATGATGGTCCTACAGTGGGGGTGATCATGGACAAATCTAAAAGATAAGATCCAAAGGTTAGAAATGAAGTTCTCCATGCCTATATCCAGACCTGCCAGGAACAGTTTTCTTCAACAACCATACGATTTAAAATATATATATACTTTTGATTAGTAACGAATCCTGGATGAAGGCACCATATCAATTATCACAGCCTGATTTAACTTATCTTACTCCCTCCCTGGTCCAACCATCAGAGTCTACTTCCACGTATATTCCCCAGTTTTCCCCAATATAAATTAGCAAAATCTTACTTCGACTTCTTTCATTTTGCACTTTGTAATTTTCCCACTCCCCAAACTGAGACCATTCTGGGATTTGAGTGCATTAATACATTTAGAAGCAATAAGGGGTTTTGAAGTTGAGTCACAAGGAGAATTGATACCTTCTTGCAAGCTGTAGCAGTTAATGGTTTTAGTGAAATTACAGAATCCTCTCTGGTTAGTTGAAGCAGAAATGAAATCTATTAGCATTCAGTAGCTGGTACTTAACTGCAAAAATCAGGTTAAGGTGATTAAGCTTCCAAAACAATTTCCAGGACTAATCAGCAATTCTATCTTCACCAGAAAGCAGTCATCAACACTGCCATCCCCAGAATTTTGCCTCTCCTGCCACGACCTGTTTAGTTTTCTCTTGCTGTAAAAAAATATTACTGCAGGGACACCTGTGTGGCTCAGTCGGTTGAATGTCGAACTTGGTTTTGGCTCAGGTCATGATCTCACAGTTCATGGGTTTGAGCCCCATGTCAGGCTCTATGCTGACAGTGCGGAGCGGGCTTGGGATTCTTTCTCTCTCCCTCTCTCTCTGCCCCTCCCCTACTCTCTCTCTATATCTCTCTCTCAAAATAAATAAATAAACATTTTAAAAAACATATTGCCACAAACTCAGCTGCTTAACACAATACATTTATTGTATCATAATTACGCTATCGCAGTTTCTGTGGGTCAAGAGTTGCAACTGAGCTAGTCCTCCACTGCACTTGTAATGTTGACCAGGCTGCCTTCTCACCTGGAGATTCTACTGGATGAAAGTCCTCTTCCAAGCTCAGTCAAATTTTGGGGGAGAACTCATTTCCTTGCAACTTCACAACTGAGGGCCTCAGCTTCTTACTCGCTGGTAGCTGCCCTCAGCTCTCGGAGGCCACCTGTATGTCCCTGCCACATGGCCCTCTACAGGCAGTCACAACATGACACTTTACTTCCTGAATGCCAGCAGGAGAGCATCTCTCTGCACAAAAGGGTCAAGTCCCTTTTTTAATGGCTGATTAAGTCAGGCCCTCCCAGTATAACCCTCCTTTTGACCAATTCAAAATCAAGTGACTTAGGATCTTAATTACCTCTGCAAAATCCCTTCACTTTGCTTTATAACATTACCTAATCAAGGAAGTGGCATCCCTTACCTTCACCATATTCCAGAAGTCACACATTCTGTCCCCACTCAAGGGAAATGTGTGGATTTACCCTAAAAGTGCCCTGAGAGTAAGAGCTGTACATGACCATTCTCAAGAAACTCCGGGCTTCCAGGAGAACCGCTACAATCTTTGTGTGAACATTAAACAGGGACTCCTGTGGGCAGTTACCACTCCCACAAGTTCACCGTTGGCAAGTAGGGATTGGCCTAGATTTTAGACCACCACTCCAACCCAACCTTTATTCAATGCACAAACTGCGTACTGAACCAAAGGCACAGGCTAGGCCAATACCCTGCACGTAGTGGGTGAACATCTGATGGATGAATGTCTTCTAGAATGTCAAATCACCCAGTCTCATCATCTCATTAAACAAAGTCTACCAGGGGCGCTTGGGTGGCGCAGTCGGTTAAGCGTCCGACTTCAGCCAGGTCACCATCTCGCGGTCCGTGAGTTCGAGCCCCGCGTCGGGCTCTGGGCTGATGGCTCAGAGCCTGGAGCCTGTTTCCGATTCTGTGTCTCCCTCTCTCTCTGCCCCTCCCCCGTTCATGCTCTGTCTCTCTCTGTCCCAAAAATAAATAAACGTTGAAAAAAAAAATTAAAAAAAAAAACAAAAAACAAAGTCTACCAAAGGGCACATGGTATAATCCTGCCCTGTCCTTTCTCTCTGAAAACACCTTCTATTTTAACTTTTTTTTCTAAGTTTTATTTATTTATTTTGAGAGACTGTGTGCACACACAAGCAGGGGAGGGGCAGAGACGGAGAGAGAGGGAATCGCAAGCAGGCTCCACACTGCTAACACATGGTGCCAGAACCCACAAATTGCAAGACCGTGACCTGAGCCAAAACTAAGAGCCCGACACTCCACCAAGCCACCCAGGCACCCCAGGACACCTCCTTGCTATTACCATCCTTTTGCCCCACTATCCTGCACTCTTCCCAGCGAATCCTTTGGTCATCAATTTCATTTTCTTTTTTTTTATTGAGGTATAACTCACATAACATTATATTAATTTCAGATGTACAACATAACGATTCAGTGTTTGTATATACTGCAAAACGATCATTATCGTAAGTCCAATTAACATCCGTCACCACACAAAACTTTTTTTCTCGTGGTAATAACTTTTAAGATCCTTTCTCCTGGCTACTTTCAAATATGCGGTACAGTATTATTAACTGTAGTCACCAGGCTGTACGTTACATCCCTATGATTTGTTCACGTATTGTACCTTTTGACCCCCTTTACCCATTTTGCCCACCCCCCATCCCTAGCCTCAGGCAACCACCAATCTATTCTCTTTTTTGTTCATTTTGTTGCTGTTATTCTTGTTTCATTTGTCTTTTTGTGTACTTTTTTGGATTCCATATATAAGTGAGATGTTACAATATTTATCTTTTCATTTTGGACTTATTTCATTTAGCATAATGCCCTCATTTCATCCATGTTGTCTCAATGGCAATATTTTATTCTTGCTTATGTCCTATATCTTTTAACATCCTTCATCAGATTTTTCTGGGTCAGTTCATAGTGGTTTGGAAAATGTGGCAAATATGAAAAGTGGTTTGCCTATTTGATCATCAGAGAACCAATATGCAGGATTTCTTTTGTGTGTTTTTTTCAAGTTTTTATTTAAATTCCAGTTAGTTAACGTACAGCGTAATATTAATTTCAGGTATAGAATTTAGTGACTCATCACTTACATATAACACCCAGTGCTCATCACAACAAGTACCCTCCTTAATGCCCATCACCCATTTAGCCCATCCTCCCACCCACCTCCCCTCCAGCAACCCTCAGTTTGTTCTCTATAGTTAAAAGTCTATTGGGCAGTGCCTGGGTGACTCAGTCAGTTGAGCATACAGCTTTAGCTCAAGTCATGATCTTTAGCTCAAGTCATGATCTCACGGTTCGTAGGTTCGAGCCCCACGTTCAGCTCTGTGCTGACAGCTTGGAGCCTGGAGCCTGCTTCGGATTCTGTATCTCCCTCTCTCTCTGCCCTTCCCTCACTTACACTCTGTCTCTCTCTCTCTCTCTCTCAAAAATGAATAAACATTAAAAAAATCTTTTCTTCTTAAAAGAAGTCTGTTGGGGTGCCTGGGTAGCTCAGGCAGTTAAGTGTCCAACTATTGATTTCAACTCAGGTCATTATCTCACGGTTCGTGAGTTTAAGCCCTACATCAGGCTCCTCACTGGCAGTGCAGGGCCTGCGTGGGATTCTTTCTCTACCACTTTCTCTGCCCCTCCTCCCCATCTCTCTCTTTCTCAAAATAAATAAACTTTATAAAAAAAGGATTTGTTTCCTGTTTTGCCTCTCTCTCTTTTTTCCCCCCTAGGTTTGTCTGCCTTGTTTTTTAAATTTCACATATGAATGAAATTATATATTTGTCTTTTTCTGACTGACTTATTTCACTTAGCATAATGCTCTCTAACTTCATCCACATAGTTGCAAATGGCAAGATTTCATTCTTTTTTGTGGCTAATGTTCCATTGTGTGTGTGTGTGTGTGTGTGTGTGTACCACATCTTTGTCCATTCATCAGGACAATGGACAAAGGGGATCTTTCCATAATTTGGCTATTTTTGATAATGCTTCTATAAACATCAGGGTGCATGCTTGAATCAGTATTTTTGTATCCTTTGGGGTAAATACGTAGTAGCACAGTTGCTGGATCATAGTTCTATTTTTAACTTTTTGATGAACTCCATGTTTTCCAGAGTAGCTGCACCAGTTTGCATTCCCATCAACAGTGCAAAAGGATTCCCCTTTCTCCACATTCTTTCCAACACCTGTTGTTTCCTGTTAATTTTAGCCATTCTGACAGGTGTGAGGTGATATCTCACTGTAGTTTTGATTTGTATTTCCCTGGTAATGAGTGATGTTGAGTATCTTTTCATGTATCTCCTAGCCATCTGGATGTCTTCTTTGGAAAATGTCTATTCATATCTTCTGCTCATTTTTTAACTGGATTATTTGTTGTTTGGATTTTGAGTTTGATAAATTCTTCATAGATTTTGGATACTAACCCTTTATCAGTTATGTTGTTTGCAAATATCTTCTCCCATTCCATAGGCTGCCTTTTAGCTTTGTTGATTGTTTCCTTCACTGTGCAGAAGCTTTTTATTTTGATGAACTCCCAATAGTTTATTTTTGCTTTTGTTTCCCTGCCTCAGAAGACATATCTAATAAGAAGCTGCTACAGCCAATGTCAAAGAGGTTACTGCCTGTGTTCTCTAGAATTTTTATGGTTTCAGGTCTCACATTTAGATCTTTAGGTCTTTAATCCATTATGAATTTGGTTTTGCGTATGGTGTAAGAAAGTGGTCCAGTTTCATTCTTTTGCATGTAGCTGTCCAGTTTTCCCAATACCATTTGTTGAGGAGATTGTCTTTTTTTCAGTACACAGTTTTGACCCTAAAACATTTCAGATTGTTTGCACCTCCCCCAGTAAAAAATCCAATCCGTATTTTCTGTCACTTGGGCCCATCCACTCTTTTCAAAGTTCTTTATGAGCACTGACTTCTCAATATCATTGACCCATTTTACTTTTCATGCCATAGTCCATAGGTGCTTATGGAGCCAATGGGAACATCCAATTTCTCTTCAGATTCACTGACTCTTGTTGCTGTTTCTTAGCTGATATCAGGTTGTTTTGTTGCCATGTTCTCCTATGGGCTCTAAGTATACAAGTGCACAGGGGAGTGTAGATGAGAGCTGCCCTGACCCCAGCCCCACTCCTTTTCTCATAGGAGGACACTACTGGGTGCCTAATAGACAAGCCAGCTGAAGGCCACAAGTATGATTTTTTTATTATAGTTTACTTTTTTTTATTTCTGTCGGTCTCATTTTGTTTTTCATAAAATGTCCTGTATCTCTTTCCATATTTGAAATATCCTGAAATTGAGTTTTATAAAATAAGAATTATTGGCTCCTTTACATTCCTAAATAACTCATCAGTCCAGACCAGTGAAAGGAGAAATTTAAGGCCCAGTGACCTAGCTCTTGTCAGGATTTGGTTGCTGCAATTGCCCATTTACTACATCACTAAACATGGAAGCAAAAGGTCCTCAGGGAACCCACCTAGCTTCCAGATATTCATCTTCATGCTCCCATTATGTAGAAGCATCTCTGGATACTCATGATAAAGAACCCTCATAAATTTAATAACTTCCTATTTGTCATGAGAAGCCCAAAATGACCAGGCAGCAGTTGTATCATTAGGTTTGGTGGAAATGTCACACCATTAGCTGATGGGAGCATTCTCCCTAGCTTATCCCGAAGTCCTCCAATCTCTAATTCCCCAGAGTCTAAAGTGTCAGATATGGAAAGCACAAGTTTCCCAAACATGTCACTATGAATGGTGATGAGAAGATCTAATTCAACTTTATCCCTATGGTTACTGAGGCCTTGGTATTCTGGCTAATGTGGACAGAGCATCATATAATGGCCATTGCTTCATTGTATAGTCTGCTCCATGGAAGATGTTCACTGAAGATGTGATAATCAAGCTGGCATATCAACCATTTACACTATTTTTACATTCTGTCAGACCAGAAGCTTCCATGTGAGTGGTATAGTGTAGGAACAAGGGACACCATGGTCATGTGGCCATTGTCTCAGCTCTTTGCCCTAAAGTGGGTCCTTTGATACAAGGTAACAATATGCAGGATCCCTAAGTTTATAAATTAGGTATTCTATCAGTCCTTAGATAGGAGGCACTGTGGGAAGGGAAGGTTAACTAATATCTAGAGTAAGTGCTAATACAAGTGGGAAGAAATTAGAGGCTTCTCCAGACTAAAAAATGTCTGATGTAATTAACTTACTGCCAAGAGGCTGGTTAGTCTCTGAAAGATGGTTCTACATCAAGGTTTTGGTATTGCACTCTGCTTTTTACAACTTGGACACTAAGCTGCAACAACAGCTATGTCAATCTTGGTGAGAGGGAGTCTATGCCATTGGACTAAAGCATAACTCCATCCCTGTATTGTAGCTATACCTTTGGCCCATTGTACAAGTACTGAGGTGATCAAGGACAAAAGTTGGCAGGCCCCCACTTGTTGACCCTTCCTGTCCTTCCTGGGCCTTCTTGGTTCATGAGAAACCAAGATCCACACATTTTATGAACACTTATACATTCATCCACTTTCCTTCTCCCAAGACTTCTTTGTCCCACCTTTCAATATTCGTCTTTCTTGGCCACTGACCATTCAGCTAAGCTATTTTCCAGTACCCAAGAGTTCATGTGTAACCCTATTTTGGATCAATTCTGTCTCCATACAAAGTTGATGTCTAGAGTGCACCACCCAAAGTTCTGTCCATTGGGAGACTTTCTCCTCATTACCTCTTGGAGCCACCCCTGAGTAGAAATGTGGTATATATATATCATCAGGCTTTTTCAGCTTGTACTAATTAATTTAGCAAACTCAATCACAAACTAAACCTGGGTTTTGTCTTTCTCCATCAACTGGTCATGGGGAAATTTCTATGAGGCCATAGGTGTGAACTACATTTAGGTGAAACATTGGTGCAATAACAGTGGGTGTCATGAGGCTACCTGCCCATGAGGACTTGATGGTGTTTTATGTCCCAGGTATCAGGGTTTAGCTCAGACCCTGTGCATAATATCCCTCAAAAGATCTAAGTATTTTTATTTTTTCAGTGTACAGTTAGTCTGATAAATTAGCAGTTTGGAAAAAGAATTTGAGTAACAGTTTTGAAAATACTATATGTGACTGTAGGACTTTCCTCAAGGACACTTGGCTTCCCCTTAATGAGATGGACTCTGGGTCTTAAAACTAGTTCACGTCTGGAAACTTGATATGGAACCATGAGTTTTCATGGTGGTAGTTAACATCAGCATTCTGCTCACTATTCCCAATCATGTTTGGGGGCCATTATTAGTGAAGAAATAATGGCTCATTGGCTGCCTATCTCCCCACTATGCACATTGTGATCAGTTATGCATCAGTACAGATTTGCAGGCCAAAACACCTTGGTTGCCAATATGGCCTTGGTGCACATCACAGTAATTGTATTCACCTTACACCTGACTATTAAAGACAGTCATCTGGCCTCTGCTATTCCATAATCTTATTTCCTTTGGCAATAAGTACCCCAATTCCATGGCAGCATCTCCAACCATCAAACCTTGCCTACCTAGGACAGACTCCCCTGAGGTTCTGAGTGATTCCATTGCTCTTTTCAGTAACGAATTCCTTAGAACTTTAGCAAAGGGAGGGCCTCATGAAGAACACAGTCAGATGATGGATACTCCAGCCATAAATAGTAAAACTAAACATGCACAAGTCTTTTTTCTTTCCTTAGTAGGTGTGAGGCAGTTCTGGCAACTTCAGCTAATTTACTCTATTGTGTGGTTGCTTCCATTGCACCCTTTCAGGGACCTAAAATTTTAAAATATGTGATAGTGCTACCATTTAAATAAGTCATCCTTCTCCCACAAATACCTTTAGGATATATGTGCTCCACAAATTCCTGCTAGTACATATTAACTGTATCTTGCTGCCCTTTCAATGAATAAGCTATCTCTTCCTACAGGGATGCCAAATTTTCCTACAGTCCTGAGGTCTAACCTATGTTATTGGTCTAGAAGCAATGAGGGGAAGTTAGGGCAGACCCTGAAGAGGACACACATCATCTTGTGAAACATGTGCTTCAGGCGAGGCTTTTTCATCCAAGCAGTGTGAGAGTGATGGACTTTAATAAAGAGGACTGGGAGAGACCATCACTTCTGAAAGCCTGAAGATTTAAGACAATATGTGTTCAGGGTTCTCTGTCCACCCAAATATTCACATTCCTGACTGCAGGGTTTAGTCCCTTCCTTATCAAGGCCTTTACTTTAGCACAGGAAACCTTCTAGAGCTGCATATTTAGATTTCTTAATGGCTCAGCTACCTTAAGATCAAATCTTGAACTTTGTTTTCGTACAGTCTCCCCTTCTGCAATGGGAAATAAGGGTTTTTTCAATGCTTCCATATAATATTTTTGGATTTGCAGTGTACCCTAAGTTGATAGCTGACTGATTTGAAAATATCATTTTCTATTTCAGGCCTTCTAGCTCAAGTGACAAATGCTTGGCTCTCCACAATCTTTATGATTATCATTATCCACATGTTTTTGAATTGCTGCAGCTACAGCCAATACTTTCACTTCCATATGTACCTCATTCAAATCAAAAGAATCATAGTAATTGGATGTTAAAGGGGTTATCCCCATAGTACTTACCCCTAGGAAAAGTCCCTGCTGCCCCTTAACTGGCAAGGGATGTATTACCAAAATCCCACTGTTCTCTAGAACTTCATCTGGTACCATCTTCTTTTGCATTCTCCCAGAAGCTTTTAATGAGACATGGATTTGGGTACTGGTAGAGTATTTTAGAGAGGATTCAAAGTAAGGAAATGGGAGGCATGAGACAAGAAAGAGAAACCAATAAAGGATGTGTTGATGATTTTATAATGGGAAACTAGAACTCAATCTCACTGGGGACCCTCAGAAAAACCGTGTGATACATAACTCAGGAACTTTCCTCCTGGGGCATTTATCCACTGATTCCCATTTCCTATTGTTTAAGTTTGATCCTGATGGCCATTAACTCCATGAACTTCTGGGTTGAGTATGCGTGCTTGGAGCAAGATCCTATTATTCTAGAGATTATCCTCTTTTGTAGAAGTAAATTGATGCAGGTACTTGATCTGGGAATCTATCACTATGCAGATGAACTCAAGTGGGTCCCATAAAATGTGGCTGGGATATAAATACTATATATTCATATATGTAAATATTTCATATACCTAATTTTAATTTTATAAAAACTAATGTAAATAAAATAATTTTAGTATCCACATACGTTTCCTGCAGGAAGACAATCTTCTAAAATGGACTTGTAATCTAACTTCCTTACAATTCTATTGCTTATGTTTATTTAATAAATTGACAGGGGGGATGAAAATCACTATTAAGCATTCTAGTTTGAATGATAACATTATAGTATATCATAAATAAGTGGGCATTATGATTTATCATAATATATTGACTCAATACATGATACATTCAATAAGTAAATGCTTGCTTAAATGAAATCTTAATCACTAAGCATGAAAATTGTTATATAGCCATCATGTGGCTAAAGTATATATGGATTCATGTATATGGGTTAATCACACCAGAAAAAGTTGACTGGGCAGTTTGGACAAATGACTAGTTATGAGATTTCTTTCCTTTATTATAATTTTTTACTCATTTTATCTTCAACTCACATGTACGCAGCAGATTTACCTGGGTGAAATTGCTTTAGAGTGTCAAGTGAAAAATATTTGTTTTTTACAAAGAAGACAGTTAAAAAAAAAACCATTGCCTTTTCTGTCCCCTGTGAACTTCCCTATCAAGAGTTCACATCTGACAGTTTTGGTCTTTGCTTCAACCTAGAAGTTCCAAATGCCACACTTAAGGGAAACCCATTGGTACTCTTTACTATAAAACCTTCAAGTTCTGACTACAGGGAATAATTGGCATTGCATCAACCATTCTCTGGGCTACTGTTGCCTGGTAGTCAATCCTCAAGGTACCTAAACTAAGCAGCTTTGAGGATTACTTGGACCAAAGTATTCTATATATGGCTGAGACAAGGTTTTTGGAAAACAGAGGAACAAATGAAGAGGTGGCAGGGTGGTTGTGTTTCAGACAATTCGAAAGAAAAAAATTCCCTGTAGCTATTTCACTCTAATAGTGAAGAATATGAAAAAAAAATATTATCAGTAGAATTTTATAACCTCAGTCATAAAACCAGGTATAAAAAAAGTGCCTTCTCCCAATCATTTTTCATTCTTAAAAGTTGAATCAAACACAAGCCCTATAGCCACATCAGGGAGTATACCGTCTGTTGAAGAAGATGTACAGGTAACATGCATTTGGGTATTGGAAATGGAACAGGAATGTGTTGATGGCTGATCAGTTGAAAAGCACTCAAAGTTAACCTTGGTCAGGTTTTGAACTTATTGGGAACAGGGCAACAAAGGAATGGCAGGAAGAGGAAATACACTCAGCCACTGTATAAGTCCTACGAGTGACCCAAAGATCCAATTCTAACACATCTGACCAATGCTAGAACTGATGGATAACATCCAATGTTCAAACAGGCAGAGTATTTTTATAAACCAAACCTGAGTGTTTGGGCAAAGTCAAGGTACAGTGAAAGGTGTTGGTACTAGAGTATTGGGAAGTGTCTCAGGATGAACGTCAAAGGATAAATCTAAATATGTGCATGACTGAATGCTCTATTCCCCTCTTTAAGAAGCCTTCTTAAAATGGACAGAGGAAAGTTATTTAGGAAGAATCTCTTCTTGTGGTAATTCCAGAATAATTTAGAAGTCCTGCCAAGCTCTCAGAGTTCTAGGATCATGGGCTCCTGAAATTCTGTCCCTACTTTACCTCTTTTCTGCCTCGTCTGAGTGAGTGATCTATGCCATGGACACTGGCAAGGTACTCCTTTATATGACCTCTTCCTTATTTGCCTGGAGGTCTGGCCATTCATGGAGCACATATCCATCCCAGAAAGTGATTTCATTCTGGGGCCACAAGTTCACCTTCTCTCTCCTTTGGCATCTCTCAAGTCTGGCTGCTTTTTTGTTCTGAGTAACATTGCCCTCAGTAACTTTAAGGTCTTTAACCCTTGAACATTTCAATGTGATTCCAAATCCCAAACCTTTCAGGTGGGAGATGGAAAAAGGAGAGTATCTATCTTTAGTGATTTCAAAATAACTTTATTATACTCCTTTCAGTAAGGAACAGGAGCAGTAGTGGCAAAAATAACTTTAACTCTGATAGGGGATAATTCTGCATGACGATATTATTTGTTTCAGGCCACAATTGTAATCTCAAATAATGATGACAGTACATTAAGAAATAGTGTACAGGTTTTTAAAATGCACTTAACATATGTTATCACATTTAATTCTCCTAACAACTCTAACAGAGGTATATTGTTATCCTAATTTTCAGCAAGGAAACAGAAGACAAAGACAGTTATGTAACATGCACAATATGGAGCTGGGATTTGATTTTAGTCTGACACAGGACCCTACATCCTTAGTCATTGCACTATTATCTACTCATATTCTAAACTCTTAACTATTAAGAAATGCCCACGTTTTACTAAATATGCCTTTCTACTTCTCAATCCTGATCTTCCAGTTAAATGGCCTTCCTTCCCATGACTTCCTAGAGAAATCATACTTATCCTTAAATTTTTCTTCCTTTATCTTAAATTAGATGACATTAATGACTTCTCTCTTAATCAAACTTAAAGTTCCCATTTCAGTTACTCATATTCTGATTTAATTGCTTGTCTTTATTTTGTATTCTTCTTTCAACTATGACATTTTTTTAAATGTTTATTTATTTTCGAGAGAGACAGAGACAGAATGTGAGTGGGTTAGGGCAGAGAGAGAGGGAGGCACAGAATCCGAAGCAGGCTCCAGGCTCCAAGCTGTCAGCACAGAGCCTGACACAGGGCTTGAACTCACAAGCTGTGAGATCATGGCCTGAGCCGAAGTTGGACGCTCAAGCAACTGAGCCACCCAGGCGCCCCTCAACTATGACATTTTTAAATGTAGGCATCAAATCTTATTCTTTATGTTCCATGTGACTGACACAAAACTTGGCCCATGATGGAAGTTAAGACATATTTTCTGATTGTTTATGATATTACAAGAGAAAGCAATATGAAAGTTGGTTGGAGGAAAATAGAAACTTCATTGCCATGCTTTTCATAATCATATTTAGGGGCCATCCTTTTTAAATGGCCTTGGGGAACCACACCACCATCACAGAGTTTATCCTGCTTGAACTACCTGCTGACCCCCACATTCAGACTCTGCTCTTTGTGCTTTTCTTGGTGATTTATCTCCTGACCCTAGTAGGGAATCTGACAATGATGCTGGTGACCAAGGCTGATTCTTACCTCCACAGCCTCATGTACTTCTTCCTAAGTTTCCTCTCTTTCTTAGACCTCTGTTTCCCTTGTCACTGTGCCCAAGATGTTGGAAAACCTCCTTTCTAAGAAGAAAACCATCTCAGAAGAGGGCTGCCTGGCTCAGGTCTTCTTTGTATCTATCATGGCAGGGACTGAAGTCTGCCTACTCTCAGAGATGGCTTATGACCACTATGTTGCCATCTGCCACCCACTGCTCAATGGCCAGGTGATGAGTAAACAGTGGTATTTGCAGCTAGTGTAGGGTTCATGGAACCTGGGCATTCTGGACACATTCATTAATGTCCCTTTGGCAATGAAAATGGACTTCTGTGATAACCATACCAGCCCACACTACAGCTGTGAGCTGCCCTCCCTCTTCCTTCTCTCTTACTCAGATATTTCTACAAACCTCTTTGTCATATTCTGCTCTTTCCTCCCATATGGCCTGTAACTTCCCTGTCAATCTTCATCTCTTATGCCCACATTATCTCCACCATCCTGAGCATCACCTCCACCTCTGGCAGAAGCAAAGCTTTTTCCACCTGCTCCTCCACCTTACCACAATGATCTTGTTCTATGGCTCAGGTCTTCTTCATTATTTCATTCCAACTTCAGAATCCACCCCCCACTCTGGATCTGATCTCTGCAATATGGTGTGATCACTCCCATGCTGAATCCTCTCATCTGCAGACCAAAAAATGAGGTGAAGGATGCTCTGCAGAGAACACTGGGAAAGTATTTATAATGTTTCCAGTGGCAGAATAAAGAGAGAGGATTATGGGTAATTATAATAAAAATATGTGGCAAAATATCGAGTGAGTTGACATTAAGGGGTACTTCCTGACAGTTCATGATGTCCAGTTTGGCAAAATTAATCAGAAAGGATTAAGAAAAAAAACAAAGACCTATTATATGGTGGATCATTTAGGTCAGTCCTACTTGAAAGCAAAAAAAAAAAAATTGATTAAATATTCATGTAACACTATAAAATTTTGCTTAGAACATGTTCATCAATATTTCTCATTTATTTTCATATATATTAAGATGAGTGATGTAAATTAACTATCATCATTTGTAGTGGTGTTTGAAAGCCATGGTTTTCCTGAATGGAAAATTGCCTGAATCTTTGAATGAGAACAGTCATAACAAGTTCACAGGGCCACTGGGTAATGAATTCTGGTTAAAGTTGCAGGAAGAGAAATGAGTGAGTTACCATAATGGGGCTGAAGACTTCCCAAACATTTGTTTTTATAGAAAGCTTAAGGTGGGAATAGGCCTGTGGAAAATTGCCCTGCTAGAGTAACTTTGCAAACCTGCTAACCATTTCCTGGGTTTAAGTAGTGCCCACAGCCTCAGGGAAAGAGACAGTGACAGGAAAAACGGAAGTACCAGAGCAATGCAATCCTATTTCCAAAACAAGCAGACAGAGGTTAAGTTCTGAGTAGATTTGCAAATTGGACATATTTGGTGGCTTCTACCTTTCCTTTGCAGATCCTTACTTTCCTTGATGCCTGCTCACATCTAAGTGCTCAGAGCAACATTTTTGCTCCCGGCAGGAATCTTGCATTCCCTTAGGTGCCCACCTAACCAATGACAATTCACTGAAGATGAATTTTCCTAAATGTCCTTTATCCTAATGATACATTTCTATAGTAACAATTCATTTAGATTCTATCATCAAAATATTTCCAAATTTCTTGTGAGAGAGAAATATTTGAGCCCCTTTAGTACTTCAGGATGTTTTTCTCTTGGCTTTGGAGAATTTGAGGGATTATTAGTCCATTGACTCAAAGGCATTTCATATTTAAATCATAATTGTAAATGCTTATCAGTAGGCCATTCTTAACAGAAGATTCATCACGTATATAATTTTAAAAATTGTTGCTCTGTTTTGTGCTTTTATTCTACTATCTACAAGAAATAGTAGATCAGGGGTGCCTGGGTGGCTCAGTCGGTTGAGCGTCCGACTTTGGCTCAGGTCATGATCTCACAGTCTGTGGGTTCGAGCCCCGTGTCAGGCTCTGTGCTAACAGCTCAGAGCCTGGAGCCTGTTTCCAATCCTGTGTCTCCCTCTCTCTCTGCCCCTCCCCCAGTCTCACTTTGTCTCACTTTGTCTCTCAAAAATAAATAAATATTTAAAAAATTAAAAAAAAAAAAAGAAATAGTAGATCAATTTAACACCTGCTTAAATTTTTTTTAGTGTTTTATTTTTGAGAGAGAGAGTGTGTGAGAGGGGGAGGCATAGAGAGGGAGGGAAACAGAATCCAAAGCAGGCTCCAGGCTCCAAGCTGTGAGCACAGAGCCCCACGCAGGGCTCGAACTCACAAACCATGAGATCATGACCTGAGCTGAAGTTGGACACTCACCTGACTGAGACACCAGGTGTCCTGACACCTGCTTAATATTCACTTGTGGAGGGGCACCTGGGTGGCTCAGTCGGTTAAGCAGCTGACTTCGGCTCAGGTCATGATCTCGCGGTCCGTGGGTTCGAGCCCCGTGTGGGGCTCTGTGCTGACAGCTCAGAGCCTGGAGCCTGTTTCAGATTCTATGTCTCCCTCTTTCTCTGACCCTCCCTGTTCATGCTCTCTCTCTCTCTGTCTCAAAAATAAATAAATGTTTAAAAAAAATATATTCACTTGTGGATACTGAGGTATTGTTCTATGGACAGCAAAGGTGACAGTCTATAATAGATACTATAAAGCATTTACTGTCCCTTTTCAGTTAATTTCTTGCTATATTCAAAATAAAAGGTTTTGTTACTACATCATATAATTTGTATTAATGTGAACCTATATTTTCTGATTTGAAAGAAACTGAATTCCTTAAGTTATCAAAAGTTTTCATACAGAGAAATGATAGGTCAGTCTTCTCTTCTTTCGTGAATTCCTACATTTATACATAATCGTCAAGATTCCCTCATCCTCTCTAAAACGCCAGAATTTCATTTATGTATTGTTCAACGTGTGTTGGAGTAGTAGCAGCAGATGTATTCTACTGGTGAAGACTTGCAGTGATGGTGGGGGGTTTGGAGCTGCTGGCCAAGCAAGAATTCTTGAAGATGGCTTTGGTGCAAAAAGGTGATTTTATTAAAGCATGGGGACAGGACCCGTGGGCAGAAAGAGCTGCATGGGGGTTGTGATGGGTAACTCATTATATACCCTCAGGTTGGGAGGGGGTTAGGGATAGAGCAAGTCTCTAAGGAATTTTGGAAGCAAGGTTTCCAGGACCTTGAGGGGCTAGTTGTGTTAAGAAAATGCCCTTTATTACCGTTTAGTAAAACCTTCATCATGAGACCCTTCAGATATGTATCAGGTGGCCATAAACTTGGAGTATGACTGCCAGCATATATCTTGGGAGAGTTGAGATAATGGAAGTTTTTATATGTTAAAGTAGACTTACAGGATCCTGAGGGGTCAGGATAATGGTAAGCTAAGATTCCCTTTTGCTCCTAGCAAAGTGTCCTCATGGAAGCAGCTGAACTTCTAGAGGAAGGTCACTCTGCCTGTTTCAAGGACTTGTCAATGGCCTGTAAGCAGCAAGGGAATTACTTTTTCATTTGCCTTTGTTTCCCACATTACCATGGCAAGCACTTAAACCCCTTTCCTTTGTTCTTGGGTAGCCAGGAGTGTCCAGGAATATCACACATATTCCATAAGGGGTAGGGTTGGGGGTGCTGTTAGCCTGTACTTTGTTCTCAGCTCACCCAATGCTCCCTCATCACTATTACCTGTTAGAAAGCCAAGGAGAAAAGGATTTGGTCATTGTTGGCAGTTCATTTTAAAAGAGGAAACTTAGCATCTGTTTCACTGTGAGCCCTATAACCAATTCCAATCCAAGAGGATAATTCCCACTGACATGTTTTTTTTTTTTAATTTTTTTTTCAACGTTTATTTATTTTTTGGGACAGAGAGAGACAGAGCATGAACGGGGGAGGGGCAGAGAGAGAGGGAGACACAGAATCGGAAACAGGCTCCAGGCTCTGAGCCATCAGCCCAGAGCCCGACGCGGGGCTCGAACTCACGGACCGCAAGATCGTGACCTGGCTGAAGTCGGACGCTTAACCGACTGCGCCACCCAGGCGCCCCCCCCCCACTGACATGTTTTATATTATGTTTACATCTTTATACCTAATAAAATTCATATAACATGTATCACTATATATACAGCTTTTTACTTAAATTATATTGTAAGTGACTTTTATGTTAATATAACTAATATTAATTTTAATTATTTTAATAATCTATTATGTTTATATTCCAAAGTGTGCTTGGCATTTTCTCATCATGGAAAATAGTTTATTATTTCACTATTATAATTTATCTTTCATATATTTTACAGTACAGTTCAGGTGACATTTCAGTTCTAAAAATAGCAATGCATTAAATATCTCATAAATATATTTTTGTTATAATTATTTTGATGCTTGGAAATTATTAGATCAAATGTGTATGATGTTTGTTAAGCCTTGTGACATGTTTCAACAGATTATTTTGCCAAGTATTTTACGACTATTGTGATGCCAGCAACGTATGCAAATGTCTCTCTTTCCAATGTAACCTGTATTATTTATACTGCTTTTAAAATATTTCACTTATAGGCCAGGAATCAAATTTTTGTATCTATCTATATTTCTTTTGATACTACTGACATGAACAATGTTACATATTTATTTACTACTTTTCTCTTGTCTAATTATTCATCTATTTTGCCCACTAATATATGCAGTTGGTGATGTTCTTATCAATTTAACTAATACAATAAATACATTAAACATCGTCTGTCATAGTTGATTCCAACTTGTAAACCTCCTTAAAATGTCTTTTAATTTTGTGGGTTTCCTTTTTAGAGAAAGAGAAATGTTAATTTTTGTGTAATCAAACACGTTCAACTTTCCATATGAAGATTCTTTTTTCCTAAAGCTTAGAAAATCTTTTTGTTAATATGAGGCAAATATCAAACATGTTTGCAACTCTTAATTTGTCTCAGAACTTAAACAATTTACATTCACTATCCCATTATTATTGACATAAGGTAAATTTGGCCAGTCACATATATGAACAAGAAAACTTAGAGTAAAGGATGTTAATAAAAATAACCCAACGATGCATATTAAATGGTTTAAGTTGGAATTCAAACTAGGCAGCTCAGAATCTAGAGTCCATGTTCTTAACTATTATGTAACAGGAAAATTGAAATAAATTTGAATTGATCCCACTTATTAATGTAAATAATGACTTGCTCTAGCTTTCTCCACACACACACACACACACACACACACACACACACACACACACTTAGAGCAAACTCTTCATTCTCTACCTGAACTGGTGACCAAATTTCAAGTGTGAGAGTCTGTAAGAAACTCTACAATATAGAAACTTCTATTTCTCATAGAATCTTCACTGATCGGGAAAAGTTCCCCAGTTCCTTTCTATTTTCTCACTCTTTCTTCTAAAGGCATGAGGGTGCATTCCTTCGTAGAACACAGGCTACAAACAGTAATCAAGACTAATCATCTGGTTTTGTTCTTTTCTTTAGTGGTCCTGAGGCCATCTTTGTAGTCCTCTCTTTGTTAAGCAGGCAACTGGTAAATATTTAGTGGCTGCTGTGTTTGATGATTCTAAAGCCATTGTTCAAGTCTGCTACAAGAACTCATATAGTTCTAAAAATTACAAATGCATTTTAACATGGTTTTGCATGTTTCATTTATATTTAAAATTATCTGACTTACTGTCATTATGTGAAAAGGGTGCTAAGGGAATGAAAATTTCCAGAAAAATTTAATGTCAGTTTATACCTTTCTCAAGCCTCTTTTACAAACTCATCCTTAAATGAATTTGACTTCAGGGCACCTGGGTGGCTCAGTTGGTTGGGCATCCGACTTTGACTCAGCTGTGAGTTCGAGCCCCGTGTCGGGCTCTGTGCTGACAGCTCGGAGCCTGGAGCCTGCTTCAGATTCTGTCTCCCTCTCTCTCTGCCCCTAACCCACTTGCATACTGTCTCTGTCTCTCTCAAAAATAAACAAACATCAAAAAAAAAGTCTCATAACCATAAGTAGGTTAATGGGGGTGGGGGGTTGGGAAGTGGTTTAAATGGATGACAAGATGAGCACTGGGTGTCATATGTAAGAGATGAATCACTGCGTTCTACTCCTGAAGCTAAGACTACACCATATGTTAACTAACTTGAGAATTTAAAAAAAGTCAAAAAAAATTTAAGAAACTAATTTAAATTTACAATCATTTTACTTTTGCTGGAAAAAATAAGCTTTGAATAATTTTTTAAAAAATTGATTACCCTGCTATTATCACAGTTATAAAATTACTAATTTTCATATATAATTTGATACATCACAATGTAAATAAGTTACCTTTAAAGTTGCTCAGCAAAAAAAAAGTCTCTTACAGTTTCCCTCTCTCTTTTTAGATTTGCCTCTCTCAATGATTGATTTCTGACTGTTAATTTTGCATTCGCAAAACGAACCCCTCTTCATTATGATATATTATCTTTTTAATAAATTATTTGACTCTATATGCTATGTTTTGCTTGCAATTTTTCCATCTATGTTCGTGATAATTATTGGACTATTTTCTTTTCACGCTCTTGTCAGATTTTAGTATCAGGGTTATTATTGATCTCATAAAACAAGTTGAGGATTCTTCCTACAATCGCCATTCTATAGATGAATTTGTACGTAAAACTGGTACTATTTGTTCACCAGTGAAGTCATGTAGATTGGAGTTTTCTTTATGGAAAATATTGTAATTTCATGTTTAATTTATTTAACAGATACTGAAGTGTTCAAACCTTATATTTTCTCTTGTGTTAGAATTGTTAGGTTGTGTTTCTCAAGGAAATTATGCTATTAATATAAATATTTGATACTTATATTTTCACGAGTATTTGATATATTTGTGCATAACATCCTTCTAATAACTTTTTTATGTCTATAAGATTTGTAGTGGGGCGCCTGGGTGGCGCAGTCAGTTAAGCGTCCAACTTCAGCCAGGTCACGATCTCGCCGTCCGGGAGTTTGAGCCCCGCGTCAGGCTCTGGGCTGATGGCTCAAAGCCTGGAGCCTGTTTCTGATTCTGTGTCTCCCTCTCTCTCTGCCCCTCCCCCGTTCATGCTCTGTCTCTCTCTGTCCCAAAAATAAATAAACATTGAAAAAAAAATTAAGAAAAAAAGATTTGTAGTAATTCTTCCTTTTCATTTCAGATATCACTAATTTTTTAATTATTTATTTATTTTTGGTCAATACTGCAAATTTACCATTTATACTGATCTTTTCAAGAAATCAACTTTGGCTTTCCTTGTTTTCTTTGTTTTCTATCTTGTTTACTGCTCTTGATTATTTTCCTCTTTCCACTTGCTCTGTATATAATTTGCTGGGTTTTTTCCAAGCTTCTTGAGGTGCAAGCTTAGAAAATTGAATTCCACTCTCTCTCTTTTTCTAATAGATGTATTAAAAGATTTCTTGTCTCTCTTAGTACTGTTGTGGCTGTGTCTTACAAATTTTGGTATATTACTTTCATTTTCTTTCAATTCAAAATATTTTCTAATTTCCTTTGCAATGTCTCTTTTAACCTACGTGCATTTAGAAATCTATGGGGGGTGGGGGGCACCTGGGTTGTGCAGTCTGTTGAACATCTGACTCAGCTCAGGTCATGATCTCACAGTTTGTGGGTTTGAGTCCCACCTCAGGCTCTGTGCCAATGGCACGGAGCCTACTTAGGATTCTGTCTCTCCTCTGCCTCTCCCCATCTTGTGGTCTCTCTCTCTCTCAAAATAAATAAATATATTTTTAAAAATAGAGTATCTTTAAAAAAATGTATTTGGGGAATTTTCTATTTATCCTTCTGATATTGATTTCTAATTCAATTTCACTATGCGAGAAAAGATAGTTTACTTTTTCAAACCTCTAAAATGTGGCCTATTTCAGTAAATTTTTTTATTTAACTTTATTTATTCAAACTTTATTTCTATTTCTATTTCTATTTTTTTTTTTTTTTTGTCATACTCTTAGTTGATATTTAACTCTCCTCCAGCTCATGTTCCTTTTTGTGTTTTGCCCTTTCTAGCTTTGGATTGAAATCTTCACAGAAAATTTTAAAACCATTCAGAAACACAGACATACCAATCAAATGTTTGCAAAATACAAAATATGCACCTCACAATAGGAGAAATAGAATCCAGTAAGTATTCAAAATTTATTCACTCTAGTGAATATAAAATAAAATATAATTTCGGGCCAATGTTTAAAATTAAGTATACTAGCAATGTTTAATGTTGGTGAAAATCTAACAAAATAAGCATAATCATATGCTTTAAGCCAAAGTATAAACTGGTTTAATGTCTCTGGATATCATGTAGTAACATGTATCAAGAGTTTTCACAAAGATCATATCCCTTTCCCTAGCTTGTCTGGGTTCAAATAATTAATCGGTTATTGCATCAAATTTTAGCCACAAGACTGCTTATCATAGAATTATCAGTTTTCATGATAACTATGAAAACTATAAATTATTTAACTGTTATATTAGAGAATGCATTATTTGATTAAAGTAAACCCATGCTGGGGCACCTATATGGGTCAGTTGGTTGAACTTCCGACTTTGGCTCAGGTCATGATTTCGCAATTAATGAGTTCAAGCCCTGCATCAGGCTCTATGCTGACAGCTCAGGGCCTGGAGTCTGCTTCCAATTCTGTGTCTCCCTCTCTCTCTGCACCTCCCCTGCTTGCATTCTGTCTCTCTCTGTCTCTCAAAAATAAATAAATGTTAAAAAAAAAAAAGTTAAGTAAACCCATGCTATGGAATACTGTAATCCATATTTTAAAACCACATTTAGAAAAGTATTTAATGTAAAGAAAATCTACACATTAAAATGTTACATAAAAGTGTTACTAAACTATACTTGGATTTAATTCACTATTTACCAAATTTTTATGTAGACATGGAAATCTGGTTGAATGTAGATCCTAATTCAATAAGGCAAGCACAGGTCCTAAGAGCCTGTAGTTCTAACAAGTTCCCACGTGATGCTACTAAGCTGGCTCATTATTGAGTTGAATAGCAAGAGTGTAATCAATTTTGAAGGGAAAGTAGATACATGATAAATAGGTAAATAGATAGATGATAGAGATAGATGATAGATAGATGGTAATTAGATAGATGATAGATAGAGATAGATAAGCAGACAAACAGAATTAAAGGAAAAATGACTTAATACCAGAGTATTCATCTCTAAATGTGTCAAATAAAAAGGGCTTTATATTTTCTTAATTATGGTTTTCTTTTACTTGAACTTGTGTTACTCTTGTTCTGACACTCTATTTCTTATTTTAACAGATACTTCATATAGAAATACAGAGAATCCCCCTAAAAAGAATAAATAATGTATAATACTGCCCATCCAGAGATAACTACTATTAATACTTTGTATACATTCCTTATATGCAAGCACACAGACACCATGCACATGTGAAAATATACAAACATGCATGTATGAGTCATATACAACATTCTTACATTATATAATATATAATAACATTATACATATATGTATATAACTTTTATAATCAGAGAAATAAATAAAAATTACTTGGCATTGATTTCCTGGAGAGAAACAATTGTCCAGACCTGAGCTGTCCAATGTGATAGCCACTAATCACACAAGACTATTTAAATTTAATTTTTTGTTAATTAAAATTAAGTAAAACTAAAAATCCAGTTCCTCAGTCTCACTGGCCACATTTCAAGGGCTCAATAACCACCCGTGCCTAGTGACTACTTTTTTGGAGAGTGCATATATAGAACATTTCCATCACCACAGAAACTTCTCATCACACAATACTAATCTAGACAAGTCTTCCAATCTTTTTGGAACTTTATTTGCTGGCTTTTCTGTTTGAGTAGGGAAAGGGTTAACATTAGGCAGGGATAGATAAGGCAGGCTCCAGCTTCAGGTGGGAAGCTGAAGTGGCAGACAGGTTTGAGGGGGGAAAAATGATAAACCTATTCCTGGGTGACGCGCCATGAGTGGAGTCTCACACTTTCTGATAAGGTCCCAATAAAAAGTCAGGGACAAAAATCCTCAGTGGTTACCCAGTGAGACCCCTCTCCCTCTTGAGAGCTTTACACTTCCCCTCAATAAATTCTATCACTTTGCTCACTCTCCGATGTTGGTGAGATTCCTTTTTTCGACACACGAGACAAAGACAAGTGTCTCTCCCACCCTCCTGTAACATAATAAATGTTAAGAATTATTTTTATCCTAGAGCTAATTTTACTGATGGTCTTAAAACTCATCTTAATAAACAAATGGACATTTGTTTTATATCAGGACTCTGATAACTTAAGCAAACAGTTCTGCACATCTCAATCTGTGAGCACTCAAACCTTAACAGAGCTATTATGTAGGCTGAATCTACACAGATGCATCATACAACGGGAGTCAAATTGTTTACAAAAATGAGTTCACTGATTTTTTTTCTCTTTACTTATTTGATAATCAATTTAGTGAGTCCGCGACTCACTATCAAGTAAGTTCCCATCGCTTCACGGGGACCAATCAAATAAATACTCTTGGCCCAATCTGTCTCCAACCAGCTCCCTCTAGATTAACAAAGGTTCATACATAATACATACATCAAACCAGTAGTTCCTTAATTCCACATCTAAGCAAGCTCCATGAATTCTTGAGTACAGTTGCTAAGGTTCTTGACTACAAGATTGACTTCAAATTGTGACTAGTGGGAATAACAGAGTTGCCATTCCCCTGAGCTTCTCAGCCAGAGGGTTAATGCTCAAACTGTCTAAACAGGTGTTCTGAGGATTAGTTAGACCAGATAACCCAATGAGTGGCTGAGACATGTTATAAAGAAACATCTGGAAATCTGAATGAAGAGACGCTTGGATGAAGGCATTTGAGATCATTAAAAGAAGCAACTGTGCTGCGACTATTTCATATTTTTAGTTTACAATCTAGTAATATTTTTAGTTCAGAATCTAGTTAGCAATAGGATTTTATGAACTTCACCATGTTTGAGGATGCAAAAGCTACCTTCTATAGTTCATTCAACTTCTTAGAAGCTGTGTTTAAATCACACTTCTGCAGCCTTCTTGGGCATCAGATTGTCTTGTTGGGCAGAATTCATAGGTAATCAGGATTTGGGTTCTGGAAAGGGCTTTGTAGGTGGGATCAGGGATGAGGAATTGATAAGTAAGGGCTCAGGAATCACCCTTGCTGGGTAATTAAGTCTGAGCTAGACCTTGCATTATCAGCTATCAAGCAACTCAGGATTAGCATAAACCAGGAATCAGGCTGGGGCACCACAGTGAATCCTGAAAGTTACCTAAAGGACAGGCTGTAGGCTATCAGGTCAGGGTTGGAAACTATGCATAACATTGCTTAACTGCACTCCCTGGTGCTATAAACTAGATATAGAGTCTTAGAAAAAAGTGGAATCTAAGGAGAGGAGCATCACCTGGGCATGAGAAAGGGAGTTGAAACTTAGACACTGAAAAAGTGTTTCAGGATCAAGACCAGAGAGGTACCCAACTGTGGTATATACAGTACTGAATGTTTATAAGCAGCCTTTCCAGACTGGACAAAGAAAGGTGAGATCTACCTCCTTTGGGGCAGGGCTCAGTAGCTATGATGATTTCATCTGAACACAGGGACTCTGCCTGGCACAAGCTGTCATAGGACTAAGTGCTTACATTCCCAAACTTCTTCTCTTACGCTCTTCCTGTCCTACCTGTCTAGGGGAATTGTTCAGAGTGTATTGTTCTGGAGAGGGTCTTCTTTCCCAGCTGTTCCTTTGGGCACCAACATGATTTCTATTCACATAATTTGTTTCCTTCTTTTTCCAGAGTTCTCTGCATCTATCCCAGAAAATAATGTAAGGGCAAGTACCAAAGTTGCACCCAGAGTCCTTCATACTTCCTGTCTCATTTATAGCTGCTCTTCCTTTTTCTTAAATTTTTTTATTTTAATTTAAATCCAAGTTAGTTAACATATAGTGTAATAATGATTTCAGGAATAGAATTTAGTGATTCATCACGTACATATACTACCCAGTGCTCATCCCAACAAGTGCCCTCCTTAATGCCCACCACCTGTTTAGTCCATTCCCCCACCCAACACCCTGACAGCAACCTTCAGTTTGTTCTCTGCATTTAAGAGTCTCTTATGGTTTGTCTCCCTCTCTGTTTTTATCTTATTTTTGCTTCCCTTCCCCTATGTTCATCTGTTTTGTTTCTTAAATTCCACAAATTAGTGAATCATATGATATTTGTCTTTCTCTGATTAATTTATTTTGGTTAGCATAATACACACTAGTTCCATCCACATGTTGCAAATGGCAAGATATCATTCTTTTTAATCACTGAGTAATATTCCATTTGTGTGTGTGTGTGTGTGTGCGTGCGTGTGTGTGTGTGTGTACCACATCTTCTTTATCCATTAGTCAGTCAATGGACATTGGACTCTTTCCATAATTTTTGAATAATTGTCAATAGTGCTGCTATAAGCATTGGGGTGCATACCCCTTGGAATCAGCATTTTTGTATCCTTTAGATAAATACCTAGTAGTGCAATTTCTGGGTCATAGGGGAGTTCTATTTTTAATTTTTTGAGGAACCTCCATAGTGTTTTCCAGAGTGGCTGCACCAGTTTGCATTCCCACCAGCAATGCATAAGGGTTTCCCTTTCTCTGCATCCTCACCAACATCTGTTGTTGCCTGAGTTGTTAATTTTCACCATTCTGACAGGTGGAAGGTGGTATCTCATTGTGGTTTTGATTTGTATTTCCCTGGTGATAAGTGATATTGAGCATCTTTTCATGTGGTCTATTAGCCATCTGGATGTCTTCTTTGGAAAAGTGTTCTATTCATGCCTTCTGCCCATTTCTTCACCAGATTATTTTCTGGGTGTTGAGTTTGACTAAATTCGTTATAGATTTTGGATACTAAACCTTTATCTGATATGTCGTTTGCAAATATCTTCTCCCATTCCCTCGGTTGCCTTTTAGTTTTGTTGATTGTTTCCTTTGCTGTGCAGAGGCTTTTTATCTTGATGAGATCCTAATAGTTCATTTTTGCTTTTGTTTTCCTTGCCTCTGGAGACATGTCAAGTAAGAAGTTGCTGTGTCCAAGATCAAAGAGGTTGTTGCCTGTTTTCTTCTATAGAATTTTGATGGTTCCCTGTCTTACATTTAGGTTTTTCATCCATTTTGAGTTTATTTTTATGTAGAGTATAAGAAAGTGGTCTAGTTTCAATCTTCTGCATGTTGCTGTCCAGTTCTCCCAGCACCACTTGTTAAAGAGACTGTGTTTATTCCATTGGATATTCTTTCCTGCTTTGTCAAAGATTAGATGGCCATAGGTTTGTGGGCCCATTTCTTGGTTCTCCATTCTATTCCATTGATCTATATGTCTGTTTTTGTGCCAGTATCATACTGTCTTGATGATTACAGCTTCGTAATACAGCTTGCAGATCAGAATTGTGATGCCTCCAGCTTTGATTTTCTTTTTCAGCATCACTTTAGCTATTTGGGGTTTTTCTTGTTCCATAAAAATTTTAGAATTGTTTTTTCTAGCTCTGTGAAGAATGCTGGTTGCTACTTTTTTTTTTAATGAACACAAACATTTTTATTTACCTTTTCCAAACACAGGTCTCCTAACTGCAAGAGTCAGAAAGTTTTACTAACTTCAGACTTCCTTAATTTGGAGCTGTATGAAAATGTCTTAACATACATATGCTTTAGAATTCTTATGGAATTCTTTACTATCTACCTATGCATCTATCTCTCTATATACCTACCTAACAGCATCTGTCTCTGTATCTACTTAACAAAAGCAAATGTAATTGTAACAAACCAAAATGGCTTACATTAGGAGTCTAGTATTAAGGTTGAAGTCTTTCATTATTTTGTTTGTTTGTTTGTTTGTTTGTTTTTTATTGTTCCACCAACAACTGTTAAGGACTCTCAGTCAGGTGTTACCACATGTGGTCTTTCTTCTGGCCTGAGTTTCTCTTCCTCTTAGGGTGCTGAGTTCTGCTGAAACTTTGCATCTTGCTTCTTAAAGCAGAGGTTGGCCTGGTGTTGCCTGTTTCTTCTTGAGCTACTTACTCCTTTTGAAAACAGTCACATACCCTCCCTTTCTGAGTGAAATTGCCCTCACGATCATAAAATGGTTTAATGTTGGAAGGGAATCATTCCAAAGTGATTTCAAAATGTCACTGTTAAGCCACCTTAGTGATCTCTACACTATTTTCTACGCCTCCTTTAGGAAACAAGTGCGGTGAATGTTGCAGCAAAAATTTAATTCCTGATAAGTATCACCTTTAAGAGTGATTTACTATCTGACTTCTGCCTACAGTTGTAAACCATGGCAATAATAGTGATAGAATAATACCTGGGCTTTTTGTGTAGACATTTTTCTAAATACTTCATATACATTTATCATTGCAAAAACTTTATAAGGTTGGAACTGTTATTGCCTCACTTTACAGACAAGAAAACTGAGGTACAGAACAGTGAAGTCACGTGTACAAGGCCTCACAGTTAGCGGTGGAGCTGGGATGAACCCAGACTGATGCTTACCTGTGAGTGACTAAAGATGCTGCTCATTCACACTCCAGGGGACAGCTCTTAAGAACTATTCACTTTCCTAATTCTTTACCTTTGGGCACACTTTTCTCTCAATTTACATGTCTCTTTAGAGGAAGCTTACATTTCCTTAAAATCTTGGCTCAAATACCTCAATATTAACTCATTACTGAATCTTCCAAAACTCATTTCTACAGCTGCCATCGCACCATCACCATGGTTTCTAATTGCCTGTCTTTGCAAATGTATCTCCCTGAAGCACGATCTTTAAAATGAGAGAAACTATGCCTTGCTCCCCATTACATTGAAAGTGACCGACATAAAACTAGTGGCCTAGTGTAGAAGCTGAACATTTATTTGCCAATTAATAGTGATAATAAGAGAGAATCAATGCAATGCAAAATCTGATTGAAGGATAGAAGAAACTTCACTGCCATGATTTTTCATATAATTTTTAGGGAACGGGCTTTGTAAATGGCCTTGGGGAACCGCAGCACCATCACTGAATTCTTCCTCCTCGGGCTGTCTGTCAACCCCCACATCCAAGCTCTGTTTTTTGTGCTGTTCCTGAATATTTACCTTCTGACCATCATGGGGAACCTGCTGCTGCTGCTGGTGATCAGGGCTGACTCTCACCTCCACACACCCATGTACTTTTTCCTCAGTCATCTCTCTTTCCTGGACTTTTGTTTATCTTCAGCTACTGTGCCCAGGATGTTGAAAGACTTCCTATCGGAGATAAAAACTATCTCAGTAAGGGGCTGCCTGGCTCAAGGCTTCTTTGTGTTTATCACCGCAGGGACTGAAGCTTTTCTGCTCTCAGTGATGGCCTATGACCGCTATGCTGCCATCTGCCACCCTCTGCTCTATGGACAGATGATGAGAAAACAGCTGTGTGTGCAACTTGTATTGGGCTCATGGGGCTTGAGTTTTTTTAATGCACTTATTAACATCCTCCTTGCTGCCAACTTGGACTTCTGTGAGAGCCATACCATCAACCACTATAGCTGTGAGGTGCCCACTCTCTTTCCTCTGTCCTGCTCTGATGTTTCTACCAACCTCCTAGTGCTGCTCTGCTCCACCCTGCTTCATGGACTTGGGACCTTCTTCCCAATCATCTCATCCTATGGCTGCATTGTCTCCACCATCCTGCACATCAGCTCGACCTCAGGCAGAAGCAAGGCCTTCTCCACCTGCTCCTCCCACCTCATCGCAGTGATCTTCTTTTATGGATCAGGTTTTCTCCGCTATCTCGTGCCAACCTCAGGATCCCCCCTTGAGTTGATCTTCTCTATGCAGTATGGTATGATCACCCCCATGCTGAATCCTCTCATCTATAGCCTGAAGAACAAGGAGGTGAAGGCAGCTGTGAGAAGGACACTGGGAACGTATTTGCCATGTTCCAGGTGAAAAAGAAAAGCTAGTAGATGATAAAAAAATCAGAATAATATACCAGCCATACATTGTGTGAGTTGACTTTAATAAAAACTTTCTAGGTCTATACTATGTCAGATGTCATGAGATAAGCAGTGCATAAGAAATGAAAACAAAAATATTAGAAAGGTATTAACTTTAGTCTAAATAGAAGGAAACAATGGATTAAATAACTATCTCAATTCAGAAAATGAGGTCATGAAAGTGTTGATTCATTCTTCTCAGTACTCCTCAAATATTTACTTTGATCTTATTAGTAAAATATGTGTGTCTTTAATCATAATTAGTAATTGGGTTTAAGAAAAGTCAATGAAAGGCATACTTTACTCTTAAGTGAAGGTTCTGGATGGTTGAGTAAAAACAGAAGTAGACTTCAACTATGTGGCAGGAGAATAATGAAGTTCAACTGAGTGGCCCTTGGAGAGGAACTAAAGATGCTGAAGAAAGTAAGTTCATATACTGGGGCAGAGGACAGACTCAAATAAACCCTCAAAATCCCTGTTGTTTCTTGCTATAATCTTTCCATAGAAGCCTTTTTTTTTTAATTTTTTTTAAACATTTATTTATTTTTGAGACAGAGAGAGACAGAGCATGAACAGGGGAGGGGCAGAGAGAGAGGGAGACACAGAATCTGAAATGGGCTCCAGGCTCTGAGCTGTCTGCACAGAGCCTGACGCGGGGCTCGAACTCACGGGGCCGTGAGATCATGACCTGAGCCGAAGTCGGCCGCTTAACCGATTGAGCCACCCAGGCGCCCCATAGAAGCCTTAAGTATGCATATTCTTATATGTATAATTTCTGAGATACATGAGTGAATAAATGTTCTGATCATAACAATAATTAAAAACAAAATACTTAAAAACAAATATAGATTAACGAAAAAAGGAAACATTCTTTTAAAAAAGGTGTTCTTGATTATTCCATATATCCTTGAATTGTGTTTCCTTTGCTCATTTATTTGATAAGTAACAGTGGGGGGAGGGGGGAATATTATGCTAGAACAGTCTAGTTTGCCTGAAAACCTAATAGTTTATTGTAAATAAATAAATGGAAATTTGATTTGTGTAACAGACTATTCATACTAAAGACTATAATTAACTTTTACACAAATGCTTCCCTAAATACTCCCAAATGGGAGTATTCAAACTGTAGCAGGGCCCTGTATAGGATTCTAAATGCATTCTAAAGCAAATGGATTTGGATGGAGTTCAGGCAAACAACTGTGCATGTGAACTTTTTTAGTCTTTTTACCTTTTGGATCAACAAATCACTTTTACACACCAAATTTGACTGGGCTTGATTTTGCCTAAGAAGTCCCAAAGAGAAGAAGACCTGAGAGTGTCATTTGAAAACTACTCTTTTCCTGCTTGGGGAGCCAGGCAAATACCCCTCTAGCCACTCTTTCTACTTTCGACTCCCACTAGACTCAGAAGAATTTAGAATTAATGATTAAAGGTCATTGCATCACCTAGATGTTCCAAAGGCCACACCTAAGAGATCCCCACTCATCCTTATAAAATCAGTGTTGACAAAAGCCTTTTACTACTAAATGTGACTTCAGGTTATGACCATAGAGTTATAAACGCTGTCGCCCTGGTGAGGAATCAAAACCAACCAGTTGTCTACACATGGCTGCTCTGTGAACTCATTAAACCCAAACAATGCTTTGTGTAACTGAGACATGATGTTAGAAACAAGAAAAACTAAGAGTATGTGAGATTCTTTGAAAGAAGGAACTTCCCTTGGCTATATAAATTTATTGTTAGAATTCAGTGAAGCATTTCATCATCAATAGGATTTTATAAATTTTATCATGACACCAGACAGAAGCCACTTTCTCCAGGCCATCTTCCTTCTCACTAAATGAATCTAAATAAAAGTCCTGCAGCCAAGTTGAAGAGCAAATTACCTTATCGAACAGGATATACAGGTAATGTGTGTTTGGGGTATGGGAAGGATTTTGAGGCTGGGTTTTTGGCTAAGGAGTTAACAAGTAAGGAATCACAACTTTCCCTTGGCTGAGCTCTGCACTTACTGGGAATGGTCAGGACAAGGAACTGGCTGGGCCACCCCCTACTAAATCCTATGGGTAACCCAAGGTCAGACTTCAGGGTAGAAGGTCAAAGCCAGAAGTCATTGGTAAATACTGATATTTATGCAAATAGAGAATTGTTGTAATTCAGACATAAAACCTTCGAGAAACACGGCAAGGGACATGAGCACATCTGGCCATGAAGGAGAAATTCAGAGTATGAAGAGTGAGGACAATGTCTCAGGATGAAAGTCACAACAGACGAATATAAAGGATTTGATGTTCTACTCCTGTTTTAAAACAGGCCCCTGAGTATGAACCGAGAAAACTTAGTGGGTGGAGCCTTCCTTCTGCAGGCAGAGAGTAGCAACAGTGGGTGTTTCCAACAGAAGCTGGTCCTACAGAACGCATCCCCCATTTTTTTTCCTGTGCTTCCTGGGAGAGAGGTCCAGAACGCATAGCACTGGGCAGAGTCCTCTCTCCCAGCTGCTGCTCTGGCCAGGATACCCATTCAAGTATTCCCTGGCATGAAACCCTTTCAAGCTTTCCTCTCTTAATTTTCTCGAGATCCAGCCTGTTTTGGGATACACACCCATCCTAGTAATGCTCGTAAGGTGGGCCCTGAGGTCTACACAGAATCCCAAACACTTTATCTCCCCCTTGTCATCATCTCTGCAGTCCTGCAGCTATGCCTATTGGCAATTACATGCCCTCCTTTCTGAGTGAAGTCACCGCAGTAATTGCCAAGTGCAGACAGGCTCAACACCAAAATAATTCTAAACTTCTAACTTGCCTTCCAGTGGAGGTGATGAGCAGAGGAGGGAAGCTGCTGGTAATGGTTTCAAGGTGATTTCTTGCACTTCTCTTGATAAAGGCATGTAAAGTAGTAACGATGACTGTAGCATCAGCAGCAACAACTTTGGTCTTTGATAGTGCTTTACCGATGTAAGAATATAGGTGACTTTTGCCTAGACTTAAAATCCCAAATAATGGGAAGAAGAAGGAGGAGGAGGAGAAGTAGAAGCAGCAGCAGCAGCAGCACAGAATAGATGCTTTTGAAGAGCTTTGTATATAATTTCATATTTAATGGAATTAAATTATTATTTTCATATAATTTCATATCCTAAAAACCCTCTGTGGTACTGTTATTATCTTCTCTTAATATGCAAGGATATTGAAGTAAGAGCGTTATGTATCTTGTACATAAAATCATAGCTAATTAGTGGTGGACCTGGGATTCGATCTTAGTTTAATGCAGGAGCCCACATGTTTAGCCACTGCTCTGAGATGCTCACTTATTCCCTGGGCATCAACTTTTCAGCACTACCCATGTTTTAACTACCCATGAACTGAGCTGATTTTTCAGTCTTGAGCCTTTGACTGTATTTTTTAGGCAAACTAAATATATGTGAGAAACACACTAATCATACACTTTCTTAAATGTTTTGTCAAATTTGCTCAGAGAACTATCATTATTGACCCTCACTAAATCAGTTTGAGTTCCCATTTCATTAATTGTAGCATTCATTGTTTTCATGTCCATGTTCTTCCATGGAGAATACTAAGAACAAGGACCATACCTTAATCATCTTTTTGTTCTAAGTGGCTGCACAAAACCCAGGTTATAATAGAAAACAAAACTGTTTACTGGGCAATAGTGATATGAAAAGAGAAGCAATGCAATTAGAAAATTCCTTGGGGGATAATAGACTTTTGGTTCCTGTGGTGTTTTCTATTATTTCTAGGGAAAGGCCTTTGTAAATGGACTTGGGGAACTACAGCACCATCACGGAGTTTATCCTCCTCGGGCTCTCCGCCAATCCCCACGTCCAGGCTGCACTCTTTGTGCTCTTCCTGGGGATTTACCTGCTGACCATCATGGGGAACCTGATGCTGCTGCTGGTGATCAGGATTGATTTTCACCTGCACACACCCATGTACTTCTTCCTGAGTCACCTCTCTTTTGTCGATATCTGCTTCTCTTCGGTCACTGTGCCCAAGATGCTGGAGAACCTTCTGTCTCAAAAGAAAACAATATCAGTAGAGGGCTGCCTTGCTCAAGTCTTCTTTGTGTTTGTTGCTGCAGGAACTGAAGCCTGTCTGCTTTCTGCAATGGCCTATGACCGCTATGCTGCCATCTGCCACCCTCTGCTGTACGGACAGATCATGAGTAAACAGCTGTATATGCAGCTTGTGTGGGGCTCGTGGGGACTGGGCTTTCTGGATGCACTCATCAACATCTTCCTAGCTGTGAAGATGGTCTTCTGCAAGGCCCAAATCATCCCCCACTACAGCTGTGAAATGCCCTCTCTCCTCTCACTGTCCTGTTCCGATATCTCCAGCAACCTCATTGCCTTGCTCTGCTCCACTCTTCTACATGGACTCGGAACCTTCCTTTTGGTCTTATCCTACACCCGTATAATCGCCACCATCCTGAGCATCAGCTCCACCTTAGGCAGAAGTAAGGCCTTTTCCACCTGCTCCTCCCACCTCATCGCAGTGACCCTTTACTATGGCTCAGGTTTGCTCCGCCACCTAATGCCAAATTCAGGTGCGCCCCTTGAGCTGATCTTTTCTGTGCAGTATACTGTAGTCACTCCCATGCTGAATCCTCTCATCTATAGCCTGAAGAACAAGGAGGTGAAGGCAGCTCTGGCAAGAACTTTGGAAAAGTATTTGCAACATATCAGGTGCTGAAATGAAAACAGAGCATGGTGGAGAACTGGAACATATCTGCATACAAAAGGATATTAAGTGAGTTTACAATAGTAAGCTGTACTCCTAACTGCTTACAATGTCAGATGCCACAACCTAAATTAGAAGTGCATGTGACGATGACACAAAGTAATTATAGGAAGGATGGTTCAATTTCTTTTCAAGGCAAACAAATTATTAAATAATAAGAAAGTTTTGTGATGAACATATTGGTTCACTTTTCTCATTCTAAAACATTTCACCTTAGGCTTTCATTTGGAAAAGTCATTAGATTCATTGATCTGTCATTATTTTTTTTAATGTTTATTTATTTTTTGAGACAGAGAGAGACAGAGCATGAATGGGGGAGGGGCAGAGAGAGAGGGAGACACAGAATCTGAAACGGGCTCCAGGCTCCGAGCCATCAGCCCAGAGCCTGACGCGGGGCTCGAACTCACGAACCGTGAGATCGTGACCTGAGCTGAAGTTGGACGCTCAACCGACTGAGCCACCCAGGCGCCCCATCTGTCATTATTTTTTACTGAATTTTGGGCATACACATCTGAGAAGAATGTAGGGCCCGGGATCTATAAAAGAGAAAAGTCATAGATAAGGGTAAACGGTGAGAAAGATAAAGACTTCCAACTGGGTGACCACAGGAGACACACATGAAAAGCTGAAAGTTCTGCAGAGAAACAATAATCATATTGAGGCAGAGCTCAGACTCTTAAAATTTCCAAGAACTTTTATGTATGTGTGGAGTGATGGCCAGATCTCCAGTGAGAGAGGCTGCAAGGAGGCTCTATGTCTCTAGGAACCTCACTTCTCACCTAGCCTTCACTCAGACTTGTATTTTCTATAATAAGCTGACCTTATCTGTGTTCTTTTGCTTGTAGAGTACAGGCTATGAGCTTTAGACAAATAACCTGGTTTTGATCTCATCACAAGTGAATTCTGAAACTGTCCTTGCCTCTCATCTTTCAGCTGTCAAACAATTGGTTACTGTTTAGGGACCAGTGGTTTGCTGGATTTAAGGTACTGCATCACCTCCAACTAATTCATTTTTATCTATAAAATATAAACCCAGGGGCGCCTGTGTGGCTCAGTCAGTTAAGCGTCCAACTCTTGATTTCAGCTCAGGTCATGATGTCACAATTGTGAGATTGAGCCCCACGTCAGGCTCTCTTGTTGGACGTGGAGCCTGCCTAAGAATATCTCTCTCCTGCTCTCTCTCTCTCTGCCCCTCCCTAACTTGCACATACACGTGTGTGTGTGTGTGCTCTCTAAATAAATAAATAAGTAAATGAATAAATAAACAAACAAACCCATTCTCACATTGCTTCTCATTTGTTTAAAATTTTTTTAGGGTTTACTTATTTTTGAGAGAGAGAGAGATAGAGTGCAAGTGGGGGAAGGGGCAGGGAGAGGGAGACACAGAATCTGAAGCAGGTTTCAGGCTCTGAGCTGTCAGCACAGAGTCCAACACGAGGCTCAAGCTCACGAACCGCGAAATCATGACCTGAGCTAAAGTCAAGAGTCTGACTCTGAACGGACTGAGCTACCCCAGCACCCCTGCTTCTGATTTGTTTAATCTGTATTTTACTATTCTCTAATTCATTGTAGTTGAGAAAAAAAAGGGAAAAGTAAGTACAAACTATTGAATTCACTTAATATTAGCTTACATTTTTCTCAAGCTACTTTCATAAACTCACTTTGTCCCAGTTGTCAGTTATACAGGCTTTTCATCCTCATCTAGCCATTGATAACTCACAGTAAGGGCCTCTTCTCATCTGATACTCCAGAAAACTCCAAATACATTATCTCGCTCCACAAACAACAGAATATTCAAGCCCTTCTTTGGATTCTCTGACCTAAGGTGAAGCATCAGTGAACCCTCCAAGGTCAAGCTTTCTATGGTGAAGGGAAGTTTACGGCACTGCACCTGAGAAGAAGGCTGGTTATAGTCAGTGCGCAAACGTCACAGAATGATAGTAATTGTCACGGAAAGATACCAAGTGACTCAGTCAAATTCCCTTTAGAATAAATAAAAGACATGAAATCATAACTGCGTGAAGACATCCCTTCAAATCTAAAGGCTCAGCAGTTGCTCCTTTGGAGGGGCAATGACCTTGAACTTTGATGCCCAGAGTGCTACACCATTGCTTACTATACTGCCTGATCAGCGACAGGATCCTCTCTAGGCCTCAGAGAAGCTCTTCTTACCATTCCCTCAAGGGTTTTTGTATTTCCGGCCTGCAGAAATTCGGGAGATTCTGCCTGCGTTTTGGCCTTCCCAAGAGGCATAAATAACTAGTAATGATCCTATTATACACCTGAGTGCTTAGTGTTAAAAGGTTGAATTTATGGGAAATTTTTCAATATTAATTTCCCAGGAACACCATTTCCTAAGCATGCCTGAAGTTTCTTCCTCTAAGACAGGTGACAAAAAAGGCAGCAAATATGCCAGAGAGGGAAGGAGCCTTGCAGTGTGACAGTTCATGAGGAGTTTGTCAATTTTACCCTGATTTCATCATGTTCTTTGCTTTTACTTAACACCTTTGCAATCTATTCTATTACTTTTATCACTTTATCTTTATAAAAAATATCACACTAAAAAATGTATAAAACATATATGTACCAGTTAAAGAATGATTATGAAATGAATACACACATACCCACTACTCAGCTTAAGAAATTATTCATTCTAGGGGCTCCTGGGTGGCTCAGTCGATTGAGCGTCCAACTCTTGATTTAGGCTCAGGTCGAGATCTCATGGTTGTTAGATGGAGCCCTGCATCAGGCTCCATGCTGGAAGTGGAGCCTGCTTAAGATTCCCTCTCTCTTCCTCCATCCCTCCCCAGCACTTTGTGTGTGTGTGTGTGTGTGTGTGTGTGTGTGTGTGCTCTCTCTCTCTCTCAAAAACTACAATTTTTTTAAAGAAATTATTCATTTTACTACCTCTCCTTCACTCCCCAAAACTGACTACTCCTCTGAATTTTTAAATCATTTCCTTTGGTTTTCTTTATATAATTTACTTTTGCCTGTTTCTGAACTTTATATAAATAGAATTAGGATATATGTATTGCTGTGACTTGCTTCTTTTCATCCATAGGAAGTTATCACCAGAGCCCTGGTTTGGGGACTCCGCTGTGATGTGTCTAAAATTGCTAACATATGCTGCTGCTTACCTCAGTAAGGGATTCTATGCCCTTTGGCCTAAGATGGGAGTTTTCAGATTTGGTCCCTAACTAATACTTTTCTCAGGTTACGGGTTTAGAGACCAAATGCACCTTCTGACAAGGCATACACTGGAATGTACAACTGAAATGATGACATAGGTAATTCAGCAATAAATTTCAATAAACTAGAAAAATTCACTCCCTATTTTATTCTGATATTGCAGCAGAATCAGCAACTCTAGAGACAGAAAGCAGATTGGTAGGTGCCTGAGAATGTAAAGGAGGGAAGAATGGAGAGTTACTTCTTAATGTGTACGGGGTTTTCTTTTGAGCTGATGAAAGTCTTTTGGCTCTAGATAGCGGTGGTGGGTACACAGCATTGTGAATGTACTAAATGGCACTGAATTGTGTACTTTATGTATTTTTTAAGTTGTTATTTAAATTCCAGTGAGTTAACATATAGTGTAATACTAGTTGCAGGTGTACAAATAGTGATTCAACACTTCCATACATCACCCTCCACCTGGGCCCCCTTCCACCTCCCTTCTGGTAACCATCAGTTTGTTCTCTATAGTTAAGACATGTTTCTTGGTTTGCCTCTCTCTCTCTCTCTCTCTCTCTCTCTCTCTCTCTCTCTCTCTCTTTTTTTTGTCTCTTTGCTCATTTATCTCTTAAATTCCATATATGAGTAAAATCATGTGGTATGTGTCTTCCTCTGGCTGACTTATTTCTCTTAACATTATACTCTCTAGCTCCATCCATATCATTGCAAATGGCAAGATTTCATTCTTTCTTATGGGTAATATCCATTGTATATGTTTATCACATCTTCTTTATCCATTCATCACGTGATGGACATTTGGGCTCTTTCCATAATTTGGCTATTGTAGATAATGCTGCTGTAAACATCTGGGGAGTAAGTACCCCTTTGAATTAGTATTTTTATTATCTTTTTTAAAAAAAAAATATTGGGGCGCCTGGGTGGCGCAGTCGGTTAAGCGTCCAACTTCAGCCAGGTCACGATCTCGCGGTCCGTGAGTTCGAGCCCCGCATCGGGCTCTGGGCTAATGGCTCAGAGCCTGGAGCCTGTTTCCGATTCTGTGTCTCCCTCTCTCTCTGCCCCTCCCCCGTTCATGCTCTGTCTCTCTCTGTCCCAAAAATAAATAAACGTTGGGAAAAAAAATTTTTTTTAAAAAGAAAACCTGAAAGACTCCACCAAAAAAATACTAGAACTGATACACAAATACAGTAAAGTTGCAGATACAAAATCAATGTACAGAAATGTGTTGCATTTCTATACACCAATAATGAAGCAGCAGAAAGAGAAATTAAGAAATCTATCCCACTTACAATTGCACCAACAACAATACGATACCTAGGAATAAACCTAAACAAAGTGGTGAAAGACCTATACTCTGAAAACTGTAAAACAGTGATGACAGAAATTGAAGATGACACAAAGAAATGGAAAGACATTCCATGCTTATGGATCAGAAGAACAAATATTGTTAAAATATCCAAAGCAATCTACACATTTAATGCAATCCCTATCAAAATACCAACAGCATTTTTCACAGAGTTAGAATCCTAAAATTTGTATGGAACCACAAAAGACCCCAAATAGCCAAAGCAACCTTGAAAAAGGGAAGCATAGCTACATGCATCAAAGCTCAGGACTTCAAGCTATACTACAAAGCTGTAGTGATCAAAACAGTATGGGGCTGGCATAAAAATAGACACAGAGATCAACAGAATAGAACATAAAACCCAGAAGTGAACCCACAGCTATATGGTCATTTAAGGTTTGACAAAGAAGGAAAGAATATCCCCTGGGAAAAAAGACAGTCTGCTCAACAAATGATGTTGGGAAAACTGGACAGCAACATCCAGAATTATGAAACCGGACCACTTTCTTACACCAT
Organism: Felis catus; assembly: GCF_018350175.1. Classification (NCBI taxonomy): domain Eukaryota; kingdom Metazoa; phylum Chordata; class Mammalia; order Carnivora; family Felidae; genus Felis; species Felis catus. Next base: position 75,417,598 of record NC_058374.1, read on the forward strand.
ACACACAAAAAAATTCAAAATGGATTAAAGACCTAAATATGAGACAGAAAACCATTAAAATCCTAAAGGAGAACATAGGCAGTAACCTCTTTGACATGGACCATAGCAACTTCTTACTAGATATGTCTCCTGAAGCAGGGGAAACAAAAGCAAAAATTAACTATTGAGACTTAGTCAGAATTGTGTGCTTTAAAATGGTTAATTTTATGGTACATGGATTTTATCTCAAAGAAAAATATTAGTATCTTTATTCTCACAGCTGTTATAGATATCCTGAGACATAAGATTGTAATGAACAATCCTCAATTCTTATTCAGAAAATTTATTTGGAACAAGCACTTTATTTCAAATATTTCTTTTAGGAAAGGATGTAGCAATTTCAGAATAAATTTAAGTAATAATAGTCTTCATACGCATTATTCTAAACCACTGTTTTCATTTTTGACAATTTAAATTCCATTCGCCCACAGTGTCCACAATCCTGTATTCCATTATTTTCACTTTTCAATGTAACATAAACACACTATGATAGTCTTTATAATTTTAATAACCACCTAAAATTTACATACAATCTTATAAATTATTAAAATTTTTTCTAAAGTTACATGTAACATATCTAACATGTATAATTATATGTACATAGCTTTAGAAGAATGTGTATATGTATATATTCATAATCTATACATATGGCAAAAATTGATAGCTCTAAAATGAGAAATTATAGTTGAAGACCAGTAATGAATATGACAAGTAGATAGATAATGAGTAGGAATAGAGTTGAAAAAAATAAGCAAATAAATTGTAGATAGCACAAGCCCAACTTTCTCACTAGAAGAGAAAGTACAAATAATCAAGGAGAAAAGGGTAGACATAACCCCGTGGTGCTGATTTGAGTCTGAGATCATCAGTATGAGATCATATTTATGTTAATATATGTATAGATGGATCCAGAAAAGATATATAGATACATGCGCATACCTGAGTTAGAATGCATATATTCATTTCCTAGCTATATCCATGGAAGGGCCTAGAAGCGGTGACCCCTCAATAGCAATGAGAACACACAGCACACAGATCTTGGTGGGGTTTTTTTTCTTTCCAATTTTTTATTTAAATTCCAGTCAGTTAACATACATTGTAATATTAGTTTCAGGTGTAGAATTTAGAGCACCAAGTACTATATGTAATTGTTGAATCAGATCTTGGTGTTTAAATACCATTTTCTAACAAAAGAAACCAAGGCTCCTTGATTCTAGAGCTGGGACAAGAAAACACAAGATGAACCTAGCACATTTTGTTGTTCCAGAAGTGAAGTCATGTTTAAAAAAAAAAAAAATGGCCTGCTTCTTATTCTGTGTCCCCCTCTCTCTCTCCCCTCTCCCGCTTGTGCTCTGTCTCTCTCTGTCTCTCAAAAATAACAAATAAACATTTAAAAAAATTTTTTAAATGATCACAATCTGTCAAATTACACAAGAGCCAATCTGAAAGAACTCCCAATACCCACATGTGAAACTATTTAAGCAAAAAATAAATAGCAATACTCTCGGGCTGTACCCCAAAGAATAAAATACATATCCATGAATCTATTCCTCTGTAAATAAATAATTGAGTAAATAAATAACTTAGAGATAAGGGACAAATATTTACAGAATTCCAAATAATATATGGAAATAGTGTTACTTCCAGGAGGTGATGATGTAATTCTCCTTCTCTTTAGTGTGGTCTGGACTTAGTGACTCACTTCCAAATAACAAAGTACAGAAAGGGAAAAATAATAACTTTACAATGGGCAAGAGTCGCAGATACCATTTTAATCAAGTAAACAAGCATAACATCATCAGTGATAAATCATACACTCCCTGATATGACGTGATGTAAAGGGTATTTCACCTTTGTGATTTTCTTCCCAAAGCCATTACCTCAGTCTAATCACAAGAAAACTATGGACAAATCAAATTTGAGGGATGTTCTATAAAATACCTGAACAGTACTCTTGAAAATTATCAAAGCCATGGTAAACAAGGAAAGACTAAGAAACTCTCATAATTGAAGAAGACTAAAGAGATGATGGCTAAGTGCACATGGTATCTTGGATTGTATTCTGGAACAGTAAAAGAACATTTGTGGCGAAAACTGGTTAAATCTAAACAAAATTGGTAATTTAGGTCACAGTATTGTTCTCATATTAATTTTTTGAGAAATGTACCATGGTTATGTAAGATGTCAACATTAGAGAAAGCTGGGTAGAAGCTGGGAAGGAAGGGCATACAAAAACACTCTGTGCTATCATTTTAACCTTTTCTCAATTTAAAATTATTCCCCAAAAAGTTGGAAAAATGAATCAGTATTTTACCACTTAACAAACTAAAGATGATAATTATGTTATAGATGCTGAAAAACCCTTTGATAAAATTCAACATTGATTCCTGATTTAGAAAACAAAACAAAACTCTCAGGAAACAAGCCATAGAATTATTTGTAACAAACCTACCACTAATATAATACTTTACTGTGAAACATTGAAATCTTTTCCCCTAAGAACAAGACTAGAATTATACTATTGCTAGTTCCATTCAACATTGCCCTGTCATTTATATTTAGTTCAATAGGGCAGGAAAAAAATCAGAGCATAAAAATGGGGGGAAAAAAGTCACTTGTTTTTATTTTTTTTTCAACGTTTATTTATTTTTGGGACAGAGAGAGACAGAGCATGAACGGGGGAGGGGCAGAGAGAGAGGGAGACACAGAATCGGAAACAGGCTCCAGGCTCTGAGCCATCAGCCCAGAGCCTGACCCGGGGCTCGAACTCACAGACCGCGAGATCGTGACCTGGCTGAAGTCGGACGCTTAACCGACTGCACCACCCAGGCGCCCCCAAAAGTCACTTGTTTTTAACCTGCAAGTGACATTATTGAGTATGTAGAAAATCCAAAGAAACCTACAAACAGTTAGAACTACTTAGCAATTTACCAAGGTCCAGGAATTCAAAGGTAATATGCAAAATGCATTTGAGGAGGGAAGTCTGAAAAAAATGGTGGAGTAAGTTCCTCCTAAAATTCTTTCCTCCATAAAGGTAAAGAGGACAGGCAAAAATGGCCAGAATCAACTTTTCCTAAACTCTGGAAATTAACGAAAGGTTTGCAACAATTCTTGAAACATTTAATGAAGAAAAGTGGCTGAATCTTGGTAACAGCAGAGACCTTTGTGGTGCTTTGATTTGTTTGCCCAACTCCCATCCCACCCTCCCCAGCTCTGCAATAGATGTGAAAAACAACATCCCTCAATCATGGTAAAAATCAACAGACTAGAGGAGCAGGGGAGGGGCAGGAATGGAGCCCCTTCAAGAACCCACACACACACACCCATTCCCAGAGAACAGTCATTACTTTACCTGTCTGGTGATTCCCTGGAAGATATCACTCACAAGTCTGTCACCATATGCATATCACCTCACGCCTGTTAATATGGCTGCTATCAAAAAGACAAAAAATAGGGGTGTCTGGGTGGCTTGGTCGGTTAAACGTCCAACTTTGGCTCAGTTCATGATCTCATGGTCCGTGAGTTTGAGCCCCGCGTCGGGCTCTGTGCTGACAGCTCAGAGCCCGGAGCCTGTTTCAGATTCTGTGTCTCCCTCTCTCTCTGCCCCTCCCCCGTTCATGCTCTGTCTCTCTCTGTCTCAAAAATAAATAAACGTTAAAAAAAAAAGACAAAAAATAACCAGTGTTGGTGAGGATGTGGAGAAAAGGGAACCCTTGTACACTGTTAGTGAGAATGTAAATGGGTTTAGCCATTATGAAAACAATATGCAGGTTCTTCAAAATATTAAAAATGAACTAGCATGTGGGAATGCAAGCTGGTGCAGCCACTCTGGAAAAACAGTATGGAGGTTCCTCAAAAATAGAACTACCCTACGACCCAGCAATTGCACTACTAGGCATTTATACACGGGATATAGGTGTGCTGTTTTGAAGGGACACATGCACCCCCATGTTTATAGCAGCACTATCAACAATAGCCAAATTATGGAAAGAGCCCAAATGTCCACTGATGGATGAATGATAAAGAAAATGTGGTATACACACACACACACACACACACACACACACACACACACACACATACACAATGGAGTTTTACTTGGCAATCAAAAAGAATGAAATCTTGCCATTTGCAACTACGTGGATGGAACTGGAGGGTATTATGCTAAGTTAAATTAGTCAGAGAAAGACAAATATCATATGACTTCACTCATATGAGGAATTTAAGAGACAAAACAGATGAACATAAGGGAAGGGAAACAAAAATAATATAAAAACAGGGAGGGGGACAATGCATAAGAGACTCATAAATATGGAGAACAGAGGGTTAGTGGAGGGGTTGTGGCAGGGAGATGGGCTAAATGGGTAAGGGGCATTAAGGAATATACTCCTGAAATCATTGTTGCACTGTATGCTAACTAATTTGGATGTAAATTTAAAAAAAAATTAAGAAAAAAAAATGAACTAGCATGGGGCACCTGGGTAGCTCAGTCAGTTAAGCATCTGACTCAATTTTGGCTCAGGTCATGATCTCACAGTCATGAGATCAAGTCCCCCCGACCGGCTGTGTGCTGACAGCACAGAGCCTGCTTGGGATTCTCTCTCTCTCTCTCTCTCTCTCTCTCTCTCTCTCTCTCTCTCTGTCTCTCTCTGCTCCTCCCCTGCTCATGCACATGCACACACATACTCTCTCTCAAAATAAATAATAATAAACATTTTAAAAAATGACTACCATACAATGCTGGAACCCCACTTCTGGTTATGTATCCAAAGTAAATGAACTCAGGATATCAAAGAGATAATCTGCACTTCCATGCTCGTTGCAGCATTATTCACAATAGCCTAGATATGGAAATAAACTAAGTGTTCATCTACCAATTAATGGATAAAGAAGATACATATATGAAAAATGGAATATCATTCAACCATGAGAAAGAAGGAAATCCTTCTATTTGCAACAACATGGATGGAGCTGGAGGGCGTTGTGCTAGATGAACAATGTCAGAGAGAAAAAGAAAAATATGGTATGGTATCATTTGTTTGTGGAATGTAATCAACAAAAGCAAAAACCTCTTTCATAGAAATGGAGAATTAGAATGGTGGTTGGTTGCCAGAAGGGAAATGGGAGTTGTAGATCAAAGCGTTTGAAAACTTTAAGTTGTAGGACAAATAAGTTCTGAGGACCTAATGTACAGCATGGTGACTATAGCCAGTAATATGGAATTGTATGCATGAAAACACTTAAAGCAGATCTTAAGCATTCTGTACATACACACACACACACACGCACAAAGTGATAACTGCATGAAGTGATGAATATGTTAAGTTAATTTTGATAGTCATTTCACAATGTACACATATATCAAATCATCACATTATATACTTTAAATATATCCAATTTTATTTGTTTCTTATACCTCAATAAAACGGGAAAAAAACAAAAACCAACAAATCTATTTGATTTACAATTGGAGTGATTTAATATGTCTCATTTAAATTGAATAGTATCAAAAATCTTAATGGTGTTCATAAACTTTGGGCAGGGGTCAGGTTCTTGAAATAACCACTAATAGGGAAAACTTCATGCTAAAATTGTTTAATGTAGTATTGAACATTTCATTGGACCTATCCTAGATATAATTTGGAATAATTATTAGCATAAATAAAGAAATTGGTATCATAGTAAAAGGCTGAAGACATGTTAATGACAGTAGGATTATTATATCAAATTTGATTGTGTGCTTAATGGAACTGGATGATAATTAAATATGGAGCTTTTTTTATTAGAAGTCATGGAGTACCTGGGTGGCTCAGTCAGTTAAGCGTCTGACTCTTGGTTTCGGCTCAGGTCCTGATCTCATGGTTCCTAGTTCTATCCCATTGGGCCGGCACTGATTCCCTCCCTCTCTCCCCCTCCCTCTCTCAAAAGTAAACTTTAAAAAAATAAAAATAAAATAAGAAGTCATGAGAAAATGTTCATGATATAACTTTAGGTATAATTATGGTATGCTAATAAATGCATCTAAGAATCCATTATAAAAAGATTTTCTGTGGACAAATTTAGAGGGAAATAATTTTAACTATTTCTGTGTTGCTAGCTTTATTTAGATGGTTGTCTTTTTTTTAATTTTTAACGTTTATTTATTATTGAAAGACAGACTGAGAGCATGAGCATGGGAGGGACAGAGAGTAGAAGACACAGAATTTGAAGCAGGCTCCAGGCTCTGAGCTGTCAGCACAGAGCCCAATGCGACGCGGGGCTCGAACCCACCAACTGTGAGATCACGACCTGAGCCAAAGTTGGATGCTTAACGAACTGAGCCACCAAGGCACCCCAGTGGTTGTTCTTTTTAAATAATGTATTATTTAAATGCATTCTACAAATTTAAAAGTTAGTGTTATTTATATAATATTTAACAATCTTTGATTATAAAAAAAATATAATAATGAAGTGCAACAAAACTTTTAAATGCTCTGGCATCTCCATCACACATTTTTATTCTTAATTTAAATTAATGGGAAAAATGTTACTAACATATGGGAACAAGATTTGAGTAGGCACCATTTTGTTTCATAAAACCATATAAAGTATGGATGAAAATAGCAAAAGGAAGACAAGAATCCTCAAAAAGGAAATGAATCACAAATGAGTGTTGCATAGTTTATAAAACTTGTTAAAACATGCCAATAAAAGGAAGAGATAAATTGGCCAAAATGCCCCTAAAGAATCATAACTGGAAAATAGATTGAAAATGAAATAAAATGTTGCAAGAAGCCTAAACATGTTTATCTTATATGAAATTCTTGAGTTTTACAATTAAAGATCTTAAGAAAATATTTTAAAAGAAGAATTGATACTGGCAAAAATAATCAACCATGATTAAGATTGATTTTAAAAATAATCATAATAATTATGGCTTTTAGCCAAATATCCTGTAGAAGAAAAGTCAAAGGAGTTTTGCAGAAGGTAGTTTGAAGGTGCTGGGTAGGCACAGAGCCACCAAGAGTTAGGAGATGTGCAGAATAAAAGGAAGAAGAGGAAAGCAGTCCCATACTGAACCTGAACTACAGGTGTCCCAGAACTCATCCGGGATCTTCATAAATGACAGAAAATACCATGGACCACGTGCAGGACCGTATTTCTGTGTTTTGTGTCATGATTTTGTGCATAATAAAGCTGAAGGCAAACGTTCCAGTTGAATAGAGGATATGTCCTATATTCTGCATGTTGAGGTAATCCTGAAGAAAGTAAATGATTGACCACTGAGAAACACTGATAATCAAGAATGATTCGGGGCGCCTGGGTGGCGCAGTCGGTTAGGCGTCCGACTTCAGCCAGGTCACGATCTCACGGTCCGTGAGTTCGAGCCCCGCGTCGGGCTCTGGGCTGATGGCTCAGAGCCTGGAGCCTGTTTCCGATTCTGTGTCTCCCTCTCTCTCTGCCCCTCCCCCGTTCGTGCTCTGTCTCTCTCTGTCCCAAAAATAAATAAACGTTGAAAAAAAAATTAAAAAAAAAAAAAAAAGAATGATTCAACTCCAATAATCACAGTACTGAGTATTTACCCAAGAATATGAAAACACTAATTCAAAAGGATATATGCACCCTGTGTTTACTGCAGCATTATTTACAATGGCCAAATTATGGAAGCAACCCAAGTGCCTAGATGTGGTATATATATATACAATGGAATATTATTCAGCCATAAAAAAGAATTAAATCTTGCCATTTGCAACAACATGCGTGGAGCTAGAGAATATAATGCTCAGTGAAATAAGCCAAAGAAAGACAAATACCATATAATTCACTCATATGTGGAATTTAAGAAACAAAACAAACGAACAAAGGAAAAAGAGACAAACCAAAAACCAGACTCTTAACTATAGAGAACAAACAGATGTACCAGAGGGGAGGTGGGTGGAGGGATGGGTGAAACAGGTGAAAGGGGTTAAGAGTACACTCATCATGATGACCACTGAGTAATATATGGAACTGTTGAATCACTATGTTGTACACATGAACCTAATATAACACTGCATATTAACTACACTAGAATTAAAATAAAATTTAAGAAAACATATACTATTTTGCTTCTGTGTAGCACAGTGCAGTAGGGTAATATGTTCATTAGGCAAATTTGCTAATCATGTTTCAATTTTCTATATCATTACTATTTTTTTCTATTCTGTCAATTAAGTTATTTAGCATTTTATTTCTTCCTTTCTGTGGATGATTTGTTATCATTCCATTCTTTTCCAATCATTTGTTTAGAAGTTTTACAGTCTTTTTCTCTAATTTTGGTGGCCACCCTAGAAATTACAGTTCATTGGATTACCAAAACCTAATATTAATTGATAATTTTACTTTCATTTTGTCATTTAAACGATCTTAGACCACTTTTAATTCAATACCTCCCAATGTAAATGTTATTTTTTCTACTGATTTTAATTACATTCCTGTACAAACATATAAGGCCCTATAAGATATTATTGTTGTTTTAGTGTCAATATTCTTTTAGATTTACCCACATGTGTACAATGTCTTTTATCTTCATTCCTTTCTGCATTTTGAAAATTACATCTGCGATTTTAACCTTACTGCCTGTAGAACACTTTTAAAGATTTCCTTTGATGAAGTTCTGGTGGCAGATGTTCTTATTTTTTGTTTGAAATGCCTTTAAATCTGCCTTGCATAGCACAGCTATTTTATTGAGTGTAAAATTTTAGGATGATAATCATTTTCTTAGAGCACATTGAGGATATTGTTCCACTGCCCTTTGGCTTCCATTTTTGCAGTTGGAGAAATTAACTGTTGCTCTTTTGAAGACAATAACGCCACTGAAGGGAAAAAAGGATATTGGCTAAAAATGCATGAGATTCCCAAAGTAGACAAAATAGGAAAACGGATAAGCAATAAGGCAAACTGTGGAAAGAACTGAAACAAGTCTTATATGTAATTCTAAAATTAGATGAGTGTCTATTTTCAATTAATGTCTCACTTGATTATTATATAAAATTATTTTAAGTCAATCTCCTTTAGAAAAAAGAATCTAGATGAATTTGGAGCATATCCTAGTTCTGGAAGAGATCAGTGCACAAGTGGGAACAGAGACACCGTGAGATGGGATGGGTATAAAAAGGGAAGAAAAGTCCACCAAATGAAGACTGTTCCTTGAAGTTCCTTCGAAATTTCTGAGGATTCCAGATATTGGGGAAGAAGCCACAGCCCCCACATCATATCTTGTATCAGCACAGAGTAAGAGGATCCTACCTCCCCTTAAACTCCTGTGTTCACTGGTGTAGTAAATCCCTCAGGCCACCTGAGGGCGCCAGTACATCTATAGACCTGAGTTTTCTATTTACTGTTTTCCCAAGGGTAGTTCCCCCTTCCCCTTTCTTCTGACCCATATTGAAGCCTTCTTTAAATTCTCCTTCTTATTCCCATTTTCCCTTCCATCCTCTCTTCTCACTCCTGATTTTATCCATACTAGTTTCTGTTTCTTGCTTGAGGAGGGTCACGTTTACAAGTTTATCTATTTCACCAATTTATTTTCAGATGACACGCAACCCCATTTTTGTCCTATGTACTTGGTTTTCTATTACTTTGACTAGATGCTTGCAGAGCCATTTCCCAGATTTCCAGGCTGGTGGCTTCTGATTAGGCTCAGCCAACTGGAAGTGTAAATGTAAACTAAAAGAAGCAGCTAATCTGATTCTGGGGGAGGCAAGGCAGTATCCCAGCATTTTGGTGATGACCTGCCACCTGGCCTCAGCACCTCCTCAGCATCCCAACAATGGTGCCCCAGGGACACAGCGGGGCTGATGGCCACCCCAGAAAGAGTGGATTCTCTCCCAGTTGCCACCAGGTAAAGGTGTTGGGAGATGTACAGAGTATGGAAAATGTCTGCATCTGACTTCACCCTAATTGGATGCTCCCTCTCCCGGTCATTCTAGGAGCCTCTCCAGTCCATGCTCATCCCCAAACAGACTCCCAACTCCTGAGTTTCAAGTTTATGTCACTACCAGAGGCACTGGGTCTTTTATTTCTAGCAAAGCTTGCCCCTACATCTCAAACCACTGTGGATTTAAATAAGAATTCAGGTCATAGACATTTTTATCAATAGTAAATCTACTGAGAATGTTCCACAGATGAAGAAAGAACAAGTATGTACCAATTTTCTTGTTTGAAATAATTATCTGATCCATTGTGCTGTCCATGAACAAATTAAATATGAGCTAAAGTAAGCAAATAGCTCTTGGCCTTTTCTTAAGCCTCCTAAAGCAAAGAGGCTTGTTCGAGATATTTTGTTATGGCTGACATTAGGAAAGAAAAATTTTCTTAATGCTTGTTATCCAGCCATCTAGATGCAATTCTGCCCTATTTCCCAGTCATCTTCTGACTCGGCTCTGTTCTCTGAGCTTTACAAACCTTTTTGAAACATTCTTTTCAGAGCTGCTTTTACTTCCCTGTTCTTTAGGCTGTAAAGAAAGGAATTCACTAGGGGAGTGACCACACTGTACTGCCTAGAGAAAACCACCTCCAGTGGGCAACCAGAGGTTAGCACAAGACAGTAAGGAAAACCTAAACCACAAGAGAAGATCGTTGAGGTAAGGTGGGAGGAGCAGGTGGAGAAGGCCTTGCTTCTGCCTGAGGTCGAGCTGATGCTCTGGATGGTGTCAATAATGCAGGAGTAAGAGAGGAGGATCAGGAGGATGGTCAAAAGGGTATGAATGATGGCAGAACATACCAGGACTGCAAAGTTGGCAGAGATATGAGAGCAGGACAGAGGGAATAAAGAAGGCAGCTCGCAGCTCAAGTAAGGCATAACATGAGCATCCCAAATCTCAGTCTCCATGAGACCCATACCAGACCCCCACACAATTTTTACTTATCAGCTGACCAGAGAACAGTGGGTGGCAGATGGCAGGCAGCATAGTGGTCATAGGTCATCACAAAGAGCAGAAAGGCTTTGATCCCTGAGTGTAAAACACACACACACATACACACACACACACACACACACACACACACACACACACACACCCTGAGTCAGCTCTACTGAGATTGGTTTCCTCTGAAACAGGAGATTCTCCAGCATTTTGGGCATGGTGACAAAGGAGTTACAAAGGTCTAGGGAAGAGAGGTGACTGAGAAAGAAGTACTTTCTTTCTTGGGGGCAGGGAGGGGACGATCACCAGGAGCATCACCAGGGTCCCCATGTAAGTCAGAAGGTAACTCACCAAGAAATTCACAAACAGCAGCACCTGGATATGGGGTTCAGCAGACAGTCCCAAGAGGATGGGCTCAGTGATGGGGTGTGGTTTCCTACAGCTGTGATAGAAGATACTCCCACGGAATAAACACAGAAGCATGACATATTCACCTACCCTTTGTGCCATCTCTTCTTCCGAGTTTGTATCTCATCCTCTGTATATGTCTCTCTCTCTCTCTCCTCAGCCTGCTTGTCTTTTTCAGAGATTTCTTATCTACTCACCCTCCCCTCCCTAGAACCTTTCCATCATCCAGTGCCTCATGAACAACTTCTGAACCCTGAATCAGCACATCTATGTTCTTTCCATATGTGACTCTTCTGACCCAATGGCTCTGGAGAAATTCACATAATTTTTCTTACTAGCCCATATAAATTTTCTTACTCCTTTAATTGCCATTTGTTCTGAAGCCTGGATCATGTGAGAAATTGGTTCTTTCTCAAAAGAGCCAAGATGGTGGAACAGCATGGAAGTTTTTTGTGTGTCTTGCATCCATGACATACAGCCAGACCAACACTAAACCGTCCTACACACCTAGAAAACTGACTGGAGGATTAACACAACAATCTTCACAACCTGAACCACAGAATTCAGCAGGTACGTGGCACGGAGAGGTGAAGTTGGGGTGAGAGAAGCCGGTAGTGGGCAGGAAGCCGCTTTTGCAGGCAGAGAGAGGATGGAGATGGGGGGTGGGGGGGATAGGGGGGAGGATACTGGAAAAGCACGCCTCCCCAAAAGCAGCAGGAGAGAAAGTGGAAAATTGGAAACAGCCACAGGGACTAAACTAAAAAGGGAGAAAGGAGAAAGGAGAGGGTTTAAATTTCATTAAGACTGTAAACAAGGGAAGCACAAAGTCTGCAACTCTGCAGCTCAATACCTGGAGGTGCTCTGGTGGGAAGGGCGAATCCCCAGGAACAGAGTGAGGTCCAGGAGGTTCTCAGGCCACATGGAGAAAAGAGGTTCCATTGCTGGAAGGACATTTGGTAGATACTGTTGAAGCCACCTGGTCCCAGCAGATCCCAGAAAATGGCCACATTTGCTGGTGCTGGAACAAGGTCATTAAGGCTGAAGTCTGGTGCCAGATGTGTGTTGTGATTTTCCATAATCCCTGAAAAGCTGCTGCTACACTCTCTTGCGAACTTTTTCTGGGGCAGGCTGGCATCTGGCTGCAGTCTCAGGGCTCCGGCAGCAGCAGGTTCCAGCAAGCGTTCCTGGGTGCAGCCAACATTTGGCCATTGTTCAGCCATTGGTGGGTGAGACCCTCCCGCAGAGGGGCAGACCAGGTCAAAGCTGCAGTCCTTCAGAAATAAGGGGCCAGGGAAAATAGCCGCATCTGAGACAAAACTTAGGAGAGAGGTACTGCCTGGGGCTTCACAGACAGTGAAGAAGCGGGGAGTGGATGAAAGCTGAAGACAGAGGGCAGGTGCACGATTGCTGATAGGGAGAACAGAGTTCCGATACTAGAGACTGGATAGCTGGGTGACACCATTTTCACCACTCCCATACATGCGCACATGCACCTACGAGCACCACAACAATCCACCCCAATAAGCTAGCAGCGCCATCTAGTGGAGAACAGAGCCATTACACTGAGCCCCGCCCAACTGGGCCAACCTCCCTCTTCAAGACCACAAGTCTCACTGCCTACTTAGTTTATGGACTATAAAGCGCTACATAGTCTGACTTCTAGGGGAAAACGAAGTAATTTCAGTCCTATTTCTATCTGTTAGGTGCATCCATTCAATTTTCTTTCCTTTTTTCTTTTTTCTCTTTTTCATTTCTTTTCTTTTTCTTTAATGCAGAAAGAGAAAAACCTCATTTTTACTTTCAATTTTTATTAAAAATATTTTTCTTTAATTTTTCTACTATATTCTTTACTTTTGTGTAAATTCTTTCAAATTCTATCTTACTTCCATCATTTTTTATTTTAGTCTACTTCAGTGTATTCACTTTTTCAAATTTTTAAATGATTTCTTTTTTTTCTTTTTTCTCTTTTTCATTTCTTTTCTTTTTCTTGAATACAGGAAGAGAAAAATTCACTTTTATTTTTAATTTTTATTAAAAATATTTTTCTTTAATTTTTTCTACTATATTCTTTACTTTTGTGTAAATTCTTTCAAATTCTATTTTCCTCCCATCGTCTCATTTTAGTCTACTTCAATATATTCATTTTTTCAAATTCTCAAACAATTTCCTTTTTTTCCCCTGCCCTTTTTTTCCCTCTAATCTGTCAGACCACTTTCAACACCCAGACCAAAACACACCTAGGATCTAGCATCATTTATTAGATTTGTGTGTGTGTGTGTGTGTGTGTTTAATTTTTTAATTTTAATTTTTTTAATTTTAATTTTTCTACCTCATTAATTCCTTTTCTCCCTTCAAAATGACAAAATGAAGGAATTCACCCCAACAGAAAGAGCACAACGAAATGACAGCCAGGGATTTAACCAACACAGATACAAGCAAGATATCTGAACCAGAATTTAGAATCACGATAATAAGGATACTAGCTGGAGTCGAAAATAGATTAGAATCCCTTTCTGCAGAGATAAAAGAAGTAAAAAACAGTCAGAATGAAATTTAAAATGCTATAACTGATGAAAAATCTATATGCTGAAAACTATAGAAAGCTTATGAAAGAAATTGAAGAAGACACAAAAAAATGGAAAAAGATTCCATGCTCCTGGATAGGAAGAACAAATATGGTTAAAATGTCGATTCTACCCAAAGCAATTCTACATATTCAATGCAATCCCTATCAAAATAACACTAGCATTCTTCACAGAGCTAGAACAAACAATCCTAAAATTTGTACGGAACCAGAAAAGACCCCAAATAGCCAAAACGATCTTGAAAAAGAAAACCAAAGCAGGAGACATCACAATCCCAGACTTCAAGCTATACTACAAAGCTGTAACCATCAAGACAGTATGGTACTGGCACAAGAACAGACACTCAGATCAATGGAACAGAACAGAGAACCCAGAAATGGACCCACAAGTGTATGGCCAACTAATCTTTGACAAAGCAGGAAAGAATATCCAATGGAATAAACACAGTCTCTTCAGAAGTGTGCTGGGAAAACTGGACAGCAACATGCAGAAAAATGATCCTGAACCACTTTCTTACAACATACACAAAAATTAACTCAAAATGGATGAAAGACCTAAATGTAAGACAGAAAGCCATCAAAATCCTTGAGGAGAAAGCAGGCAACAACCTCTTTGATCTTGGCCTCAGCAACTTCTTACTCAACACGTCTCTGGAGGCAAGGGAAACAAAAGCAAAAATGAACTACTGGGACCTCATCAAAATAAAAAGCTTCTGCACAGCAAAGGAAACAATCAGCAAAACTCAAAGGCAACCGACAGAATGGGAGAAGATATTTGCAAATGACATATCAGATAAAGGGTTACTATCCAAAATCTATAAAGAACTTATCAAACTCAACACCCCAAAAACAAATAATCCAGTGAAGAAATGGGCAAAAGACATGAATAGACACTTCTCCAAAGAAGACATCTAGATGGCCAACCGACACATGAAAAAATGCTCCACATCACTCATCATCAGGGAAATACAAATCAAAACCACAATGAGATACCACCTGACACCTGTCAGAATGGCTAATATTAACAACTCAGGCAACAAGAGATGTTGGCAAGGATGTGGAGAAAGAGGATCTCTTTTGCATTGTTGATAGGAATGCAAGCTGGTGCAGCCACTCTGGAAAACAGTATGGAGGTTCCTCAAAAAAACTAAAAATAGAACTACCCTACAACCCAGAAATTGCACTACTAGGTATTTATCCAAGGGGTATGTTGTTTTGAAGGGGCACATGCATCCCAATGTTTATAGCAGCACTATCAATGATAGCCAAAGTATGGAAAGCGCCCAAATGTCCATCAATGGATGAATGGATAAAGAAGATGTGGTATATATATATATATATATATATATATATATATATATATATACACACACACACACACACAATGGAATATTACTCGGCAATCAAAAAGAATGAAATCTTGCCATTTGCAACTATGTGGATGGAACTGGATGGTATTATGCTAAGTGAAATTAGTCAGTCAGAGAAAGACAAAAATCATATGACTTCACTCATATGAGGACTTTAAGAGACAAAACAGATGAACATAAGGGAAGGGAAACAAAAATAATATAAAAACAGGGAAGGGGACAAAACAGAAGAGACTCATAAATATGGAGAACAAACTGAGGGTTAGTGGAGGGGTTGTGGGAGGGGGGATGGGCTAAATGGGTCAGGGGCACTAAGGAATCTACTCCTGAAATCATTGTTGCACTATATGCTAACTAATTTGGATGTAAATTTTAAAAAATAAAATGGAATAAATAAATAAATAAATAAACAAACAAACAAACACATACTTAAATTTTAAATGAGGAAAAAAACCAAAAAACTCCTATATTTATTTTATTCTGCATATCACATGTCCCTGATATATTTAATTATTTGATTCAAGAAACCAGTTGAAATGTGCAATGTAGGTAGCCGGGGGGGTGGCATTGTGCACAAGTGTGCAAGTGATTATGTATGTTGAGGAACAGGGATAAAAAAGGAGATTAAAATTCCTAAAACTATGCCAGAGGATGGTTGGATAAAATGGGTGAAGGGGAGAGGGAGATACAGGATTCAAGTCATGAAATAAACAAGTCACAGGAATAAAAGGCACAGCATAAGGAATATAGTAGATGATATTGCAATAGAAATGTATCAGGACAAGGGGTGGCTACACTTGTGGTGAACATAGCATAATGTATAAACTTGTTGAATCATTATGTTGTACACCTGAAATTAATATAACACTGTGCATCAACTATACTCAAATTAAAAAAATTTTTAACACAGTAAATTCCAAATGCAGATAAAAGTCTTTGCAACTGAAGAACGCAATAAACTGTTTATTTCAACAAAACTTTACAAACAAACTTACATATAAGAAAAAAAAAAGACCTCATCTGCTTATCCATCACTGCAGAATATGAATTAATTGGAGCCACCACCCTAGGTTGAGGATTACACCAGACAAAACTAAGAGATCATTTGAATTTAGGTTCTGAGAAGAATTTGGAGTATGGAAACCTGTCTAAATACTTAAAAGGGAAAGAGGGGAAACCCTGGAAGAGCAGGAGCCAAGACATTCATGGGCCCCACAAGAGTAGAATCTGTTGTGGTGAATTCTGTTGGCAATACTGTCATCAGACCATGACATCAGGTAAACTCTGGGGGAGATGGGGTAGATTAAGGGTTCGCTGGATAGGTCATGATTACTGTAAGCAGTTGCCAAGCAGGAAGGCTTATGGAGGAGTAGAGTCTGAGTGTTCAGTGATGGTCAGGTTTCAAGCTGGGTTTGAAAAAAACTAGCAAGGGAATTTAGTTCTGGATGTTGGGAAATATGCTTGGAAAACCAGGACATAGAAGTGTATTCACCCAGCAGAACAAATGGAGACATAGGCGAATTGATGAATGAGTTCACAGGTAGGACAGATGAATGAATGAGTAAATGAAAGAATATATGACTAATTAAGTGG
This sequence comes from Felis catus, assembly GCF_018350175.1. NCBI lineage: Eukaryota > Metazoa > Chordata > Mammalia > Carnivora > Felidae > Felis > Felis catus. The sequence goes on from NC_058374.1 coordinate 75,434,478, forward strand.
ACAAACTGATAAATTATCTAACTGAGATGAATATGTGTGTAGATGAATAGATTTAAGCAACCCTCCACATGAGGACAGAAATGTGCTACTGGCTCACACCTGCTGGGGAAGAGAGAGGAATATTTAGGTGCCAGTGAGTGTGGCAGAGGAGAAGCCTCCTGCCAGCCCTTCACAACCACTACAAAATGAACGCCTGTGGATCCTCTGACAATAGGTCAGAAGGAGAAGCATCTGCTTCTGCACCATGGTTGACCATAGGAACTGAAACCAAAGAAAGGAAAACTGTGGAAAAGCAAGAACCATGATATCATTTATTTCCATAACCCAAGCAGGCATAGAAGGAAATAATCAAGATGGATGTAATGGAAGAAGTAGAAATTAAGGTGAAGGTTGAAAAGTAAGTAGCGTTTGGGTCAGAATTTGAAGGCTAAAAATTTTAGCCAAGTATCAGCTGAAGTCAAGGCAGGGAGAAGAAGAGTAATGAGGGCATCTGGAGAAGTCAGGTCAGACAAATGTGTTCCCTGAATTCTGCAGCCTGGAGGCATGCTAGAACCATCCAGGGAACTTTCAAACTACCCAGCACCATGGACCCAAACAAGACCAAGTGAAACACGGTATCTGCACGTGTAGGTGTTACTACAAAGATTGGTTAATCCTTAAATGTTGGGCACAGAAGTTTTACTTTTTTCGGGAGGAACTTGGAAACAGCACTGTACAATAATAGAATAAGCTCTGGAGTCAGGTAGAGTTGATATAAATTCTAGCTGTTCAAATTGGAGACCCAAACAAGATTTATCAATCTAAGCCTCGGGGCTTTTTTAATGTTAAACATAAAGCTTCAGCTATTTTTTTCCTACTGTCATTGACAATGTTACATTCACTTTAGGTGTACAAGATAGTGATCCAACATGTTTATACATGATGCAATGTTCACCATAAGTGTAGTTACTACCATCTGTCCCGACACATCACTATTGCAGTATCATTGACTATATTCCTTATGCTGTGCCTTTTATTCCCATGATTCATTCATTCCATAACTGGAATGCTGTATCTCCCATGCCCCTTCACCCATATTGCCCATTCCCCTACCCCCCTACCCTCTGACAAGCATCAGTGTGTTCTCTGTGTTTACAGGTCTGATACTGTCTAGTTTGGGCTAGATATTTGCCCCAGTTTTTCCGTATTTAACTTTCAGTATAAACCTGAATGGTATTCCATTTTTGTTCCAGAACACTCAGCTTCAGTAAACCCCGGCATATCCAAAGAATGTTCAAGAAGCTGTGAGTTAGAGTTTCAATATTTGAAAACCTCTTTCCCATGCTAATCCTGCACAATGTGAGCTTCCATGATCTGCAAGCCCTGCCCCCGGCACAGGGATGTCTCTCACTAGAGACAAGGAAGAGAGAGGCATCATTTAAACCTTGCAATTAAAGACAATCACTGATTTCAAATTCTGCTCTCTTAACTTGCAAGAGGACATACTGCTGCTTCAATATACATTGAAGTCAAATGCCTATTTCTAAACCCAGTAAAAAGAGAAGGGAAGTTTGGGAACTTACACTGACAAAACAGATGAAAAATAAAGTGGAGCCCAAATGAGATCCTCTTACTAAGGTGTGCAAACTTACCAATTAACTCTGGTAGCTGTGTTTGAGCACTTGTCAAACAGATCACTTGTTGGTATCTTATATGTTTGTCAGATCTCATCTTAAAGAGAACTGGAACAAGAGATGGCATTTTCTGGATCATTTTAAGAATAACCCAAAATAATCATCAGTCTCCACCCTATGATTTATATCTAAATCTATACTACTGTGAATTCATTCCACTTAAATTAATATGTGCCCAAATTCAATCAATTCTGATGGCAATGTGCATTTAATGATTTTATAAATTATTACCTTCTTTAGATCCAATAATCTTATATAATTTCCATGGAAATAGGTGACTGAAGACATTCCAAGGAGAAATGTCACACAATTTACCTATTCTACATGCAATCAGACAGAGAATGTTAGTTAATTGCATCAATGAATGGATGGGTAGATTGATAAAAGATAGGGCTAGTGCTAGAAGACAGAAACATTCTGGGCAACTAGTATGAAGAAATTAAGTCAGTCAGCAGATAAAGACTCTGGGTATCCCAGGAACAAACACATGAGTGGAGAGAAGGGCCACATGCTTGCAATCTGTGTGCATGAAAAACAAACTCCATATAACTCAATATTGTCCCCAGAAACCTCCCTGATGTGTGGTCTTCCCCTTCTTTCTTCCATCAATAATTCTGTTGACCAGAGACGATGGTATGAATAATATTAGTAGAAAAATAAACTATTTTTAGCTCATGCATTTAGGGTCTAGAAGAGGAGGAGGACCCTCCTAGGTCACTAAATCTCACTATCTTCTCCGACTAGGAACCTCTTAGCTCTTGGTCTTAGCTTTCCAGATCGATGCACATTTTATAGTCAGTGTATACTCAACACTTCTAAGAGAGCATAAAGATTTATTTAGTGGATTCTAAGAACAACTAGAAATAAAAGCCTCAAAGTAGATTAAAAAAATCATTATGCCCTAAGCGTCCAGAACTCAGACCCTCGCACAAGGAAAAGATGATTTGAGAACTTAAGGTAAAAGGAGTTCCCTAGAAGATCCATGCATTTAAAAAAAAAAAAAAAAAAAGCCTAGCTAAGAAAAAGGAATCCAGACCTAGAAGTCTCTAGGTGGGAACAAGGGGAAACTTTAGAGAAACAATGGAGGTCTAACTTTTTCTGGAATAAAGTACTCTTTTGGTTTCGGTCTTACCATGGTATAAGAAGTTGTCTTTGGTCTGGGGATCTCTAGGCACAAGAAAACCATTTTTTCTATAGCTTAACTAGAGAAAGCACAGACATAAATTTGACCTATTGGCAAGTCACAATGGGTGAAGGCAGATAGAGAAGCTTAAGCACCCTTAATCAACTGAAATCTGTCACTCACAAAATACAGTGGGAGACATCCAGATCCTGAAAGGAACACAAGAGAGACTTCTCTCATGTCATCCCAGACTCAATCACAGAGGCTTCTCTTCATTTAGCTGCCTTTGTGATTCTATGTACTGGACAAAGAATATCAGTTCAGGTTCAGATATAATCTAGCAGAAGAAAAGCCAGGAGGGGCACCTGGGTGGCTTGTTTGAGCATCCAACTTCAGCTCAGGTCATGATCTTACAGTTTGTGGGTTCGAGCCCCACATCAGGCTCTGTGCTGGCAGCTCAGAGCCTGGAGCCTGCTTTGGATTCTGTGTCTCCTCCTCTTTCTCTGCCCCTCCCATGCTCATGCTCTGTTTCTCTCTGTCTCTCAATAATAAATAAACATTTTTTTAAAAAAGAAGAAAAGCCAGTAATTCAGCTTATGGAGCTCAGAAGAGAGTGGTATTCCCTGAGGTCATATCCTCAAACCAAACTTGAAACTCATTAACTGGAAGAATTGAGGTTTATGAGAGTCTGAGGGCATTCTCACAAATACAGACTTTGCAATTTTAGGGTTAACAGTCTATCTGTAAACCGTAGGGCCTGAAGGACTTTAAAGTAAGCAGGATGGATAATATTTCCCTCTTGTCCATGTAGGAGGGATTCTCCATTTGGAAATTACCTAGGGAGATGTATAGTGACATAGAGTTCACCAATTTATTTCCCACATTGACATGGATTGTGTCTTTAAGGATGTTTGGTCTGAACATTCTGTTGATAAAATGAGTTTAAAAAATCAGAGACAGTTATTTTTCACTCTATCCAACTTACATCTGACTCATTTGTGAACACTCAAAACAACGGCGTTGCAAAAAGCAGTGCAGAGACCAGTGCAATCGGCAATGGCAGGTTCTAGCCTCAGGTTAATGGACCTGGAAAGGCAGCTGCATCTTTGGAAATAAAATTGCTTAATCAAAATGAGCATCAACTCAGGCAGTGTGAAAATTTTGTTTTAAAGATTATTCCAAAAACAGAGACAGCATCGTTTACCTCTATTTTGACAGGGAGAATTGTTATATTTTATCTGATGACACATGCTTATTGAGACACACAAAAGACTGGGTGACTTTGGTCGCTTAATAGAACACTTATTCAAAAGTCAAAAATACTTATTCACTTCCAGTACTACATTGAATAGAAAGCGGTGAAAGTGAAATATGTCCTTGTATTTTTCTTGATTTTAGAGGAAAAGTTTCAGTCTTGCAGTAAGTCTGATGTTAGCTGTGGGCTTTTCATATAGGAACTTTACTATGTTGAGGTTGTTTCCATCTATTCCGAGGTTGTTGACTTTTTAGGTTTGTTTTTTTAATCATGAAAGAGGGTTGAATCTTATTAAATGCTTTTATTGCATCACTTGAAACAATCATGCCTCCCACTCCCATCATTCTAGGATGTGTTGAATTACATTGCTTGATTTTTGTATTTGAACAAACCTTGTCTTCCTAAGATAAATCTCTCTTGGTCATGTTGTATAGTTCTTTTGATAAGCTGCTGGATTTGACATATTTTCTAGTATTTTGTTAAGTATTTTTTCACATATTTGTAAGGGATATTGCTCTGTTAAGTGTCCTTTCTTGTGATGTCTTTGTCTAGCTTTGATAGCAGGGTGATGCTGGCCTCGTAGAATGAGTAGGAAGTGTTCCATCCTCTTATCTTTTTGAAGAGATTGAGAATGGTTGGTGTTAATTCTTTAAACATTTGGTAGAATTTACTGGCGAATCCATCTGGCCCTGGGATTTTTTTTTTTTTTTAGTTGAGACTTTTGAAAACTCATATTATCTCTTTGTCATAAGTATGTTCAGGTTTTCTATTTCTTTTTGAGTAAGTTTTGGTAGTTTGTGTGCTAGCCAGAAAACTCTTCATTTCATATAATCTAATTTGTTGGCATTCAGTTGTTCATAGTATTCTCTTACAGTTCTTTGAATTTCTGTAACATAATAGAAATGTCCCCACTTTCATATTTGATTTTGTTGAATCTTTTTTTCTTGCTCATTGTAGCTCAGGTTTTATCAATTTTGTTCATCTTCTCAAAAATCCAAATTTTGTTCTCTTATTCACTCTGTTTTTCTATTTTCTTCTCTCTCTCTCTCTCTCTCTCTTTTTTTTTTTTACATTTATTTATTTGTGAGAGAGACAGAGCACAAGTTGGGGAGGGGCAGAGAGAGAGAGAGAGAGACACAGAATCCGAAGCAGGCTCCAGGCTCTGAGCTGTCAGCACAGAGCCCGATGCGGGGCTCGAACCCACGAGAGCTGTGAGATCATGACCTGAGCCAAAGTCCAACACTTAACCGACTGAGCCACCCAGGTGCCCCTGTTTTTCTATTTTCTATTTCATTTAGCTCCACTCTAATATTTATTTCCTTTCTTCTTGGGTTTGGTTTGCTCTTCTGTATTTTGTTCCTTAAGGTGAAAAGTTATTTTCTTCATTTGAGATGTGTCTTTTCCTTCCATGTAGGTATTTACAGTTACACATTTCCCTCCAGGACCGTTTTTACTGCATGCCATAAAGTTGGTATGTTGTGTCCCCTTTTCATTCTTCTCAAAGTATTCTTTAACCCTGCTTGTGTTTCTTCTTTGACCCATAGATTAAGAGTGTGTAGTTTAATTTCCATGTATTTGCTAATTTTTCTGTTCCCCTCTGTGCTGGTTTATAGCTTCATGCCTCTGTGGTAAGAGAAGATACTTTGCATGATTCAATCTCTAAATCTATTGAGACTCATTTTGTGGCCTAACATGGTTTAGCCACAAATGGCCAATAAGTGCTCAATATGAATAATCATCAGGGAAATGCAAATCAAAACCACAAGGTGCTATCACCTCACACCTGTCAGAGTGGCTACTATAAGAAAACATGACATGTGTTGGTGACAATGTAGAGAAATTTGAGCCCCTGCACTCTGTTGATGGGAAAGCAAAATGGTACAACCACTATAGCTAACAGTATGGAGAGTCCTCAAAAAATTAAAAATAGAGCTATGATACTGTCCAGCATCACACATTTGGGTACTTATCCAAGAGTGTTGATATCAGTGTCTCAAAGAATATTAGCTCTCTCATGTTCATTGCAGCACTCTTTCCAATAGCCAACATCTGGAGGTAACTTAAATGTTTATCAGAGGACAAACAGATAAAGAAATGCAATATTGACACATAATGGAATACTTTCAGCATTTAAAAAGAAGGAAATTATTTAAAGAAAGAAAAAGGAAATGCTTCAATATGCAACAACGTGGATGACTCTGGAAGGCATTATGCCAAGTGAAATAAGCCAGTCACAGAAAGAAAAATACCGCATGAGTCCATTTACATGAGTTATCTAAAATAGCAAAATTCATAGGGTCTAAGAGTGGAATAGTGACTTCTAGGGAATGGGGAGAGGTGGAAATAAGTAGTTACTAATCAATAGGCATAAAGTTTCAGTTCAGCAAGATGAATATGCTCTAGAGATCTGCTGAACAGCATTGTACCCACTATAAATAATGTGTTGCACACTTGAAATTTGTTAAGAGGGCAGATCTCATGTTAAGTGTTCTTACCATGATAAAATAAAATGTTAAAAACTATAAAAGCATGCTCAACCTTTAGTAATCAGGGAAGTGAGAATTATAGTTAAAAACCTTATATGTATTCACATATTGGCAAAAATTTTAAAGATTAAAACTATAAAGTGTTATTGAGACTATGAAATTATGAAAATCCTATGCCAATGATGGTGGGGATGTTGTAATTTTTGTTGGCCTGAGTCTGCCATACCATAAGTGGGCTGAATCATAAAGCTTTATCAATCTAGGATGGGAAAAATTGATTAGACATATAAAAATACATTTTCTGTTGATTAACTCCTTTGATCGTCACAATTTGTATATTTCCCCATTCATATGGATGGAGGAAAATAATTCCCTGTGATTTCCTAAATGAACCATCCAGCTCCTTACAGGTCCACTGGAAACTGCTACCCAGCCTTCCGACTTTCAAAACCCACGGGACATCCACCAAAGGATCAAGACGTTTGCTTTGACCCAAATAGTCTGAACACAGAGAGAGAGAATGCCCTATGATTCTTACAAGTTTCAACTCTTCTGGTTAATTAAAGTTTGGCATTTGGCTGTGACTTCAGGGAATTTAGAAATTCATCTGTCTCCTGAGTCCCCAAACTCAGCTGGCCAATTTACTGATTGCCTTTCTAATGGATTATGTCCGGAAATTGCTTCTTCACTGATACTTTAGCCCAGTATTGAGAATCACAAAGGCAGTTAAAGGAACAGATGCCCATGTGATTTCATCTGGATCACATGAGACAGGTTTCTCAGATACCTCTTGTAGGAATCTGAGTATTTTTCTACCGTGGTTAGTAAGAAAGACCGAAACATGTTATTTAAAACACATTTATCAGAGACAGTCTATTTTCCTGCCATCACTGAGACTTCTGACTAAGAAAAAAATTATCTACTAGCTCAATAATTGGAGTCTAGAAGTACTGATTCTTGCAAAAAGAGCACCTGATTGCGGATGACTCCTTACCCTATGGAAAAACCAGAGCAAACAGGTATCTTCTGTGCCAGGAAGTGTCATGAGCTGGGTAATGTCCTCCATGGTATCTGTAATGGTCTTCACCCCATCCCCACCCCCACTAGAGACTTCCAGGTTGTATTTGTCTCTTCTCATCTGACCTTCTACTCCTGTCTCTTTGAGGCCACCCTTCTCATCCGTGCCCAAACATCACTATTTCCTTGTGCTGGAGCCTAGCTCAGAACTCTAACCACCAGTTAGTTACATCAAACAGGGCTTTAAAGATTTGTCCTCCACCAAGGGTTTTGTCATCAGTCATTCTTACTATCTTCTCCATAATGCTTGTCTGTGCTTCCAGAGTATTGTTGAAAATGGGTTTTGTTGATTTCTTGCATTCTTTCTACAAATTTTTCACTAATCTAGAAATTTCAGGTTTAAGGGAGACTGAAACAAGCAGGTGAGAGGTTCCTATTCTGAAGACATTTAGAGGAAACACAACAGAGTAGACAAGGAGTTCCTGGATGGCCAGAATTTATAGAATATGTTATATATTATAAATGTTATATATTATAAAAGTCTAATCGCATATGCTAGAAAAGAGAGTTAATTTTTTTCCTCCTTATCAGTTCTAGTCTCCAGTAATGTAGATGGTAAAAGGAAAAGGAAAAAAGGATTTCAGGGGGAAATACTAAGGTCAGTGAAATGTAACTTCTATGCACACTGCTTCTCCCCATTCCAGATGCCTCCCAACCAGGGGCAGACAAGTTCTCTCTTCCAGCAGTAACTGTTTTTCCTCCTATCCTCATTACTACACCTTCCCGGACATTTTTTCCAATTCTCAACATTTTCCATGTGATGACACTGGGCAGATGAAGGGTTAGATGTAGAGTAATCCTCAGCTACCTATATCTTTGGAAATAATAGGATAAAATTATTAGACCTAAATATTTTAATAATTTATAAATAAAATAATGTGCTATGTCTCCCACAGCTGATTGAATTTTCAATGTAGACACATTATTTTAAGAAATATTGGGAAAATACTGGGAAATGTGAATTCCCAATAGTGAAATTCCAGCCATATAAACCACCTGGGTTTTTTTCATAAAATGAATGTTTTTCTTAAAATGATTTAATCCAAGTAACCTCCTGCCGCACCTCTCTTTAAGATAGATTGTGAAAAAATGTAGACAAGATACCAGTAAGTGGCCATCTGAGAAGTACTCAAGCTATCCCTGGCAAGTTGGCAAAACAAGTATCGTATTCAGAGGAAAGGCCTGGGCTCCAGCTGGAGCTACCACTCTTCTCCCGTAAGCAAAGAAACCAGTCTTCTTCCCCTTTGCTGAAATTCGTAACTAGTCATTCAGACTTCAATGTGAATTGAATCCACTGTGTTCGCTCTTCAAAGGTAAGTGAGAGGAATTTGTAATCTGTGTTTATCTTCACTATACAGTTAAAATAAGCTTTGGCCTCACTCTGTCACCAAAGGATCTTGGGGACAGGGGTGAGAAAATCTGGAATCTCACAATATAGGGTTCTACCTACCTTGCTGACAGGTCGTGTGGCCCTGATCTATGCTGAATGTAAATGTGGTAGAATGAAGCAACTATCAGCTCAAAGGGAGGCAGCAAATTGAAAGTACTTAAATTTTTTTCAATTAAATTGAATATATTTAATTAACTAATGTAGAAGTCAGAGAGGATGTTTATTCAAGAGAATTTTGCAAGCACAGAGATGAGAAAGACACATTAAAATTGACTTTTCCATTTGATTTTTCTTTTTCACTGCCGAGTCGGAATCAACTTGGTGCGCCACCCTAAACCACACATTACCCACTGGTCACAACTGATAGGTAACCTGTATCTGATCTTTCAGAAGGGCTTGGAATATAGAGAGATCCCTAAATACTATCTACCATGAGTGAGGAAAGCCAGGAAGACCATATTAACTGACCATATTGTTGTGGGTTCATTTCTGGGTTTTCTATTCTGTCCTATTGATCTATGTGTCTATTTTTGTGCCAGTACCCTACTGGTTTGATTACTACAGCTTTGTAATGTAACTTGAAGTCCAGAATTGTAATGCCTCCAGCTTTGCTTTTCTCTTTCAAGATTGCTTTGGCTAGTCAGAGTCTTTTGTGGTTTCAAACAAATTTTAGGATTGTTTGTCCTAGTTCTGTGAGAAATGCTGTTGGTATTTTGATAGGGATTGCACTATATCTGTGGATTGTTTTCGACCGTTAGATATTTTAACAATATTTGTTCTTCCAATCCATGAGCATGGAATGTCTATCCATTTCTTTGTGTCATCTTCAATTTCTTTCATCAGTGTTTTATAGTTTTCAGAGTATAATTCTTTTACCTCTTTAGCTAGATTTATTAAGGTATCATTATTTTAGGTGCAATTGAAATTGGAATTGTTTTCTTAATTTCTCTTTCTGCTGTGTCATTATTGGTGTATAGAAATGCAACAAGTTGCTGTACATTGATTTTGTATCCTGCAAGTTTACTAAATTTGTTTATCAGTTCGAGCTGTTTTTTTGGTGGAGTCTTTAGGGTTTTCTATATAGAATATCATGTCATCTGCAAATAGTGAAAGTTTTACTTCTTCCTCACCAATTGGCAATTTGATTACTACAGTGATTTGTTGTCTGATTGATATGGCTAGGACTTCTCTCTTTTTTTAGTGGTTTCTTCTGATGAACAACTCAGTTCTGTTTTACCTTTATTATTTCTTGGCTATATTTTGTAACTTTATAAAATGTTTGGTAGTTTCCTCCCTTAACTCCTTAACACACACACACACACACACACACACACACACAGCTTTCAAAATTATCTCTAAGATCAAATGTTCCAAATATATGCAAAATAATAAAGAGAAAGAAGATAACACAAACGTACATAATTAATTAGTAACAAACTATTACAAAGTCTTGAATGTAAGGTGAAAGACTGACTGAGGAAAACAGGATTACAGCATCTTCTGCAGAAAACGAGTTCTTGAACAGAACATTATAGAACAAGATCAATGGCCCAGTTTAAAGAGATAAAAATTATTCAAGGGTCAGATCTGAAAAATTATGTGAATTTCTCTAGAGCTATTTGTAAGAAAAGAGCAACAAATGGAAAAAGCACAGAATATTCAGGGCTGATACACCAGGAAATCGGAAAAGGGAAGGCCATGCGTGCTTCAAGGGACTGCATGAGAGATATTAAACAAGTATGGCAAGAATGAGCAGATAAAGAAAAAGTGTATGTACATAGAATAAGTAGAAGCTTTGGGTTGCCAGAGGAGACGGTTGATATATTATTTCTCTTTGTGTTTTCTTCCAAAGTATTATCATCTTTAAATGGCCTTGGTAAATCACAGCACCATCATTGAGTTTCTCCTTCTTGGAGTCCCTGAAGATCATCATACCCGGGCTCTAGTCTTTGTGCTTTTCCTGGTAGTTTACCTCCTGACTCTGTCAGGGAACCTGTTGATAATCCTGGTTATCAGGACCAATTCTCACCTTCACACACCCATGTACTTCTTCTTGAATCACCTCTCCTTCCTGGATCTCTGTTACTCTTCGGTCACTGTGCCCAAGATGCTAGAGAACCTCCTGTCTGAGAAGAAAGCCATCTCAGTGGAAGACTGTTTGACCCAGGCCTTCTTTGTGCTTGCCTTTGGGGGAACAGAGCTCTGCCTCCTTGCAGTCATGGCCTATGACCGCTATGCTGCCATTTGCTACCCTCTACTCTATGGTCAGATGATGAGCAATGAGCTGTGTGTGGGACTGGCGTGGGGATCTTGGGGTCTGGCCTTTTTGGATGCTTTCATCAATACCCTCCTAGCCTGGAATTTGGACTTCTGTGAGACGCAAGTCATCTCCAACTTCATTTGTGAGATTCCTTCTCTGTTCCCTCTATCCTGTTCCAATAGCTCTGACAACTTTGCAGTTCTGCTCGGCTCTGCCCTCCTGCATGCCTTTGGGACCTTCATTCTGGTCTTCTTCTCTTACGCCCGTATTGTCTCCACCATCCTGAGCATCACCTCCACCTCAGGCAGAAGCAAGGCCTTCTCCACCTGCTCCTCCCACCTCACCGCAGTGAGCTTATTTTACGGCTCAGGTTTTCTTCGCTATCTCATGCCAACCTCAGGTTCCCCGTGGGAGTTGGTTTTTTCCATGCAGTACAGTGTGGTCACTCCCCTAGCGAATCCCCTTGTTTATAGCCTAAAGAACAAGGAAGTAAAAGCATCTCTGAAAAACATGTTGCAGAAAAGTTTACAACATCTCAGGTAGCAGATGGCAAGCAGCGGATGATTGGGAAACAGGACAGAATTACAGCAAAATACCTGAATAAGAAGCATGAAGGAAAATTTTTGTTTGCTCGTAAAGTCAGATACGACAAAATATCTTTTAAAGCTGCCTCTGTTTGGAATTGCACCAAAAAAATAGCAGCGAGGTATTTTCTTGCTTTGGTTAATATTTTTCTTTCTTAGAGGCAGAAAACATGCGTCAGGTAATTATTTCAATTAAAGTAATTTGGTTACAGACATAGATATATATTATTCCTTTTGTTTGCAAGACATTAACAAAATGTGTAACACTAGGGAAATTGCTTGTGTTGAAGTCTTACATGGATTCCTGTGGGTATGAACCTGGGGGTAAAGTTTTGCTACAAAGTCTTTAAAGGAAGAAAGATACAGGCTTGAGATTGTGGAAGTGTGAGTGGTAGGTGGGTTTAGGATAAGCTCTGACTGAAGAGGGTCTTAAAGGCAAGACAGATGCAGCTGAAGGTGTCTGAGAAAGGAAGTCAGTTTGCGGGGCTAAACTCCAGGCCGGCAGACACCTTCCACAAGTCCTATGAAGCATTATAGCAAATGCCAGAGAATTTCATTCATTGTAGGGTCCTATAGCAGCCCTGCAAGTTTCCCCTTCTAGGTTTTACAGGTGGCTCAGAAGGCTTAAGTATGGTAGATCTCGTTCTGGAGAAAATGATGAGGTTTAGAAAAGAAGTGCATAGAGAGAGAAACCTGGGTAGGAATTTTCTGAGGGGGTGGGGGAAAAGGATGGTCATGGAGAAGACTAATCGGAAAAACTGCATAAAACCAAAGCATCCTAGACATCTACACAAAACCATTTGCCAAAGCATCCTAGAAATCTTAGAAATCCAAATATTAAGCCACACAGACACTGTAATTTACTCTAAGATACCTTAAATGAAAGTGGATTTAATTCTAAGTTGTTGGGATGACAGGATGGCCAAAAGGGAAAGGATGGAGGGGGCCTTAGAGAAGCAAAAAAGAATGAAGAAGTCATTCCAACCTTACACTGAAGCTGATAGTTCTACATTGGCTGCTGTGTTCTTGGGGGGGGCGGGGGGGGCACCAGGGCCAGGACCACTAAGGAGAGGGATCACAGTGATGCCAGGACCGCTGAAAATCGCCGCACTGCTCCTGCCAGAATCAGAACGTGGCTGTGGTGCCCCCACCACTGCCTCCTCTGCTTCCTCTTTTTCTCCTTCTCCTTATTATGCTTATTCATACTCTTCAGGTACCTAGGTCTGTGCCTGCCCTGCAGAGCAACTCGTTGCTTAGCTTAAAGGATGGATCTCAGGCATTCACTGCCCACCCCCCCCCCTCCGTGAATGCATAGAAATGTAGGCAAAGAACAAATGTGATTTCTGTAACGCTACTCCAAGGCAAATATTATAACTTGGGGTTCCAAGAAGCCTGTGAGTTTTTCTCCAAAGTCTGGTAATGAGAGGCTAAGAGAAAAGTTGCCAGGTGTACTCACAACTGCAAAGAAAAATCTTTCCCTTCCCCCGCCGTTCCCGAAACCAGCCAGGGCGTGCCCGGTGGTAGTCTGACATAAAGGCGGGAACCAATCAAGTTCTGCTGAATGGTTTGAAATAAAGGCGGGAACCAATCAACTTCTGCTGAGCGTTCAAATTTAAATGTCAGCCTACAACAACTCTGTAACCTGAAAAAAATCCCTAACTTGTTTGTGCCTGTCTATAAAAGAAGCTGTAAGATCCTTGCTCGGGGCCTCTTGCGTCACCGGCGACGAGTGTGCGGAGGACCAGGTTCCAACCTGCAATAAACGACCCTTGCCGCTTGGCTTTGGCTCTGGACTCTGGTGGTTTGTTTTCGGGGGGGGGGTCTCTCGAATCGGGGCATATCAGTAACTGGAAAATACTAGGCAGCCTTCAAAAAGAGGCTGTTTAAGGCTCCCTCTTACTTTTTGTACCCCTCATACTCACTTTACAGTGCCTCTTTTCCCACGCAGTAGCGCCCTCTGCAGGCCTCCCCTGGGTCTTCCACTGATCCAGCAAATCCACCTAAGATTTTGTTCTTTACTTTTTGTTTGTTTCCTAAAGGAAATTTGGCTAAAGCAATTTTGCCTAATAATCACCTCCACTAACCAAACATCTACTGAATGTCTCTTGTTCTCTAATTTCAGAATGTCATGTAAGATAGACCTGTTGCAGCTTTTCCAACATTTTGTCCTATTTTAGATCTGTTTTCTACTTTGGAAATTTCAAAAGTTTTCAGTCAACTTGCCTTTCTCATTGAATGGCATTTTAAAAGCTGCATTTATCAAATATTAAATTCTTAGTATTTGATTAATTCAATTTACAACTTATGAGGACTCCATTTTTTTAGATGTTTGTCTCATAGTTGCATATATTTTTGCAATACGTGGATTTATGAAGCAAGTCAATATCTCTTTATTTTTCATGTTATAGACAACAAGACTGAAAATATTCCATGAACACTGTGAAAGGAACAATCCAAATGACAGCCCTGCCTTAGTTTAAAGCTAGGTTCTCTTTTCTGCTTATTATGGATCTTTGATAAGAAATACAATTGCTGAGAAGTCTGTTTTGCTTGCTGTTTGCTACGAGCATTGTGAGGCCTTTCCTGAATGTAACCCGCTGTGTAGTAGAATGGGTTGTAAACCTTCCTAAATGTAGTCTGATATGTAATGGAATGAGTGATTGTACATAAACTAACTGGCATTTCTCGCTTCTGTAAACCTGCTTGCTTAGCACATTCCTCACCTACCCCCTTCCCCCTTCCCCCTTTTTTCCTCCCGCCACAAGTAACGGACAAAGCCTTCCCGCCAAAGGACAGACAAAGGACGCCCAATCAGAGAACAACAAATGTCCTTACTTTAAAATCAACTAATCAGGCCCCTCATAATTTGAAACCTCCCCTGTGCTATTTGTCTCTGTCTATAAAAACGCTGTACCAACCCTGATCGTGGCCTCTTGCGTCACCGGCGACGAGTGCGCAGAGGACCAGGTTCGAACCTGCAATAAACGACCCTTGCCGCTTGGCTTTGACTTACGACTCTGGTGGACTTTCGTGGGAGGTTTCGGAACTTCGGGCATTACAACTGCTGTGCAGTTTAGATTATTTTTCACTTCATTTTTTACTGTGTTGAAATCATAAAGTATTATTACTTCATGTAAAATACTAACATTTTTCTTCAAATATTTTTAAATTAGGAATTATTCAAATACAGTGAAATGGTTCTACTATACGGTGAAAACCACTATTAACATTTAGGTATATCCCAGCCCAATTTTTCTATGAGAACTGTCTTTAGGGTACATTCTTTTGTATTTTAGGTTTTTCCATATTTATGTATTTTGAGAGAAAGAGAGAGCAGGAGAGCGGCAGAGAGAAAGGGAGAGACAGAATCCTAGGCAGGCTCCCCACTGTACACACAGAGCCAAATGCAGGGCTCAAACTCACAAACCATGAGATCATGACCTGAGCCGAAATCAGGAGTCAGATGCTCAACTAACTGAGTCACCCAGGTACTTCTAGGGTACATTGTTATATATAGCCATGGTTATAATTTATAAGCAATTTTATTTCTGTAATTTTACTTCTCATAAAGTAAGCATCTTCTATTTCCAAAAATATTTTAGTCTCTATAATATTATATAAAGAACAAAATAGGACATAGTTTAACAATTCCCCTACCACTGAACATTTCGTTTACCTAGAAATTGTTCCAAGGAGTTGTCCCCTCTTCCTCCCTCCCTTTTGCCATCTGTTTCTCCTTCCTTCCTTCCTTCCTTCCTTTCCTTCCTTCTTCCTTCCTTTCTTACTTTCTTGCCTTTTTAACTTTTCCTGGCTTAGGAAATCAGAAGCATACGATTGAATTATTCCTAATTCCTATTCATAATGTACTATCATATATATGAAAGGGCGGGCCTACGCCAGCCGACTCCATCTTGTTCTGTGTCCTTCACCTTGACCACACCTCCTCCCCTCGACTCCATCTTGTTCTGTGTCCTTCACCTTGACCACACCTCCTCCCCTCGACTCCATCTTGTTCTGTGTCCTTCACCTTGACCACACCTCCTCCCCTCGACTCCATCTTGTTCTGTGTCCTTCACCTTGACCACACCTCCTCCCCTCGACTCCATCTTGTTCTGTGTCCTTCACCTTGACCACACCTCCTCCCCTCCAGTAAACCCTCCCTCACCTGCCGGACCCTTCCCCAGGACCCCTCCCCAGCCAATCGGCTGAGGCCATAGCCATTACCTCACCAACTGCCCCCAGGCCCCAATAAAACCTTTGTCCTTTTGAAACTCGCTCTCTTTCCCTGGTATCTCACCGCTGCGTCGGTGCAGGTAGGGGATTGAGCTCGAGCTAGCTCGAATAAAGGCTCTTTGCTTTTGCATTGGACTCGGCTCCCTAGTGGTCTTTGGGGATCACGAATTCTGGGCATAACATATACTACTTTATTTCATCTCTTTTTGTTAGGTTGTTCATTGGGGTTTTTTTGTTTGTGTATGTGTGTGTTTTCTTTTTTCTTTTTCTTTTTTTATATATTACTTAACATACGGTACAATATTGGTTTCAGAAGTAGAATTCAGGGTTAATCACCTGCATACAATACTCAGTGCTCATCACAAATGTCCTCCTTAGTACCCATCACCCATCTAGCCCATCTCCCACCCACCTCCCTCCATCAACCCTCAATTAGTTTTCTATCATTAAGAGTTTCTTGTGGTGTTTCCCTTTCTTCTCTTCCCCTCTCCCCCTTCCCATATGTTCATCCGTTTCGTTTCTTAAATTCCACATATGAGTGAAATCATATATCTGAATATTACTCAGCCATCAAAAAAAAAAAAAAGAAAGAAATTTTGCCATTTGCAATGACATGGATGGAGCTAGAATGTATTATGCAAAGTGAAATAAGTCAAGCAGAGAAAAACACCAAACGGTTGTTCATTTGTTTATAAAGGTATTATGAAGCATGACCCCACCTCCTAACCTAAAACTAAAATTATTCATAATTAAATTTACCTTTGATTTCTTCCCTTCTCCGATTGATGACGGAGCACAAGGCAAGCTGACAGGCCACAAACACCACCCCCCACCCCCCACCCCCAGGTGGGATATGTGTGATACTCCTCTGGAACTCCTGGCTGCCCAAGAACAAAGGAAAGGAGAAAAACAAATGGTTAACTGATAGAGATCATAGTCCTGCAGGACCTAAGTCCCCATCACCCCTCCATAGTGATGTGGGAAACAAAGACAGAAGGAAATGGCAGATAGAACTAAATTTCCTTATAACCTGCAGCCCATTGACAAATACTTGAGGCTGGCAGAGTAAAAGGTTTGCTCAGGAACTCCCTGCTGTCTTAATGTCAATGCTTTGCTAGGGGGAAAACAACCTTAGCTTGACATATAGCTAGGCCTCCACTATCCTGGGAGTCTTCTTTAGTGTATGAAAATCTCACTGGAAACTTCCCCTGGACTTTATCTCCCCCAACTCCATAGTATATAACCAGCCTCTCCTCATGGTCCCAGGGTAGCTCTTCCTGCCCACGGGTCCTGTCCCCGTGCTCCAATAAAATCACCTTTTGGCACCAAAGACATCTTTAAGAATTCTTTCTCGGCTGTCAGCTCCAGACCCCACAAGTCCCACTATCACCCCAAAAACCTCATCACTATCATTTGAGAAGTTATATATCACCTTAAATTTTGTGGGGATTTTTTTTCAATGAAAATTTTTTGATGTTTATTTATTTTGGGGAGCGAGAGAGACAGAGCATGAGCAGGGAAAGGGCAGAAAGAGAGGGAGAAACAGAATCCAAAGCAGCCTCCAGGCCCTGAGCTGTCAGCATAGAGCTGGATGCAGGACTCAAACCCGTGAACCATGAGATCATTACCTGAGCCAAAGTCAGATGCTCAACCAACTGAGCCACCTAGGCACCCCTAAATTTTGTGCTTATGAACTTCCCTTATAAGTTTATAAACTGTGGGACCCAAGGAATTTAACAAAAATCCCCTACCCCTGGACAAGCAGAGCAAGACTAACTCCATTTTGTGCTATACCGACCATCTCATATATAACCCCCACATGACCTACTTATTGCTTAAGACACTCCCCCACCCTAGTCAAGCCGCTGAGCACACCCTTACTGGAAACCAGCTCATATAGGAATGCGGAACCCCTAACCGCCAAAGAATGTAAACCCCGCCTTTTGCCCGCCAAACTTGCGCGCCAATTCCGACCAGAGTGATAGGCTAGTTCAAACAGTTACTATAGGGTAAATTGTAATTCAGTTGGCCACCTGCGTGTGGACTGACATGACTATGCAACTTTCTGTGTGTGTTACAATCTCATTGGCCACTGACCCCTATATAACTGCTACACCTCTTAACCTAGAAGTCCAAGTCCCTGCTCCGCTGTGTCCTGTATACTTGGGCCCAAGCTCGAGCTGCAAATAAACCCTCTTGCGTTTGCATCGGTATCGGCTCCTTGGTGGTCTCTCGGATTCGAAATCGGGGGCATTACATAAACGTCCTTTCATTTTTTGTTATTGTCTGATTTTGTTATCAAAAATAAGCTACGCTTGCAACTTTACATTAATGTTACTTTTAAATATCTTTGAAAATCATTCCATTGTTTTTAGTGATTACTTATATGAATCCCAGGTATGTCCAAATCCAGGTTATCTATATACCAAAAAAAGAAAAAAGAAACACCTATTTAGCTGTTTATTATCATTTGAATTCAGGAATGGGTTCTTGATGTGGAATGTGCCCTGCCTGCCAACCCGATGTCATTCTCCAGAGCAGGGCACTGTCCTCCAGCAGAGCACTAGACTTGGCTTTCTGAGCCTCCTCTCTTTTTGTTTTGTACCAACAGCTCTTTTTCTGTCTACAAGCATATATAGATCAAACCTTAAACTCAATTTCCCCATTTGAGGCTACTTAACATAGTTACAAAAAGCAGTGTTTGAAGTCTTATGATAGAAATTTTAATCCTGACTCCACCACTTAATAGCTTTATAAACTTAGACCAGATATTCAACTGTGCCTCAGTTCCCTCATCTGGGATAAATGAGGGTAATAAAAGGTTCCAGCTCCTAGAGTTGTGGAGAAATACTTATTATGCCTAAAGCGTGTGGGACAAAACCTGGAATTCGGTAAGTAATTAATAAACATTGATCATTATGTTTACTTTGGTCTCATTCTCTTCCAAAACTTTGAAAACACACCAGGTTTTAGCATTAATCCCACTGTTCCTTATAGACAACAATAGACCATATGTCTAAAATCCAATGGGTATTTTGTATTTCTAGTCATTCAGAATCAAACGGCTGCATTTGTCACTGTTGATTGCTCAGTCCTTCACCATCTTTGGCTTTCATGACCTGCATTCAACTATTTCCCTAAAAACCTCTCTGATTGTTGACACAACTAGCTGATCACTAAAATATTCATCTGAGAGATATTTATGAATTCAAATCACAAGGGCAAAGCAAAATAACCTGAGGTTAAAGATCAAAACACAGCTTCCCTTTGCTTTCCCAATATGACATACTGAGACTAAGCACACAAAGGATATTGCCACCCACCTTGCCGTTTTTTCTTTTAATTTATTTAAATTCAAGTTAGTTCACATACAGTGTAGTATCGGTTTCTGGAGCAGAACCCAGCGACTCATCACTTACATTTAACAGCCAGTGCTCCTGCTAGGAATTTACCCAAGGGATACAGGAGTACTGATGCATAGGGGCACTTGTACCCCAATGTTTATAGCAGCACTTTCAACAAGACCCAAATTATGGAAAAAGCCTAAATGTCCATCAACTGATGAATGGATAAAGAAATTGTGGTTTATATACACAATGGAGTACTACATGGCAATGAGAAAAAATGAAATATGGCCCTTTGTAGCAACGTGGATGGAACTGGAGAGTGTGATGCTAAGTGAAATAAGCCATACAGAGAAAGACAGATACCATATGGTTTCATTCTTACGTGGATCCGGAGAAACTTAACAGAAACCCATGGGGGAGGGGAAGGAAAAAAAAAAGAGGTTAGAGTGGGAGAGAGCCAAAGCATAAGAGACTCTTAAAAACTGAGAACAAACTGAGGGTTGATGGGGGGTGGGAGGGAGGGGAGGGTGGGTGATGGGTATTGAGGAGGGCATCTTTTGGGATGAGCACTGGGTGTTGTATGGAAACCAATTTGACAATAAATTTCATATATTGAAAATAAATAAATAAATAAATAAATAAATAAATAAATAAATAAATATCAACTGAGGTTGTGAGTAATCAAAAAAAAAAAAAAAAAAAAACCAGGCAGTGCTCATCCCAACAAATGCCCTTCTTAATGCCCATCACCCATTTAGCCCATCCCCCACCCACCTTCCCTCCAGCAACCTTCAGTTTATTCTCAGTCTTTACCACCTTGCCTCCTTTCAAACTCACTAAACTCGAGTTTTTCATCAAAGTCAAAGCCTCAACACAGATGTTTCAAAATAGAATCCCTTGAGTTTTTAAAAATTTCTGTTTGTTTTGTGAGTCTAAATTTGGGTTTTAAGCTGTGACTCCAGAGAATAAAGGACATTGGTTTCTTGGTCTCCCCGGGGTGCCAGGCTGAGCTGGCCAATTACTGACTGCCTAATCCTAATCTACACCTGCCCCTCTGAAGGGTTATATCTGGGAATCACTCACTTCATGGATTCTCCTAGTACAACAGTACTTACAGTGAGAAAGAAAACTGAAAAAAGGGATGCCCAAGGGGTTGGACTTAAGACTATCAGAAAGAAGCTCTCCATACCTTTTGTGGAGGATTGGAGAGTCTTCAATAGCCAGTAGGAGAAAAAGGCCAGGTCAAACTAGAGCTCAGAAGATACGTGTCTCAAAGCTTCAGAACTGGTGAGTATCTAGCACCCAGGTGACTGATCTTCATGGCCTAGAAAAAAATTAATAATATGAAGTTCTTGCAATTGGTCTTCATGAACATAGAGACCTCATGGCCTGAAGAAAAGATCAGAGTGGCAAGAAGTCTTCTGAGGCACAAAAAGCCCAGAGCTCGGTAATGTCCTCTCTGTGACTGCTCTGAAGTCTGTCTGTCTGTCTGTCTGTCTCTCTCTCCCCCTCTTTTCCCCTGATAAATTGTTTTCCACTCTTCATATACCTTCTCTTTCTGGGTCTCTGAGATGTGGGGTTTTGTTTTTACCCTGGGTCTTCTTATAGACTTTTTATTTGCTGGAGACTGAGCCCCCAAATCTAGGCAGACTCATATTCTCCATGCATTAAAGTCTACGTGTTCACCTACTCTGAGCAGCTACTTGGGAAAAACTCTCTGGCCTTCGTGACTAACATTAAGCAATGAGAATGAGGACTTCATGCATTCTGGGTACAAACTCTGCATTAGTCTAGGCCCTAAGAATATAATGAAAACAGAGTATGCAACGGGGAGCATAGCAGTCAGAGGAGGATTGAGCAGAGTACATCATCAGAGTAGATGGTATATATTTTTTCCTTTTCTAGGATCCACTCACATTTGCCACAAAAAGTTAACTTTTTTTTCTATTAATAACTCCTTCAATCTCCCAAATGGTTCAAACTGATGCAGGTGCCGAAGCACATAGGAGGAGAGGCAAAAGTCAAGGAATATTTAAAAAAAATCTTTTGCTGATGTTCTTTTTCCATACCCTCCTACTTTCACCTCTTCTCCCAGTTCAGGGGCCTTCTAGATTCCCATGGAATTTATACTGCTTCTGAGTATATAAATTTTCCCACTTTTGGTCAGTAAATAGAGGAAATACTGAAACTCTCTCTCTTGCCTTTCTTATTAATCCATCTATCCCAACATTTGTGAAATTAACATTTTTAAACTAAATACATTTGAGATTGATAAAGTGTTAAGAAACTTATGTTTGTTCTCTTTGTCAAGGGAGGTTTCCCAACAACTTGTCCCAACAACTTGGAAAGGATGTGATAAAGATACATTACCGAACTTCCTGAGCTCAAATTCCAGCTCCTCCACTTGGTGTCTATTTGACCTTGGGCATGGTTCTTAAATGCTGTCTGCCTCAGGCCCTCATCTGTTTAAAAAAAAGAAAAGGGATAAGAAGATAAAACACCCACATCATGGGACTTTTGCATGAAAGAAGTAGGTTAATATATATAAAGTGCTTGGAATCAAGCATTATCTTTTCAATATCATCACCATCCTCACTACCCTGATTCATTACATCTACAGGGGTTAATAGTGTAACTGATTTGAAGTGTTTAAACATAGTCATTCCAGTGGAATAAATATGCAATGATAAAATAGGATGACTTTTTTAAGCCCCCAAAATCAACATCATTTTGATCTGTAAAGCAGATCAGACAGAATTGAAGGTTGCAGACATGTTTGACAAAGTGTTCATATGTGACTCACCAATGCAAATTAGAAAACCCAGCTAATTTCTAAACTGTCTTCTGCATTGACCTCTCTTCTCTCTTTAAAGATCTGGGGCATCACTTCTCCACTCACTCTGAATCTAGGCTATATCTCACAAACTTCACTGTGAATTGGAGCACTGTGATCCTTCCAGACGAGTAAGTACACACAAGGCAGACAGAGTAAATGTGACAGAATTGAAGTTAATATATGCTTAATTCATACAGAAAATTCCAAACAAAGAAGTGTTCATATTCTTGAGGAGAGTGTCCTCAATTTACTTTTTAATTTTGTTTTACTTACTAGTGTAGAGAACAGAAAAATGTTTTCTTCTAACAGGACTTGACAAAAGCAGAGATAAGAGGGGTCCTTGAAATTTATTTTTTCAATAGTTTGTTCTCCTTACCTGCTAAATTTAAGTTTATTTCAGCCATCTATTCTGCATATAAGACAATAGTCAGAACTGAGATGTAAACTGGATTTAAGAAAGTCCTATAGTTTGAGAAAGTATGTAAATATTCAATATTAATAGTGGGGAAATAATCAGAAAGGACAAGCACTGGGAAGATGACCACTCTACAGGATTGAACTCATTGTGATCCCTTTGGGCAACATCAAGGTCAAACTCTGTGGTATCAGGACAAGGCTCAAGAATACAGAGCAGATTGTGAGCACAAGGGGACAGACTAGAGTTTGTGTGGCATTACAAAGCCAGGCAGATTTCAAGAGGCACAACCTAAGTATGTAGCCTCGACAGTGTTTCAACTAGGCACAAGAAGAAAAGCTAAGAGAATAAATCCCTGAATGCTAGACAAGAGTGAAACAAAGAGAAAAAACTGAGTACCTATAAAATAGTTAAACAGCTGTATATACAAGGTTGTCTTCTTCTTAGTGCCTATCATAGCCTGGCTTATAGGAGCCCACCTGTGAATATCTGATGTCTGAATAAATGGGCTTATAGAAATATGATAGAAGTATAAACAAATGGAGAAAAGGATTGTGAATGGAACAGGTAAAGTCTACTCCCAGACCCTCTCCAGCTACAGCAATCTGACTCCAATTCTGACTCCGATTCCTCCTACACACACACACACACACACACACACACACACTCTTTCACTTATCTTTAATGTTGAATCTTTATCAAGCGTATGGGCCTGGAATCTTTCCCAAGAATGTTACTTGTACAGTCTATACTCTTCATTTCATCATTTCTTTCTTTATTCCACAAATATTCATTGGGGTTCCATTCTGTGCACATCCCTTCACTAGGTCAAGGGTTCTGGATGCCAAACATTATAGAACACAATCACTGCCTCCATGAAGTTACAGTACCACGAAATGGAAAACATTAATACAGTATACATGTGTACTAACATTAACAATGACAGAAAAACAGGGATTCATGTGGTAGTCTACAAGGAACAGAGTTACTTATTATGAGCTGATGAGCTAGATCATATTATGGAGAAACAAGAATTCTTAAGAAACTCTTCAGAAAAGAGGTAGAGACTCAGTATAGAAAAGATTCAGGCTTCATGATCAAAGAGTTCAGAGTTGGAATCATGGTATTAATCATTTGGGATGATACTCAAATACTTTTGTTTCCTTATTTAAAAAATCTTTACATAATGATTTACTTCAACTTGCATCTGGAGTTTAGTAGAAGTACCTAGGACTTATGTGGCACTCAATAATAAGTAGTTCTCCTATTATTACATATTATGGTGAATTCAGAAAGATAATGATCAATGAAGATCTCAGGGGAAAAAGTTGAAATTAAGGTAAATGTCAAAAAACAAATAAGATTTGGATCTAAAGACAGGGCATTCCAG
Organism: Felis catus; assembly: GCF_018350175.1. Classification (NCBI taxonomy): domain Eukaryota; kingdom Metazoa; phylum Chordata; class Mammalia; order Carnivora; family Felidae; genus Felis; species Felis catus. The sequence continues at coordinate 75,458,547 of NC_058374.1, forward strand.
ATAGAGCTGATGCTTGAGCAAAGGCAGAAAGAAAGGATGTCCATGAAGTACTCGGAGGAAAACAACACTCGTTTGCCCTCAGAATTGGGGCTTTCTAGAGGGAAGTATATGGACAATTCTATAGGTACATAGATACCAGGTGATGGAGGACATTCACTGCCAAGCTTTGGTTGGAAGACATGGTAGGATATATCTACAAGATACCTCTTGTCTTGGAGCGCAACCAAATGCTGTGCAACCAAATGCTGACTGTTGAAATTGGCAATTTAGACAAGTAATATAACCTCTGATACTCCATTTTCTCTTCTGTAAAATGGATCCAGCAAGCTCTGCCCTTATTCATGCTACTCCGTTCTCCAACATACAAAGGCAAAGAAAGACACATGCACACACACACAGGCACACATGCACTAAGATTCATGATTACATGAATTACACTCATGATTCATGATGCATTGCATTCATGATTACATTTCAGTCTTGCTGCAAAGATGAAAGTGATTGTAAAAAAGCTAAAGAAAGACAAAATAATGTCATTGAGCAATTATGCAACCTAGCAAGGTTTTAAATGGGAGTAAGAAACTCAGTGACAGAAGAGAAATGACAAGTGTTGCAACATCCATTATAGACAGTTCACTAAAATATACAAATTATAGGCACTGCTAACAAGTTTCAATGAAAAGAATTGACTAAATTAGTCATGGTCCTGGTCTGCACAAATTTGTGAATTCCGAGGCACCTGGGTAGGTCAGTTGGTTGAGCAACTGATTCTTGATTTCGGCTTGGATTATGATCTCACTGTTTGTGGGTTTGAGCACTGAGCCTGCGTAGGATTCTCTCCCTCCCTCCCTCTGCCCCTTTCCTCCCCCCCCCCCCACACAAAATAAATAAACATTTTTTTTAAAAATTTGTGAATTTCTTCAGCAATCTCTGAGATAGAATATCAACTATAGGATAATATCATACTGAGATTGACCCATTCAGATGAAGCAGAATATCTGTATGGGAAGAGAGGATCCAAAGATTCAATGAGGGCGAATATTAAATATAAGTTAGTTGGGTTCAAACCCCCTCCTCTGGTAATTGAATGTGGTCATCAGAGGTTTAAGTTTTTGCCTATGTTTACTTCTAGGGAATATTCCCTCTAAATGGCTTTGAGGAACCACAGCACCATCACAGAGTTCATCCTCCTTGGCCTGTCTGTTGACTCCCACGTCCAGGTTCTGCTCTTTGTGCTTTTCCTTGGGATTTACCTCTTTACTATAATGGGAAATCTATCGATGCTGTTGGTCATCAGGGAAGATCCCCATCTCCACACACCTATGTACTTCTTCCTGAGCCACCTCTCTTTCATGGACTTTTGTCTCTCTACTGCCATCGTGCCCAAGCTGCTGGAGAACCTCCTGTCTCAGAGCAAAACCATCTCAGTTGGGGGCTGCCTGGCTCAAGTCTTCTTTGTGTTTGACATTGGAGGAACAGAAGTCTGCTTACTCTCAGCAATGGCCTATGACCGTTATGCTGCTATCTGTCACCCACTCCTCTATGGCCGGGTAATGAATAATCAGCTGTATATGCAGCTTGTATGGGGCTCATGGAGCCTGGGGTTTCTAGATGCACTCATTAACATCCCCCTGACAATGAACTTGGATTTCTGTGAAGCGAAAATCATCCATCACTATAGCTGTGAGTTGCCCTCCCTCTTCCCTTTGTCCTGCTCTGATGTCTCTACCAGCCTCACTGTCCTGGTCTGTTCTACACTCCTGCATGGCGGTGGTACATTCTTCCTGATTTTCTTCTCCTATGTGCGCATAGTCTCCACCATCCTGAGCATTAGCTCCACCTCAGGCAGAAGCAAGGCCTTCTCCACCTGCTCCTCTCACCTCACTGCATTGAGCTTCTTCTATGGCTCAGCTTTCCTCCGTTATCTCATGCCAACCTCAGGCTCACCTCTGGAGCTCATCTTCTCCATACAGTATGGTGTGGTCACTCCCCTAGTGAATCCCCTCATCTACAGCCTGAAAAACAAGGAGGTTAAAAATGCACTGAGAAGAACCTTGGGAAAGTGTTTGCAATAGTACAGGTAGCAAACTGGATGGAGATGATTAGGTGTTAGGCTAGAACTGCATGCATGCAGATACCTGTTGAATTGATGTTAAGTAAAATTGGCTGAATGCCTATCTTGTTAAATGCTGACAGATGCCTTAGTATATAATTTAACACCCAGACTCAGTATATCTTATTCTAATTTTTTTTCTATACATAGAGATCGGAATTGAACAAATTATTGAGCAGTCTCAATAATATATAGACAAGAATCATTTTTGACCTATTTTTACCAAAATATGGCATACATACAAAAAGTGCACAGAATATAAGTGTACAACACAATCAATTTTCTCAAAGAGAATATGACCAAAAAGCTGGCAACCAAATCAAGTCGCCCTTTGCAACACGATCCCACCCTCACAAGTAATACGATACCATATATCACTTCTGTCTTCTTTTGCTCTTCACAGAAGTGGAATCATACCATCTAGTTCTTTTTCTTTTGTGCCTGATTTAATGTACTCAATATTGCACTTAGAGAGCTAACTCTTCGGGTATAATGTATTTGTTCATTGTTTATTCTCAGTGTTGCATTATTTTCCACTGTGTGAACGTATAATTTATTCACCCATTTTACTGTTGAAAGATATTTGTGTAGTTTTGGTTTATGGCTGTTATGACTAGTGTAGCTGTCAGTATTCTTGTACACATCCCTTAACGAGCATAGATACTTTTGTTTCGCTTTGTTTTAGTATACACCTAGAGATGGCTTTGTTTGATAATACGGTATACATCATACTTCCAAGAACTTTCCCTTTATGGTTGTAAAATTGTATATTCCCATAGTAGTTTATAAGAATTCCAGTTGCTCCGTAAAATACACATGGTATTTTTATGTTTTTCATTTCATAATTCTAGTGGGTGAGTTGTGATTCCATTTCAGGCTGTACTTTGCATTTCTCTGATGGCTAATAAAGCTAAGCACCCTTTCCTCTGCTGCCCTGTGGACTGACTTTCATTCTCTTAATGTTGTTCTGATGAAGAGAAATTCTTAATTGTAATAAACCCCAATTAATCATTTTTCCTTTATAATATACTTGCTATTTTTGTGCTGTGTTAAAATTTTTTTCCTTACTCTTAGTTTATGAAAATATTCTGGTTTTTTTTAAGCTTTAGTGCTTTATTATAATCCACCTGGAATTGCTTTCTGTGCATAATGTGTGATAAAGGTCAAGATTCATTTTTTCCAAATGGAAATGCATTTACCCATCACCATTTATGTTCCCACTGCACTGTAATATTGCTTTTATCATAAATCATATATATGTGTGGGTCTGTTTCTGAATCTTCTTCCATTTTGTTCCATGATTAGTTTGTCTGCTTTTGTACCAATAACAAACTATGTTTACTATTGTATCATTATAACAGGCTTCGAAGTTTGGAAGTAGAAGGGTTCCTTGTAACACAATTCTTCAGGATGTGCTTGGTTCTTTGTATTTTCAGACAAATTTTTAGAATCAGCTTATCAACAGCAAAAACGTCCAGGATTTTGATTGTGTCTGAATCTATAGATCAGGTTGAAAAGGGGTGGCACCTTCACAATATTGAGTCACCCAATTAACCAAGTTATAACTTTCCATTTAATTAGGTCTTTTTAATTTCTCTCAGAAATATATTATAGCTTTTATTATAGAGGTTTTTTGTACCTTTTGTGAAATGTATTATTGGGCATTTAATGTTTTTTAACTTATTTAAGCAGTATTATTTTTAAATGTTATTCTATGTGTGATTTTAAACTTTTTTTTTTTTCAACGTTTATTTATTTTTGGGACAGAGAGAGACAGAGCATGAACGGGCAAGGGGCAGAGAGAGAGGGAGACACAGATTCGGAAACAGGCTCCAGGCTCTGAGCCATCTGCCCAGAGCCCGACGCGGGGCTCAAACTCACGGACCGCGAGATCGTGACCTGGCTGAAGTCGGACGCTTAACCGACTGCGCCACCCAGGCGCCCCTCTATGTGTGATTTTATTGGTATGGAAAAACATAATTTATTTTTATGTATCAGTGAACTTGTTAAATTCATTCCTTAATTTTAAGGGGTTTTTTTTTGTAGATCAACTTTTTCAGATTAAGAAAGTTTTCTTTCCTTTTCATAGTTTGCTAAGTATTTTATGCATAAATTATGTCAAGTTTTATCAAATGGTATTCCTGTATCTATTGAGCTATCATCTAGATTTTCTAATTTTATTAGTTAGAAAGGTCAATTCTATTAGTTGATTTTTAAAGATAAAACTTCACGGGGCAGCTGGGTGGCTCAGTTGGTTAAGTGTCTGACTTCAACTCAGGTTGTGATCTCATGGTTTGTGAGTTCGAACCCCACATCAAGCTCTGTGTTGGCAGCTCAGAGCCTGGAGCCTGCTTTGGGTTCTGTGTCTCCCTTTCTGTTTGCTCCTCTCCCATTTGTGCTCTGTCTCTCTCAAAAATAAGTAAACATTAAAGGTAAAACTTCACATCAGTTTTATTATCAAGATTTAATAGATTCATAAAAAGAATTAAGATGCATCCTCTCTTTTCTATTCTGTGGAAGAATTGTGTAATATTGGTTGTTACTTCTTCATATATTCATAAGAATTCACTATTAAACTAATATGATTGGGGTTTTCTTTCTAAGAGCTTTTTTAAAATAATGAATTCAAGTTATTTAATACCTATTAAATGATTCAGACCTCTGCTTCTTCTGCCAGACTTGAAAAAAATGTGTTTTTAGAGAAATTGGCCCAGTCACATAAATTCTCAGATTTGTTAACAATTAAAGTGGCTCATAATATTCACTTTATTATCTTTTCCATGTCTATACTATATGTATTGATATCCTACTTTTCACTCTGATTTGTATATATCCAATAAAGTGTTAATATCCAAAATATATAAAGAACTTAGACAACTCCACACACACACAAAATAAGAATCTAATTGAAATGGACAGAAGGGGTGCCTGGGTAGCTTAGTTGGTTAAACATCTGACTTCTGCTCAGATCATGATCTTGGGGTTTGTGGGTTCAAGCCCTGTGTCAGGCTCTGTGCTGACAGCTTGAAGCCTGGAGCCTGCCTAGGATTCTGTGTCTCCCTCTCTCTCTGACCCTCCCCTGCTCATGCTTTGTCTCTTTCTCTCTCAAAAATAAATAAATTTTTTTTAAAAATGGACAGAAGACATTAACAGACATTTTCCCAAAGAAAACATACAGATAGCCAACAGACACATGAAAGGATGTTCAACATCACTCATCATCAGGGACATGCAAAGCAAAACCACAATGAGATGTCACCTCACACCTGTGAGAATGGCTAAACTCAGCACAAGAAACAAGTGTTGGCGAGGTTGTGGAGAAGAAGAAAGCCTCATGCACAATTAATGGGAATGCAAAGTGGTGCAGCCACTATGGAAAACAGTGTGGAGGTCCTTCAAAAAATTAAAAATAGTTTTCTGATATGATCCAGTGATTTCACTGGTGTTGGGCATTTACCTAAATAAAAGCATTTTTCACAGAAATAGAATAAGGAATCCTAAAATTTGTATCGAACCACAAAAGACCCCAAAGAGCCAAAAAAATCCTGAAACAGAGTAACAAAGCCAGAGGCATCACATTTGCTGATTTCAACTTTACTACAAAGTTATAATAATTGAACAGTATGGTGTTGGCATAAAAATAAACATGTATACCAATAGAACAAAATAGAAAGCCCAAAATTAACCTTCTGCATATACTGTCAACTGATATTTGACAAGAGAACGAAGAACTCCAAATGGGGAAAAGATAGCCTCTTCAACAAATGGTGCTGGGAAACCAGATCACTATAAGCAGAAAAACAAGACTGGACCCCTATCTTACACCACTCACAAAAATTAACTCAAAATGGATCAAAGATTTAAACATAAGACCTGATACTGTAAAACTTCTAGAAGTAAACATAAGGAAGAAGCTCCTTGACATTAATCTGGGCAATGATTTTTTAGGTGTGACACCAAAAGTGCAAAAATCAACAAGTAGGACTACATTAAAATCTAAAAGCCTTTGCCCAGCAAAGAAACCATCAATGAGGTGAAAAGGCAACCTACAGAATGAGAGAACATTTTTGCAAACCATATACTGGATAAGAGGCTAATAACCAAAATGTATAAAGAATTCCTACAACTTAATAACCAAAAAGAAAAACAAACCAACCTGATTTTAAAATGGTCAGATAACCTAAATAAACATTTGTCCAAAGAAGACATACAAATGGACAATATGTACATGAAAAGATGCTCAACATCACTAATCATTAGGTAAATGCAAATCAAAACACCTAACACCTACGAGAATGGCTATCACGAAGAAGAGGAGATAACAAGTGTTGGTCAGGCAACAACAGATGTTGGCGAGGATGTGGAGACAGAGGATCTCTTTTGCACTGCTGGTGGGAATGTAAGCTGGTGCAGCCACTCTGGAAAACAGTATGGGGGTTCCTCAAAAAAATTAAAAATAGAACTACCCTACGACCCAGCAATTGCACTACTAGGTATTTATCCAAGGGATATAGGTATACTGTTTCAAAGGGACACATGCACCCCAATGTTTATAGAAGCCTTATAAACAATAGCCAAAGTATGGAAAGATCCCAAATGTCCAACGATGGATAAATGGATAAAGAAGATGTAGTAAATATATACAATGGAGTATTACTTGGCAATCAAAAAGAATGAAATCTTGCCATTTACAACGATGTGGATGGAACTGGAGTGTATTATGCTAAGTGAAATTAGTCAGAGAAAGACAAGCATCATATGACTTCACTCATATGAGGACTTTAAGAGACAAAACAGATGAACACAAGGGAAGGGAAGCGGAAATAATATAAAACCACGGGGGGGAGGAGACAAAACATAAGAGACTCTTAAATATGGAGAACAGAGGGTTACTGGAGAGGTTGTGGGAGGGGGGATGGGCTAAATGGGGAAGGGGCACTAAGGAATCTACACCTGAAATCATTGTTGCACTATATGCTAACTAACTTGGATGTAAATTAAAAACAAAACAAAACAAAACAACAAGTGAGGGTGAGGCTGTGGAGGAAAGGAAACCCTTGTACACTGTTGGTGGGAATGTAATTTAGTTCAGCCACTGTGCAAAACAGTATGGAGGTTCTTCAAAAAATTAAAATAGAACTATCATATGATGCAGTAATTCCACTTCTGGTATATACCCAGAGGAAATGAAATCAATATCTGGAAAAGATATCTGCACCCCCTTATTCATTGCAGCATTATTCACAATAGCCAAGACAGAAACAAACTAAATATACATCAGTGGAAGAACATATGAAGAATATATATATATTATTATATGTATATGTGTGTGTATACACACATACATATACACAGATGATAATATATATATACATACATATAATATATACACTCATACACACACACATATATACATACACACAGAGAATATTATTCAGCCACAAGAAAGAAGAAAATCCTGCCATTTGCAACAATATGGATGGCCCTTGAAGGCATTATGCCAAATGAGATATGTTAGACAGAAAAGGAAAAATCCTGTATGATATCACTTACATATGAAATCTAAAAAAAGCGAAACTTGTAAAATGAGAGAATAGAATGGTGGTTACAAGAGGTTGAGGGGATGGAGAAATTGGATAGATTTTGTTTAAGGATACAAATTTGCAACCAGTAGATAAATAAACCCTGAGGATCTAAAATTCCTTACTGTGATTATAGGCAACAGTACTGTATTGTTACAAACATCAAACTTGCTAAGAGATTAGCTCTTGATCCCACCACAAAAAAAAAAAAAAAAATTATAATTATGTGACATATATATTTTAATTTACTAAGTAATTATGATTATATATTATATATTATAATTATTCAGCGTTAATACTTCAATGGCACTCATATTGCAATATACGAATGTATCGATCAACACATTTACACCTTAAACTTATACGATGTTACGTGTTGATTATATCTCAAGTTTAAATTTTTTTAATAAAAATAGAAACTTTTTTTGTCCGCTCCCCAGGCTCCAAAAATGTAAACATTTTAAAGAAAAAATTTCATATAAGCTGAGAAATTTCTCATTAATGTCCAACAACTCATCTTCAGAGATAAAGATGCCTCCCATGAGGATGTGAGGCTGGACCTGGGATCATGTTAGTCTCCACACTGCTCTTTGCCATACTACTGCATAGAATGAGGCTTCACAGATGCATCCAATGAGTCAGATAGTTGAATAAGTAACCGTTTCTGATTTTTTAATAGATTTAATCAGAAAATGTTCGGCCCAGCTGTTTAAAGACACAGTTCCTTATGATGTGGGAAAGTCACCTGTTAGGTTAATTATATCTCACTATATACCTTCCTTAATAATTTCCTAATAAGTGGCCAGCAGGAAAAGACTTCCCGGCTTGCCTACTTTCAAAGGCCAGTTAAAACTTCATCCCTAAAGTTCTATAGCCTATATCTGTGAGAATCCCCTAGGACTTCTACAAACTTCACTCTTCCAGTTAATGAGCTTAAAGTTTGGCTTCAGACCATGACCTCAGGGATTACAGCTTCCTTGCACTGCTGAGATCCACCAGACTATCTGATTCCCTTCGGCTAGATTGTATCTGAAAAGCACTCAATTCACTGATATTCTTTGTCCAGTGTATAAACTCAGAAAGATACGTGAGTAGTAGCCTCTGTGATTGGGTCTGACATGACATGAGAGAAGTCTCTCTTGTGCTCCTTTCAGAATTTGAATGTTTCCCACTGTATTTAGTGAGTGAGAGTAGACATTTTCCTTCCCTCCTGGAAGCTTGTGGATAGAAAACATGTATGCATTCTAAAATTAGGCTAGAGAAATAGCGGTTCTCCTGTGCATAGTGAACACCTGACCAAAGATGACTTCTTATACTATGGTAAGACTAGAGCCAGAAGATGACCTTTGTGCCAGAAAAATTCAGACCTCTATGATTTCTCTAAAGGTTCCCCACATTCCCATCTGGAGATTTCCAGTTTCTGTTTTTATCTAGTCTTCTGTACCTACTTGTCTTAGGCAACTCCTTTTGCTTTAAGTTCTCTCATCATCTTTTGCTTGTACTGCAGACTAAGTTACAACCACTAGGACCTTTGTGGATATTTCTCTCCTTTGAGGCTCTTATCCTCAACTGTTTTTAGCATCTACTAAATAAATCCTCTCTCTGCTCTCTAGCATTGAGTCTACAGCGACTATGGAATCTGCATTGGTCTGGAAAACTGAAACCAGGAGCTAAGAGGTTCTCAGTCTGGGGAGGAATGGGTAAAAGCACATCATAGTAGATAGACTTCAGTAGTCTGAGATCCTCCTTCTTCTCTTAGACCCTAAATGCATGTGCTAAAAATAATTTACTTTTCTGATATTATTAACCACTCCATCAACTCTGGTCATCAATATTAGTGGTTAAAGGGGAAGCGAAATAGCAGAAATCAGAGAAGATTTTAAGGAAAATATTGACATATTTGAAGTTTGTCTTCCATGCATACAAACCACAAGAATTTGGCCCTTCTTCCCATTTCAGGTGGCCTCAGAACATCAAAGGTTCTATATTTCCAAAAATAGTTACCCAGACCATCTCTGCCTTGCAGCACTAGACCTGCCTTTCATCCTATCTTCATTAATCTATCTATCTAGTCATGTATATAATTAACTAATATTTTCTGTGTGATTTCACCAAACAGATAACTTTTGAGACTTTTTCTTGGAATGTCTTCTTGAAATGATATAAGATTATTATATCTAAACAAGTTAATAATTTATAATGGAATTGATGTTCTTTGCCTCTCAGAATTGATTGAATCTTAAATTTAGGCAAACGCTAATTTAAGTAAAATGAATTCACAGGAGCATAAACTTCAGCCAAAAATCATAGGATGGATGGTGATAATTATTTGTGATTATTTTTTAAATGACCCAGAAAATGCAATTTCCTGCTTCACTTCTCTTTAAGGTGATATCTGACATAAACATACGAGATAGCAAGAAGCAGCCTATTTGAGAAGTTTCAAACACAGCTTTACAGGCAAAGTGGTAAATAACACATTTTGTGGAAAACGATCCCCCTGGGTTCTACTTTCTTACTTTCCACCCTCCTTTATGTGAGCACTCAAACTTCTCTCTCTTCACCTTTTTCTGAATTTCAAAATAGACATTCAACTTCAATGTGAATTGAAGCCACTGTTCCCTCTCACAAGGTAAGTGAAGAGACTTTGAAATTAGTGCTTAGCTTTCGCTACATGGTTGAAATGAAGCCCTGTCCTCAGTTGGTCACAGTCAGAGGATCTATATTAGGTTCCAGGGGGAGCAAATCATGGAAACTCACAAGTTGGGCTTCCACCTGCCTTCCTGATGGGTTGGCTTTGTGGGTCCTCAGCATAGAACAGAGGTTTTCAAATATCGGGTCTCTAACTCACAGTTGCTCCAAAAGTCCTTGGGTTATGCTGGAGTTTGCTTGGGTTACATGCCAAAAATAAAAATGGGATTGTGGCCAGGTCTCCAATGAGAACAAATATGGAAAAAACTAGAGAGTAAATATGGAGAAAATGGCCAAAATCAAAAAGTAAGTTTTAAATCTTGAGAAATTTTCCAGTTAAAGTAAATGTACTGAATTGACTGTTTACTTTGCTACTGAAAAACAAAAGAAACCATTTATTCCAGTGAGATTTTATAAATTCAGAGACAGCAGGAACTGAACTTTCCTTCTGGTTGTTCATCTTCACTGCAGAATCTGAATTAATCTGAGCTATCATGCTGGGCTGCAAGTTACTCGCCAGATAGAACAGAGAGGTGATTTGAATATGGGTTCTGATAAGGGGTGGGAATATGAGAACTTGTTTAAATAAGAAATAAGAAAAGATGGGGCACCTGGGTGGCTCAGGTGGTTAAGCAACCAACCCTTGGTTTCGGCTCAGGTCATGATCTCACAGATCATAAGATTGAGCCCCACATTGGGCTTTGAACTAACAGTGCAGAGCAGGCCTGGGATTCTTTCTCTCTCCCTCTGTCTCTGCCCCTCCCCCGCTTGCAAGCTCGCTCGCTCACTCTCTCTCTCTCCCCCTCTCTCAAAATAAATTAATAAATAAACAAAAAAAAAGAGAAAGAAAGACGAAAAGAAAGGAAAAGCAGGACATTGGCTCACTCCGCAGGAATAGAGCCTGTTCTCGTGAGTTCTCTGGGCCAGAATAACATGACACTGTGGTGAAATTCCCCGGATGAAAGCTGGGAAATTCAGAGTCAATTCGGAATTCTGGGTGACAGGTTATGATTATTGCAAAGAGTTACATACCAGGAAAGACTCATTAAAGGAAGAGTCTGAGGTTTCAAGCTGGGTATAAAAAAAGTTAACCAACACAAGAACTCAGCTATGAATGCTAGAAATGTATGACTGGAAAAGCAGGACAAATGAGTGTATTCACACAACAGTTCAACAAACATTAGATAAGGTTGTTTGGCCAATCTGTTATAAGTAGGAGGCCTTGCACAAAGTAGACCCATAATATTTTGAATAATTAGGTAAATGAGAGAACTGATAAATTAATGGATAAATCATTGAACAGGAACACAGATGGATAGATTACTGAATTGACAGGGGGGACAATGGAGTGGACACATAAATGTCATGGTTTTAAGCCACCCTCCCAGCATGGACAGAAATTAGCTAGTAAGAATGAGCTGCTCCCTGGGGGAAGGAACCTTTAGGTACCAATTATTACAACAAAAGATAAGTCTTCCGTCTTTGCAACCTTTCTCCACCACTTCCCAGGCATCCTCCAGTTTTGTTTATTTATTTTTTTACTTTTTTAATGTTTATTTATTTTTGAGACAGAGACAGAGCACGAGCAGGAGAGGAGCAGAGAGAGAAGGAGACACAGAATCTGAAGCAGGCTCCATGCTCCGAGCTGTCAGCACAGAGCTCATTGCCAGACTCAAACTCGCCAACCGCGAGATCATGACCTGAGCTGAAGTCGATGCTTAACCAACTGAGCCACCCAGGTGCCCCAAGTTTTGTTTGTTTGTTTGTTTCTTTTTTTTTTTTTTTTACATTTATTTACTTTTGAGAGACAGAGAGGGATAGAGCGTGAGTGGGGGAGGGGCAGAGAGAGAGGGAGACAGAGAATCCCAAGCAGGCTCCAGGGTCTGAGCTGTCAGCACAGAGCCCGATGCCGGGCTCAAATCCACGAACCGTGAGATCATGACCTGAGCCAAAGTTGTATGCTTAACTGACTGAGCCTCCCAGACACCCCACTTTTGTTTATTTCTAAAGTTAGAATTAGAGCTAGGTATATTCCTCTAACAGAGGACATGTCATATTTACTTCATTCTTTCATTCTTTCTACATTTAACAAATCCTGAGCACCCATTATTGCCTTTCATTCTGCTGTATGTTCGGGATTTAAGATAATATGGATGATTAAATACCAAATGTATTCTTCATAAACAAGCAACACATTTGGAGGAAAAAGAAACACTATTCATACATCCTACTAAAAGCCAGAGGAAGATAGATACCCAGGTGAAGGCCCAAAACAGTTCAGAGAGTAAGCGACAAAAGAGAACATAGAGTGAAGAGAAGTAGACATGCTTAAGCAAATGAATGTCAGCCAGTCAGAGTGTAAAAAGCACAGATATGGAAGCTTCACAGACCTGGGAGGGATGTTAAGCTTATCCACTAATCCTCTCAACACCAGAAGTTACCACAGCATTTTCAGATTCAATTTCCATATTCTAAAATTTGAAATAATGCAGCCCCTGAAGTTTTGTTGAGATCTCCCAGTAGAGAAAAAGCTAAACATTTGATAATACCTAGATATAATTGGGATCAGTGAAATAATAGGGATCATTATTTTCCATAATCCATCCAGGCAGGGAAGGAGGTAATCAAGACAGATATATAAGGGAAGAAATAGAAATTAAGGTGAGATGGAAAAATAGGTAGGATTTAGGTCAAGATTTGTAGGGAAAATTTTCAACAGAGTCTCAGCTGAAGTCAAGGCAGAGAATAGGAGAGTAATGAGGGCACCGGGGCAAGTCTGGTCTGACCAGTTCGTGCCTGATTCTGTAGCACAGAGGTAGCAGAACCACCTGGGCAATGCTTAAAATACCCATCACAGAAAAGACCAAGTAAAACAGGTTCTCTGCTGGTAGAGAAATTACTTCAAAAATTGAGTAATCTTTAAATGCCAACCAGATAAGTTTATAATTATTCAGGAGCACTGTAGAATTAAAAGTTCTGGTCATAGGCTTATATAGAGGAGATGCAAATCCTGACTGTTCACACTGAGGAACTTAACAAGTCCTATGAATCTGAATTTTTGGGGTGGGGGAGGGTTAATCTTAAAAATATAGATTAGAAATCTCCTTTCTTTTTTTTTTTTTAATGTTTATTTATTTTTGAGAGAGAGAAAGGGAGCATGAGCAGGGGAGGGGCGAAGAGAGAGGGAGAGAGAGAATCCCAAGCAGGCTTTGAGCTGTCAGCACAGAGCCCGGTGCCGGGCTAGAACCCACTAACAATGAGATCATGACCTGAGCCAAAATGAGGAGTCAGATTCAACCAACTGAGCCACTCAGGCACTCCCAGCAATCTCCTTTCTTAACCCCATTTCCCACCACATGCATATACTCACACACACATACATTTTGAAACTGTCCTTGGAATTAAATAACCAAATACACTAGAGAGAGACACATGCATGGTAGAAATATAATAAATATAGCATGATATCATAAAGTAATATCGAACTCTTACAAGCTTTTGAATGGAGAGTGAAACACTGTGTGACTCAAGAAACCAGAGATGATTAGAATCACTTCCCCAAGAAGTGTATTGGATATAGTTTGACCAGTAGTATTGTAGGTTACCATCAAAGGACAGTTCAAGGAGATGGAACCATTCAGTCATAGACTAAACTGAAAAATTATATGAAGGTCTCCAGAGTTATTTGTGGGAGAGGAGCCACAAGAGTACTAATGGTCTGGTTCAGAGTTCGGGACCTGTGAGGTTGGCAGTCAAGTGAGGGAAGAATCCTGGGAGGGAGGGAGAGTAGATGTTTTAAAAATCCGTGTAAAAGATGAGCACACTGAAGATGTGCATACATGGAATAAAGTAGAGATTCTGAGGTGGCACAAAAAGAAGGTGAACATTTCATGCTTCTTTATGCTTTCATTCCAGTGGAACATCTTCCGTCATGGTCTTGGGAAACCACAGCACCATCACAGAATTCATCCTCCTTGGGCTATCTGCTGACCCTCACACCCAAATTCTCCTCTTTGCATTTTTCCTGGAAATTTACCTCCTGACCATCATGGGGAACCTGATGATGATGATGGCGATTATGACTGATTCCCATCTCCACACCCCCATGTACTTCTTCTTGAGTCACCTCTCCTTCCTGGATCTTTGTTTAACTTCAGTCACTGTGCCCAAGATGCTGGAGAATCTCCTGTCTCAGAAGAAATCAGTATCCATAGAAAGCTGCCTCGCTCAGGCATTTTTTGTGTTTTCCATCGCAGGGACTGAAGCTTTTGTGCTCTCTGCCATGGCCTATGACCGCTATACTGCCATCTGCAACCCCCTGCTCTATGACCAGGTGATGAGTAAACAGTTGTGTGGGGGTCTGGTATGGGTCTCATGGGGACTGGGCTTTCTGGATGCTCTCATTAACACCCTCACGGCTTGCAATTTGGACTTCTGTGAGGCTCGTGTCATACCTCACTTCAGCTGTGAACTGCCATCTCTATTCTCTCTGTCTTGCTCTGATATCTCCACCAACTTTGCAGTCCTGGTGTGCTCTGCCATCATTCATGCCTCTGGAACCTTACTCCTGGTCTTCTTCTCTTACACCCGTGTTATCTCCACCATCCTGAGCATCACCTCCACCTCAGGCAGAAGCAAGGCCTTCTCCACCTGCTCCTCCCACCTCACCGCAGTGAGCTTATTTTACGGCTCAGGTTTTCTTCGCTATCTCATGCCAACCTTAAGTTCCCCGCTGGAGTTAATTTTTTCCATACAGTACAGTGTGGTCACTCCTCTAGTGAATCCCCTTGTCTACAGCTTGAAGAACAAGGAAGTAAAAGCAGCTGTGCAAAGAATGTTGCAAAAAGGTTTACAACAGCTCAGAGAGAAGAGAACAGGTAGATTTGAAGGCTGAAACAGAAAAGGTACCAGATGAGCCCGAAGCATCTCGTAGCAACAGAAAGGAAGCACTCAACAACAACAACAACAACAACAACAACAACAACAAAACCCACAATGATAAGGGTATGTTAAAGGGACACAGGAGCCAAATGAAAGAGACCCGGGTGACTAAGGATGGGACAATTTGAGCAACAAAAGAAACAACATAACATTAGATTATAACCAAAAGCATAAAATCAGTACCTATTATACTAATATAAATAAATAATTGAATAATGAAATAAACGGAAGAGAACAGAAAATCTTCCTCTCAGAAGAATTCCAAATAACTTAGGTAGAAACTGCACTCTCAATGAAGTGTAGAGCGTACCTGCCTACTCCTTAAATGTGGGCTGAACATAGTGTATTGGACCCCTTCTAAAGAATACGGTGTGACAAGGGGGAAAAAAGTGGAGAAACCTGACAAATGCTACCTAAGACAAATGACCAAGGTTAATATCAGCAATGGTTAAGTCATGTTGATAGTATGTACTTTCGATATGATGTGATGACTGACAATGGTACTTCACTTCTGTGGTCCCCATCTCCCAAACCCATAACACTAATATAACCATGAGAAAAACATCAAATAAAACCAAATTGATGGGGTCTGTACAAAATATCTGACTAGTACTCCTTAGGACTGCCAGTGTCATCAAAAACAAAGTCTGAGAACTATCACAATCAAGAGGTGCCTAAGGATACAAGAATTAAGTGTAATGTGCTCTCCTGGATAGAATCTTAGGATAGAAATTGGACTTTAGATAACAACTAGGGAAATATGAATACATTATGGACTTTAGTAATAATTTATCAATATGGTTCATTAATTATGATAAGTATACCATACTAATGTAAATAAAATGCTAATAATAATGAAGACTGGATGGGGGCATATGGGAATGCTCTGTACTATCTTTGCAATTTTTATATAAATCTAAAACTATTCTAAAATTAAAATTTCATTTAAAAAAAATTCTCCTTCTTGATCTTAGTCGGAAAGCTCTCAGGTTTTTCCCCATTGAGGATGGTATTAGCTGTGGGCCTTTCATATAGGGCTTTTATCATGTTTATGTTCATTCTATCCCTGCTTTCTTGAGGGCTTTTATCAAGAAAGGATGCTGTATTTTGTCACATGCTTTTTCTGCTTCTATTGAAAAGATTATGTGGTTCTTATCCTTTCTTTTATTAATGTGATATATCACATTGATTGATTTATGAATATTGAACCAGACCTGCAGCCCAGGAATGAATCCCACTTGATCATGGTGAATAATTCTTTTATTTTTTTAAGTGTATTTGTTTGTGTTGAGAGAGAGAGAGGACACAAATGGGGGAGAGGCAGAGAGAGGGAGATAGAGAGTCTCAAGCAGGCTCTGCACTGTCAGGGCAGAACCTGACTCCAGGCTCAAACTCATGAACTGTGAGATCAAGACCTGAGCCTAAACCAACTGCTGGATGCTTAACTGACTGAGCCACCCAGGCACCCTTGGTGAATAATTCTTTTAATGTACCGTTGAACTTCCCATCTCCAATCTCATCATCCATGGTAATCAATGTTGTGACCAGCACGGATCAGTTAATTCATGACAAGTACCACATGGTCCAAGGCATTCTGAATATTTCTCCAGACTATTCTGGTGGATGGTGAGATATTCTTACGCTAAAGCTTGGGAGGATGTTTTAAATCTTCTAAAATACTTAGAGTTAAATATCCGTTAAAAAAAATAATTCTTTGGGGCGCCTGGGTGGCGCAGTTGGTTAAGCGTCCGACTTCAGCCAGGTCACGATCTCGCGGTCCGTGAGTTCGAGCCCCGCGTCAGGCTCTGGGCTGATGGCTCGGAGCCTGGAGCCTGTTTCCGATTCTGTGTCTCCCTCTCTCTCTGCCCCTCCCCCGTTCATGCTCTGTCTCTCTCCCAAAAATAAATAAAAAACGTTGAAAAAAAAATAATTCTTTTTTGAAATGGACTACCACCAAAAACATAAGTTTGATATGTCATTGTACTTGAAAGCATTTCTCATTTTTTACTCTATCCCTTCTCTGTTGGCTAATTTTATGTCTCAATTTGGCTGGGCCATGATGCCAAGATAGTTGGTCAAACATTATTCTGGATGTTTCTGTGAGGATGTTTTTGGATGGAATTAACATTTAATTTTCACAGATTTAGAGTAAAGTAGATTGCCCTCCATAATATGGGTGGGCCTTGTCCAATCAGTTGCAGGATCAAATAGAACAAAAGGCCGCCCTCCCCTGAGCAGGAGGGAATTCTTCCAGCAGACTGCCTTTAAGCTTCATTTACAACATCAGTTCTACCTGGTTTACCAGCTGATTGTTTCTGGACTTGAGCTGCAGCTCTTTCCCAAGTCTCCAGTCTGCCAACTTCCTCCATCAGATTTTGGAATCACCAAGCCTCCACAATCACATAGGCAAATTCCTTAAAATAAAACTTATTCTATACACAAATACAAAGCCTACTCTTTCTATTTCTCTGGAGAAGCATGACTAATACACCCTCCTAACCAGGTGCAAGAGGAAGAAGTTCCAGTAAACTGTTAGAGGAAAAATTATCCATGATTAGATGCACTGGAGAGGGTACAATGAACAGTTATTCTGTACCCATGTCACCCCTCCCCAAAGGGCACAGCTCAGTGCCAAGAGAGACCTTCTCAGCCCATAATTTCTCCCATGGAGGAAAATGGGAGCATGTGAGTAAGCACCTGTCTTCCCCAGCTGTATGGGATAAGAAGGAGGCCAACTTCTTTCTTGCCTCCTCCAGAATACTAAGGTGTGCTACATGACTATGAATGAAGGGCCTTGGAGAACAGCAGCCAGTTGCTCTCAGAGGGCATCAGAGACATAGGTCCCACTAACCACTTCACAGATACCACCAAGAAGACAGCCTATGAGCTGCTAGTGATACCTCACCTGTGGATCCCCCCCACCTGGCCCATGGGCACCCCCAACATTCCAGATGCCTAACACACATACCCTACCACCCTGTAGCTGTCACCCTGTGTGGTCCCCAATGGCAACAAATATAAGCCTTTGCAGACAGCTAGTGAGAAAATGTAGAAAAATGGCACAACTCTATAGGACTAAGAAAATGCGTGGATACTGATGCATTCAGCATCGGTGCATTCAACACTGCCCTAGGGAAAGCAAACAGGAGGCTGTTGGTACCCACCCTGGCTTTGCAGGATCAAAAAAAGGCAAACAATTTTAAGAATTCTGCCTAAGAGGAAGCAAGAAGCATAGAGTAGGTGTATCCATAGAAAAACTCAGAGAAAGCCTCAAAATACCTAGAAGGCCAACACAAGGTATTTCTCTCCTGAAGGCAGGGCAGTAGAGACTGGAGGAGGTGACTGAGTCTTCAAATGCAAAGACAACACAAGACATCAAGGAATAAGAAAAATCAAGGAAACCTGACACCACCAAAGGAACAAAATAATTTTTCAGTAACCAACCCAAAGGACTGGAGATCTATGATTTGCCTTATAAAGAATTCAAAATAGATGTTTTAAGGAAGCTCAATAAGCTACAGGAAAACACAGAAAGACAATTCAAGTAAATCAGGAAAATGATACATGAACACAGTAAGAGCTTTCGCAGAAAGGTAGAAATTATTAAAAATAATTCAGCTTCTTCTGGAGCTGAAGAATACAATGAATGAAATGAAAAATGAAATAGAGACCATCAACAGCCAACTGTTTATCAGTAAGGTCAACAGTAGACTGGTCAACAGTAGACTATTAGTAGTTAAGTTTAGGAGGAGTCAAAAGCTATATGCAGATTTTTTACTGACTCGGGTTGTTAAAGGGTCAACTATAAATAAAATCAGAAATGAAAGAGGAGATGTTACAATTGATACAACAGAAAAACAAAGATTAAAAAAGACTACTATGAATAATTATATACCAACAAATTACATAGCCTAGAAGAAATGGAGAAATTGCTAGACATATGTCACCTGCCAAGACTGAGTCATGAAGAAATATAAAATCTAAACAGACCAATAACAAGGGATTGAATCTGTAAGCAAACCTCTCAACAAAGAAAAGCTTATGACCTGATGCTTTTATTGTTGAATCCTACCAAATATTAAAATAAGAGGTCATACCAATCCTTCTCAAACTCTTCCAAAAAACTGAAGAGGAGGGAACATTTTATAATAACAGCATTACCCTAATACCAAAGCCAGACAAGGATACTACAAGAAAATTACAGGCCAATATCCCTCATTAAAATAGATACAAAGACCCTCAATCAAACACTATCAAACTGAATTCAAGAACACATTAAATGGATCGTACATGGGGCACCAGGGTGGCTTAGTCAGTTAAGCATCCAACTTCAGCTCAGGTCATGATCTTATAGTCTGTGAGTTCAAGCCCTGCATCGGGCTCTGTGCTGACACCTCAGAGCCTGAGCCTGCTTCGGATTCTGTGTGTCTCCCTCTCTCTCTGCCCCTCTCCCACTCATGCTCTGTCTCTCTCTCCCTAAAACAAATAAATAAATATTTTTTTAATTTTTACTTTTTGTTAATGTTTATTTATTTTTGAGACAGAGAGAGACAGAGCATGAACGAGGGAGGGTCAGAGAAAGAGGGAGACACAGAATCTGAAACAGGCTCCAGGCTCTGAGCTGTCAGCACAGAGCCCGACGTGGGGCTTGAACTCACGAACTGCGAGATCATGACCTGAGCCGAAGTCGGACGCTTAACCGACTGAGCCACCCAGGCGCCCCAAATAAACATTTTTTTTAAAAGCATCATACACCACAATCAAGTAGGATTTATTCCAGAAATGCAAGAATGGTTCAATACTGAAGATCAAAAAACATGATATACACCACATTAACAAAAGACAGAAAACCTATGATCATCTTAATACATGCAGAAAAAGAATTTGACAGTATTGAACATCGTTTCATGAAAAAACTCTCAACCGATAAGGTACAGAAGGAATGTACCTCAACATAACAAAGACCATCTATGGTAAGTCCATAGCTAATATCACACTTAATGTGAAAACAGAAAGTTTTTCCTCAAAGAATAAGATGAAGACAGGTGCCTACTCTCACCATTACTATTCAACATAGTTCTGTAAGTCTTAGCCAGAAAAAATCGGTAAGAAAAAGAAACAAAAGGCATCCAAATCGGAAAGGAAGAAGAAAAATTGTTTCTGTCTGCAGATGAGGTGATCATACATATGAAAATACTAAAGACTCCACCAAAAAGCTACTAAACTAATCAATTAATTCAGTAAAGGTGCAGGACACAAAATCAACATATAAAAGTTAGTTTATGGTCAACTAATCTTCAACAAAGCAGGAAAGAATATCTAATGGAAAAAAGATGGTCTCTTCAACAAATAGTGTTGGGAAAATAGGACAGCAACATGCAGAAGAATGAAACTAGACCACTTTCTTATACCACATATAAAAATAAATTAAAAATGGATGAAAGAGCTAATGTGAGACAGGAAACCAGCAAAATCCTAAAGGAGAACACAGGTAGCAACCTCTTTGACCTTGGCCATAGCAACTTCTTACTAGACAGGTCACCAGAGGCAAGGGAAACAAAAGTAAAAATGAACTATTGGAACTTCATCAAAATAAAAAGCTTCTATACATTGAAGGAAACAATCAATAAAACTAAAAGGCAACTAATGGAATGGGAAAAGATATTTGCAAATGACCTAATAAAGGCTTAGCATTTACAAATCTATAAAGAACTTAGTAAACTCAACACTAAAAAAACAAATAATCCTTTTAAGAAATAGACAGAAGGGGAACCTGGCTGGCTCAGTTAAGTATCCGACTTCGGCTCAGTTCATGATCTCACAGTTCGTGGGTTCGAGCCCTGTATTGGGCTCTGTGCTGACAGCTTAAAGCCTGGAGCCTGCTTCAGATTTTGTGTCTCCCTCTCTCTGCTTCTCCCTCACTCACACTCCCTCTCTCTCTCAAAAATAAATAAACATTAAAAAAAATTTTTTTTAAAGAAATGGACAGAAGACATGAATAGACACTTTTCCAAAGAAGACATCCAGATGGCCAACAGACATGAAAAGATATGCAACTGATCATCAGGGAAAAATACAAATAAAAACCACTATGAGGGGCGCTTGGGTGGCTCAGTCAGTTAAACATCGGACTTCTGCTCACGACATGATCTCACGGTTTGTGGGTTCAAGCCCCGTGTTGGGCTTTGTGCTGGCAGTTCAGGGCCTGCAGTCTGCTTCAGATTCTGTCTCCCTCTCTCTTCACCCCTCTCCCACTGGCTCTTTGTCTCTTTTTCTCTCTCTCTCAAAAATAAATAAACATTAAAAAAAAAATTAGGGGCCTCTGGATGGCTCAGTCAGTTAAGCGTGTCTTCAGCTAGGTCTTGATCTCACTGTTGCAGCCTGAGTTGCAGCCCTGCGACCGGCTCTGGAGCTTGTTTCAGATTCTCTCTCTCTCTCTCTCTCTCTCTCTCTCTCTCTCTCTCTCAAAAATATACATTAAAAAAAATACATATACATACACACACACACACACACACACACACACACACACACACATGCACACATTAAAGGGGTGCCTGGGTGGCTCAGTTGATTGAGTATCTGAGTCTTGATTCCGGCTCAGTTATCATCCCAGGGTCGTGGGATGGAGCCCCGCATCTGACTCTGTGCTGAGAGCACAGAACCAGCTTGAGATTCTCTCCATTCTTCACTCTCTGCCACTCACACTCTGTGTGTGTGTGTCTCTCTCTCTCAAAATAAATAAATAAAAATTAAAAATAAAAAAAAATAAACATTAAAAACTTTTTTGTTTAAAAATTAAGAAAAAAACAAAACGTGATGAGATACCACCTCACATCTGTCAGCATGCCTAAAATTAACAACAAAAGAACCAATAGGTGCTGGCAAGGATGCAAAGAAGGGAATCTTCTTGCACTGTTGGTGGGAATGCAAACTGGTACAGCCACTTTGGAGAACAGCATGGAGTTTCCTCAAAAAGGTAAAAATAGAACTACCCTACAACCCAGCAATTGCACTACTAGGTATTTACCCAAAGGATACAAAAAGTACAAATTTGAAGGGGTACATGCACCCCAATGTTTATAACACTATCCACAACAGCCAAGTTATGGAGAGAGCCCAAATGTCCACTGACATATACATATATATGTATATATATATACCACATCTTCATATATATATATATATATATATATATATATATATATACCACATCTTCTGTGTATGTGTATATATATATATATATATATATATATATATATATATATATACAGAACAAAGGTATATTTTCACAGAAATAGATTTCTTAAATCCTATATACATACATATATACACATATATATAATACATAAAGAAGATGTGGTATATATATATATATACATGCATATATACACATATATATACATATATACACACACAATGGAATATTCTTCAACCATCAAAATAAATGAAATCTTGCCATTTGCAACAACGTGGATGGAGCTAGACCGTATTATGCTAAACGAAAGAAGTCAGTCAGAGAAAGACAAATACCACGTGCTTTCACTCATATGTGGAATTTAAGAAACAAAACAGATGAATAGATGGGGGAGGGGTGTGGAATAGAGAAAAACAGACCATGAGAGACTCTTAAAGATAGAGAACAAATTAAGGATTGATGGAGGGATGGGCTAGATGGGTGATGGGTACTAAGGAGGGTATTTGTTATGATGAGCACTGGGTGTTGTATGTAATTGATGAATCACTGAATTCTACTCCTGAAACCAATATTGCACTGTGTGTTAACTAACTAGAATTTAACTAAGTAGAATTTAAATAAAAATTTTAAATTAAAAAGAATTAGTTGCCTTTTTATACACTAAGATCAAGCTGTCTGAAAAGAAAAGAGAACAATCCCATTTATGATTGCATCCAAAACAATAAAAGACTTAGGAATAAATTTAACCAAGAAGGTGAAAGACTTGTGCATTGAAAACTGTCAGACACTCCTGAAAGAAATTGAGGAAGACACAAATAAATGGTCAGATATCCATGTTCATGGATCAGAAAAATTAATATTGTTAAAATGTCCATACTATTCGAAGCCATCTACAAATTCAGTGCAATCCCTATCAAAATTCCAATGGCATTTTTCATGGAAATAGATTTCTTAAATCCTAAAATTTGTATGGAACCATAAAAGAGTCCACATAATCACAGCAATCTTGAGAAAGAAAAACAAAACCAGAGGCATTATATTTCCTAATTTCAAACTACGTAGCAAAGCTATAGTAATCAAAATAGTATGATATTGACATAAAAATAGACCATTGGAATAGAATCAAGAGTCCAGAAATAAACACATGTATATATAGTGAGCCAACCTTTGCAAGGGCACAAGATTACACAATATAGAAAGGATAGCTTCTGATAAATTGTGTTGGGAAAACTGGATATCCACATGCAAAAAAATGAAACTAAGCCCCTATCTTACACCACTTACAAAAACTACTTGAAATAGATTAAGTACTTAAACATAAGACCATACGACCTGTAATCACAAAACTCCTAGAAGAAAACATAGGGGTTGGGACTCCTGGGTGACTCAGTTGGTTAAGCGTCCCACTTCAGCTCAGGTGATAAGCTCGTAGTTCATGGGTTCCAGCTCCACACTGGGCTCTGTGCTGACAGCTCAGGGCCTGGAGCCTGCTTCAGTTTCTGTGTCTCCCTCTCTCTCTGCCCCTCCCATGCTTACGATCTCTCTCTCTCTCTCTCTCTCTCTCTCTCTCTCTCACTCTCATTCTCTCTCTAAATATAAATAAATGGTTTTAAAAATTAATTTAAAAAGGAAAACATAGGGATAAAGCCCTTTGATTTGCTCTTGGCAACTATTTTTTTGGATAGGACACCAAAAGTATAAACAATAAAAGCAAAAATAAACAAGTGGAACTCCTATACATCAAAGGAGACAACCAACAAAAAGAAAAGGCAACCTACAGAATTAGAGAAGTATTTGCAAACCATACAACTGTCATGGAGTTAATATCCCAAATACATAAGGAACTTATCCAACTCAACAACAACAAAAAATAATCCAATTTAAAAAAATGGGCAAATCACCTGAACAGACATTTTTCCAAAGACATTCAAATGGCAACAGGTACATGAAAAAATGTTCAACATCACTAATTATTAGGAAAATGCAAATCAAAACTACAAACCTGTTAGAATGGCAATTATCAAAAAGAAAATAGATATGTGTTGGCAAAGATGTGGAGAAAAGGGAACCCTTGGGACATTGTGGGAATGTAATTGGTACCACAATTACAGGAAACAGTATGGAGATTCCTCAAAAATTAAAAATAAAACTACCATATGATCCAGGAATTCTGCTTTGGGCATGTATCCAAAAGAAACAAGGTTAGTATCTCAAAGAGATATCTGTACTCCCGTGTTCATTACAGTGTTGTTCACAATAGCAAACACGGGAACAACTGAAGCGTCCATCAATGGATGAATGGATAAAGATGTGGTATATATATATATGCAATTGAATATATACAATGAGAAAGGAGATCCTGCCATTTGCAACAACACAGATGAATCTAGAGGACATTATACTAAGTGAAATTAGCCAGAGATAAAGACAAATACTTTATGATCTCACTAATATGGGGAATCTTTAAAATAAATGAATTAATTAATTTTAAAAAATGAATGCATAGAAACGAAGAGTAGAATGGTAAATGGTGGTCACAAGGGGCTGGGGGTAGAGAAGATAAGAAGATGATAGTCAAAGGGTGCAAGCCTTCAGTTATAGGATGAATAAGCTCTGGGGATCTAATGCACATCATGATAACTATAATTAATAATATTCTGTTGTATACTTGAAATTTGCTGAGAATAGACCTTAAGCATTTCACCACGCACAGACACAAACATGTAACTATGTCAGGCGATGGATGGGCTAATTAATCTGATTGTGTTAATCATGTCACAAAGCAAAAATATGTAAATCATCACATTGCACATGTTAAATATATAAAATTTTATTTTTCTTTTTTAAAAAAAAAATTTTTTAAACGTTTATTTATTTTTGAGACAGAGAGAGACAGAGCATGAATGGGGGAGGGTCAGAGAGAGGGAGACACAGAATCTGAAACAGGCTCCAGGCTCTGAGCTGTCAGCACAGAGCCCGACGCGGGGCTCGAACTCATGGACCGCGAGATTATGACCTGAGCCGAAGTCGGCCGCCCAACCGACTGAGCCACCCAGGCGCCCCTAAAATTTATTTTTCAAGTATAGCTCAACGAAGCTGAAAAAGCAAGAAGGAAGGAAGGAAGGGAGGGAGGAAAGTACAGAAAAAACACCAGACACCCAGAGTTCTCACTCAAGTTTCCGGTAAGATTTCAAAGTCAAGTTCTGAAGCCAATATCTGAGATAATCTGCAGAATTTGCAAAATGCAACTTCCCCAATTAACGCATGTAATCTTGGCTTCAGGCTCTAACTCCAGGGAATAAAGGCTGTCGCTTCATCTTTCTCTTGAGCTCCCAAGCTCAGTCAGCCAATAAACTAACTGCATGACCTATAATTGCTTTTCTAGAAGTTAGAGCTAAAAACTACTCTCTTGAACACAATATTTCGTCACAGAGAAAACTAAATGAAGAGACACCAAGTAGCCGGGCCCGAGATCATCTGAGAGAAATCTCTTACCCAAATTGTACTTGTTGAGGATCTGAGAATCTTTTCACTGTGGCCAGTGGAGACATGGATGACCAAGACTTCAGGACAATCTAAATCTAGGACAGTCTGTCTTCCTGCCCTCACTGTGACTCCCAACTGGAAAAATAAAAATTGCTGTTTTCCCTGGAGTTATTTCATTGAAATATTAATTCTTAGAACCTCAGATAAGTTCTACCTAGAAAAAGAACTACAAAATGTCTTCAGTACCAGAAAAGACAGGAGCATGGTAATATTTTCTATAATTTTTCTGAAAGTTTTTCCCAAATCCTTCCTAGTCACTTTATACTTTTATTAATATCTCTCCTCAGGTCTTCTCTCCCTGCATCTCTGGGACACCTCTTCACTTTCTCACCTCACATTCCACTAACAGACACCATTGTATAGCAATGCTCCCTAAAGCATGTGTATATTTCTTGTTATGTTTCAGTGGGCCTTTGTCCTCAAGTTCTCTTATTAGGTAATGAGGAGGTCAGTGTTTACTCAATGAAGAATGTTAATTCTTGGGAAAGGGGATTCCATGAATTTTAGCAGAAAATATCAGAAAATATTGGTGCCCTAAGATATACTCTTTTTTCCTCAATCCTATTTGTGCAAAGAATTCATTTCTCTATTATTACCCATTCCCATTCTGATCTGTGCTAAAATAATTAATGCAAAAAAGTGGGATACATATTTATAACAATTTATTCCGATCATCAGGCCCCTTCTATAAGTACTGAAGCATTTCAGCTCTCTCCTCCTAACTTCACTTATCAATTAAGACTTCAACATTTTCTGAGTTGAACTATACCAGGCCAAGTATCAGGCACCTACCGAAGTAAGTCTCATATTTTGATTATTGGTCCTTAACTACTACTGCTCACCTTGTAAAACATTGGTGGCATCAATTAGACCTAAAGACTTGATACTTCATAACTATCTCAATGTACAACCCTTACCCAAACTTATTTTACTTTAGACATAAACTCACTTGGGTAAAAGCGATCTCCAGTGTTGAAATTTCAGCAAAAAGGAAGATAGTGATTATTTATGATGCTATTTGATTTCAACTTTATATTCTACTTCTGTTAAGATGGTCTTTGAAAAAAAATGTGGAATGCTAAATGAGTTTATTTTTGTTGTTGTTGTTCTGTGTGCAGTTCAAGGAATATTGATAAACAGTCTCGGAAGAAACCCTTGGGCTGCTCTTCCCACCTCTACCTTTCAGGAACTACCCCAAAACCCCTACATTCACAACCATTTTTAGATCTGGAACCATTCACTCCAACTTTGGACTGAATTGAATTCACTGTGTTTCTTCTGGGAGGTAAGTGAGAAGAGTTTGGTATTAGCATCTTATCATTTCCTTAAAGATTAACATAAAGACATTGTCCTTCTTTGAAAGAAGGTATCACTTGTCAGAAGGTCCATGCTTTGAGCCTGGAGTGAGATGGGTCATCAAGTCACATGATGTAGCTGTCTCACTGATAGACTGTGGTGCCTCCATTCCAGGATAAATTTTCAGGTTTTGGATCCACAATGAACAGCTTCTCTAATATGCTCTGTAGATGCTGGAGTATTTTCATACTAAGAATTGGTCCTTATAGCCAGGTCTATATTAGAGAGTCACCATAGAAGAATTGGACCAATTTCTCTGATTTGAATACTAAATACCAAATTCTTTTTTTTTTTTTTTTTTTTTTTTTTTGGGACAGAGAGAGACAGAGCATGAACGGGGGAGGGGCAGAGAGAGAGGGAGACACAGAATCGGAAACAGGCTCCAGGCTCTGAGCCATCAGCCCAGAGCCCGACGCGGGGCTCGAACTCACGGACTGAGAGATCGTGACCTGGCTGAAGTCGGACGCTTAACCGACTGCGCCACCCAGGCGCCCCCTAAATACCAAATTCTTAAAAATGTTCACAGTCTTGACTAGAATGGATTTTGTTCACAGTGTTATGTTGTTAGTGTAAAATCCAGGGAAGTTGTTCACTTTCAAAAGAATGTTATGGACTTGCTAGGGGATAGTATATATCATCAGTCTTCCATCCAATAGGATTCTGAAATGAGCAGGATAGGGCAGTTTAAAATGAGTACTTTGACACCTGATATGGCTGCATTCTATACCTCAGTGAAGAAACAGAAAAATACTGACACATAGTGAGGCAAAGGGCATTTCTGAGAACATTTTGTGACAATATATTAGCATGTGGTGGGTTTTAGTTTTATTTTAAGCTAAACATTCAAACAGACTATAGGTTAACAGCTCCTACAACTCAGATTTAGTATTGTTGTTTGATCATCATAAAGCATATTATGTTGCTAGTTTTCAAAAGACCCAAACTATGATTTATAAAATTTATTGGCATTTTTGCTGGGTACGTTTAAATAAGATAACAGATTTTTTAAAAGCAAGTAAAGTAATGTGTCAAAAAATATTAAGAGTTTTATGGACTCAAAGAAAAAATTGACTTTTGCAGATAGTGCTTCTTCATTACTGAATCTTCTTCATTGGTTTGGCACAACCCCCTGGGACTATAGGTTACCCGCTGGACAGAATTCAGAGGTAATTCAGAAACATATTCTAAATAAGGGCACAAAGTTTGGGAGGTATATACTTGATATAGTATCAGGGACGGGGAGGGTGGAGAGGAAGTTCAAGGCCTAGGAAATTTTACTTCTGAGCAAGATTATGCCTTTTATTGCAAGTCCTATGATTAGACTTGTGTGGTAGACACAAAAAGTAGAGGTCCCAGGAAAGATTTGGAGTTCAAAGGGCAGATCAGAATACTCTAATAGTAGCAAAGCACTCATGAAGATCCCAGGAAAGTCTGCGTATGAACGTACAACCATAGGTTGCATCTGATGAGGAGGAAACAGGCTAGGGGGATTGTCACACCTCAGTAATACTCGGGTAGGTGCACTCACACAACAGTTAACAAAAGTACACTGGAGAGTTGTCTTCAACTGCATGCACAGCACAGTGCCTTACAGTGAACAGAGATTCAAAAAACTTTTGTTCGATAACATTATGGATAGGTGGATAGATGGATGGATGGATGCTTAAAAAAGCAAAGTGTGGAGTGATCACTATGAAGAAGATATCTGTAGGTATTAGTGATTTCAGAAGGAATAGGCCCTCTTTCAGTCTATTACAGCAAAAAGGAGAGAAATATTCCACCTCTTCTCTTTCTCTTCTAATTCCAGGCCCCCTTAATGCTTTGCCCTTGACCTGAAGTTGACCTTCTGGACCTAGAGATAATCTCCAAGAGTTTTTACTACATAATCTGTTCAATTTTATTTATTTTTGTATTTACTTACTTAACAATGGTTCATTTAAGGTCCATTAAATATTGATGGGGAGGTGAGTTAGAAAATAATTCCTGCCCTCCTTTGAAACTGCACTCTCATTGTAGACATAGGAAACAAGACACTCAAAACTAGGTGATAAAGCAAGCTAGTAATATAAATAATGGCAGAACTTACAATGTGTTGATGAATTGTTACCCAGAAAAGGGAAGCAGACAAGGTTTTACGATTCCAGACTAGAAAGAGATTAATTAGAATCTCACATTAGCTTATTTAGCTTTATTTTCATCACCTGAAAAATATGGTTCATGATGATTTTCCCAGAGATTTATGTGAGAACAAAGAAGGAAGTGGTCAAAGAAGAACTCATGGATCAGGTGGTAAATAAGGTGGGAATTTCAAGATAAATAAGATGTAAATCAATTAGTAGAAACACAAAATAGGTCAACGTAAATCAAATCAGAGAGAACAAGAGTGATGGGGAACAAGAAATGCCTACTGGCCTCAGCAGCAGGGCATCTAGAGAACCTTGGGTGATTAACACTTTGAAATCCAAACTAGGGAGTTTGGCTTTTTCTCTAAGCAGGTCATATAGATCAGCTCTTGTTTTACAATCATATGTGGCAGATTCAATTCCTTGCTGTTCAAAGAACTGATCAGTGTGGGGATCTAGACAAGTTCTAGGATCACTGGGCTTAAATGTTCTCACCTGTGAAATGAGTTCAGTCTCTTCCCTCACCATCTCCTGTACAAACACACACACAGCGGAAAACATGTGCGGAGGTCATTTGTACAAGATCAACAGCTACGCAAACACAACTTTGCTATCATTAATCAGTTAAGGAACCGTCGGTAGGTTTTGAAGAAGGGAGTAAAAACCAGGTAATAGATGTGAGCAGAGATCTGCATCAGCCTCTCCAAGACATCTGCTGGAATTCACCTAGCTTCGGGATTGTGTAACTTAGTCGTGGGACAGTTCTCTGGTAGGCCTACGTAGTCGACCATACCCCCACACATTAGCCTTATTAGGGAAAAAGTCCAGTGGGGCTGATCCAGAGCTCAGAGACAAAACTGCAGAGAGCCAGGGAGGAGAAGGACTCCATGGAACCATCGAAGGCAGATATGAGGGCTATGAACATGAAGATCAGACCAGGCAGGAGGGATATATAGGGAAAGATACAGGGAATGAATAACAAAGAATAATACCTTCTGCAAACTGTTATGGAAAGAAGAAATTTAATGGTCTTCCTAAATTTTCTCTAAAGAACAGTGACCATAAATGGCCTCAGGGAATCACAGCCGCATCACAGAGTTCATTCTCCTCGGGCTGTCTGCTGACCCCCATGTCCAGGCTCTGCTCTTTGTTCTGTTCCTGATGATTTACCTTCTGACTCTGCTGGGGAACCTGCTGATCATACTCGTGATCCATACAGACTCTAACCTGCACACACCCATGTACTTCTTCCTCAGCCACCTCTCCTTCCAAGACCTCTTCTATTCTTCCGTCACTGTGCCCAAGCTGCTGGAGAACCTCCTGTCTCAGAGAAAAGCCATCTCAGTAGAGGGCTGCCTGGCTCAGGTATTCTTTGTGTTTGCCACTACGGGGATTGAGGCTTGCCTGCTCTCAGTGATGGCCTATGACCGCTATGCCGCCATCTGCCACCCTCTGCTCTATGGCCAGGTGATGAGTAAACAGCTATGTGAGAGGCTGGTGTGGGGTTCTTGGGTTGTGGCCTTTCTGGATGCACTCATGAACATCCTCCTGGCTTTGAATATGGACTTCTGTGATGTTCAAACCATCCACCACTACTCCTGTGAGCTGCCTTCCCTCTTCCCTCTCTCCTGCTCTGATGTCTCCACCAACTCGGCGATGCTACTCTGCTCTGCGCTCCTGCATGCCATTGGGACCTGCCTCCTGATCTTTTTCTCTTACGTTCGCATTGTCTCCGCCATCCTGAGCATCGGCTCCACCTCAGGCAGAAGCAAGGCCTTCTCCACCTGCTCCTCCCACCTGACTGCAGTGAGCCTGTTCTATGGCTCAGCCATTTTTCGCTATCTCATGCCAACCTCGGGTTCACCTCTGGAGCTGATCCTCTCCATACAGTACAGTGTAATCACGCCCCTGGTGAATCCGCTCATCTACAGCTGGAAGAACAAGGAGGTGAAGGCAGCTCTGAGGAGAATGACGATAAAATATTTACAATGTCTCAGCACAGAAGAGATATAACATGAAGAAAACAGAACAGAACCGCAGCAAGAAATCTCATGACTGACATTAAGTTCCTGATTTCCTATTTTGTCACATGTTGCAATATGCATCGCTGATGCTCCCTTTTGAAAAATCACCAAGGAAAGTGCTGGAAGCTATTTTGCTTGCCATGGCTCAGAATCAATCCTATTCAGACACAGAGCACGTAAATCAGAAAACCTCAGCTTCACCGTTTTAGTTAATGACATGTCAAGTCATGATTCACATTTTTGAAAATCATTCAAATTGGGATGGACCCTGAAATATTTTGCATCCTGGATGTTTAATTTGAATTAATGTGCCTGGGGAAAGGTTTTATAGGCATAAAAGATCCTGGATCTCTGAGAAAGGGAAAACAAAGATTTGAGCTTTGGGGGGGTGGAGGAAAGGATAATGAATGGGTGGTGGTAAAATGTCTCGAAATAGGCGGAAAGAAAAATGTAGCCAACAGAGGCAAGTCACAATTTACCAGGTATACTAGTTCTCTATTGCTTTCTATTATTGTCATAATAAATTAGCAAAACTTTAGCAAATTAAAATAGCGTCCGTTTATTACCTTCCGGTTCTCTAGGTCAGAAATTTGGGCAGACTCGACTGGGTTCTCTGTTTAGGGTCTCACAGGTCTCACAGAAATCAAGCTGCTGGCTGGGTTGGGCTCTTATCCACAGGCTCTGGAGAAGAATCTGCTTCTAAGCTCATTCTGGTTGTTGGCAGAATTCAGCTCCTTGAAACTGTAGGTCTGAGGTCCCCATTTCCTTGCTGGCTGCTGACAGGGGGTCATTCCCTCCTTATCAAGGCCCCTTCACTTCTCACAGGGCCCTCTCCATTTTCAAAACAGCGTATCGCCTACCTCTCACGCTCCAAATCGCTCATTTCCCCTCCCGCTTCCATCTGGAGAAAACTCTGCTTCTAAAAGGCTCCTGTGATTAGATTAGGCTCACCTGTATAATCTCGTATTTTAAGGTCAACTGATCTGGGACTTTAATTACATCTACGAAATCCCTTCACAGCAGTCTCTAGATCTGGGTTTGAATAACAAGAGACTGGGAATCTTGAAGGGCCATCTTTAGAATTCTGCCTTTCACACCAAGTAAACATATAAACATAACACTCCTACCACAAGAATAGCTCATAAAAGGGATCAAAGCTAGAACGAAGTGGACGGAAAGGGAGGGGTGAGAGAAGGGAGAGAAGTGGGCAGAGCAAATAGTGCTTCATAGAGATGGGGAAAGAGCCTGGAGAGGAGATCATTGAGAAGCTGTCAAATGTAGAACATCTCCTTGTCCCAGAAGATGTGTGGATATAGGGAATTCACTGCGTTGATGCCTGGGACTGATAATGAAGAAAGGCTTTGGCCCAGGACTTTAAAATGAAACTAGGGGCGCCTGGGTGGCTCTGTTGGTTAAGCATCCAATTCTTGGTTTCGGCTCAGGTCATGAACTCACAGTACCTGGGATCAAGCCCCAGGTCAGGCTCCACATTGTCAGCCTGGGATTCTCTCTCCCTCTCTCTCTCTGCCACTACCCCACTCGCTCATGCACTCTCTCTCTCTCTGAATGAATGAATGAATGAATGAAACAAACTAAAATACAGACATAAGTTCCTACCTAAGGCTTATGATGACCTCTTTCCATTTGGGAGGACCAAAAGCCCTGTCTGTGGTCCTTCTCTCTCTGCACATCTCCCACTTCTTTATGTCCCGGTGCCCTGAGACTGCCCTTGCAGAACTCCGCGGGCTTTCCACCTAAAGGATATTTGTCTAAGCCATTTTAGCCAATTATCAATTCTTCTTGTAAAACGTTTTATCCCAATCTATAATTATCAAACTTTAGGTTTTCATATAAGCCAAACATGTTTCAGCCCATTTCAACATTTTGTTTCATTTTCAATCTGTTCTGTTTTGCTTCTTGCTTGAGTACTAGAAATAGTCTTAACTGCATTAATGTCCAAAATAACAATATTTTATAACAACCTCGGCAGAGAGGTAACATAGAACCACTAAGGAACCGTAGGTATTCATGACTACCTCTTGTCTTGCAGCGCACAAAAGCATAGTAAGAGTTAATATGTTAACAAAATTTTGAAAAGAGTACACACTTGCATGGAAGAGCTCACTACCTCGTGCAAACAGTGCAAAGAAAATGAGTTTTATTTTAATGTTTATTGATTTTTGAGAGACAGAGCATGAGCAGGGGAGGGGCAGAGAGAAAGGAAGACACAGAATCCGAAGCAGGTTCCAGGCTCTAAGCTGTCAGCAAAGAGCCCAAGGCGGGGCTCAAACCCACATACCGTGAGATCATGATCTGAGCCAAAGTCAGACGCTTAACCTAACGGACTGAGCCACCCAGGCACCCCATGAAAGCGTTTTATAACCTCCTTCTGAAAACAATCTGCATATGCAAAAGCATTTTTTTCTAATTTACCATGCCACACTCCCCAAGGACATCAGATTTGGTTTTATTCAGTACTTTAACGTGCTTTGATATGTATATGTGTAATGTATATTTGATGTCTGCAAAAACCAAGTAAATTTTAAAGATCTAATTGGCTTTTGGGGCACCTGGCTGGCTCAGTTGGTTAAGCGTCCGACTTCGGCTCAGGTCATAATCTCACCGTTTGTGAGTTTGAGCCCCGCATCAGGCTCTGTACTGACAGCTTGGAGCCTGGAGCCTGCTTTGGATTCTGTGTCTCCCTTTCTCTCTGCCCCTCCCCTGCTCATGCTCTGTCTCTATCTCTCAAAAATAAATAAATGTTTTTAAAAAAAAATTTTTTAAAGATCTAATTGGCTTTATTAATTGATTTATGAATCAGGCAGCATCCTATCAGCCAAGTAGAGGGGAGCTCCAAAGGGAAGGTTTTTAAAGGTAGAGAGGGAGTGGAAAAAAGGAAATTATTAGCAAAGAATCCATTGTTTTAGGCAAGGTTGCCCTCCTAAGGGGAAAGCTAGGATGTCTTTCAGTAAATTTCCTAGTGCTGACCAGGAAATTCCCACGTTGACTGGTTAAAGGTTACATTTCTGAGGGGTTGAAACTGCAGGAAGATTATTAAGTCTTGGTTTACTGACTTGGGGCCTTAAGCTAAGTGATGCCATTTGGGGCCTGTGATTTTCTTTGTAACACACACACACACACACACACACACACACACACATACACACACATTTAATGAGCACTAAATATACATTTAATATTATAACTGTACCAAATAGTAATTGTGTGACCGAAACCCATGTTTGGCTGCCCGTCCCTTGAAAGGCCAATTAATACTCAAGAGACAAGTTTTGACTGAAAGGGAATATGAGCTTTATTCGGGAGGCTGGCCACCTTTGGGGAAGGTGAACTCTTGTCCGAAGGCCGACTTGTCCGAAGGCCAGGGTTTCTGCCTGGCCCAGAGATCTTTAAAGGGGTTTACTCAGTTCAGGGAGTGCTCTGGTCTGTGACATTTCTTTATTATCTGCAGACTGGATGATGCCAGCTACAGAGCTATCTCGGTGCTTGGAGGTTGTGCAAGAAGTTCTATCTAGTTCCTTGTGCCCGGGGGGAGGATTGTGCAAAAAGGTCTGGTTCCTTGGTACCCAGAGGTGGTTGTGCAAGAGTACTCTGTTCTTTCTGCAAAGGAGGGCAAGGTCTACAGATGCGCAAAGGGAGGTTGGTAAAGTCATTTGTGTGACCTTAAAAAAGAAAAACATTTTGCTACAAGATTGCTACTGGGCTAATCAGAAAGCCTGTGAGATTTCAAACAGACTTTCTGGCCTCTGTGACCTGGGAAAATTCTGGTCTTTCATTCCCCAATGCCAGTGGTCTGCAAATCTCAAAGAAAGTAAATTAGTTTTGTCACTGATCAAGTGAGCAAGCGAGGGTTGTGTTAATTTGCTAACCCTTAAATTAACTCTTTTTTTTTTATTTTATTTTTTTATTTTTTTTGAGAGAGAGAGAGAGAGCAGGCTCCATGCTCCTCACAGAACCCGACACAGGGCTCAATCCCACAACCCTGAGGTCATAACCTGAACTGAAGTTAACAGTCAGACGTTCAACCAATTGAGCCACCCGGGTGCCCTGACCCTTAAACTAACCCTTAACATTAGCTGGAGTGCTGTTACAATTGTAACGAATGATAGATTTAAATGACAACATTGTTTGTTCTAAAAATGCTAGCCTTTTAAAAGAATCTTATCTAGCATGCTAAAAAAACAAGACAATATTAATAATATACTGCTTCATTTTATATCTTAATTTGGCTGTTTGAAAATTTTTCTTATAAGTAGGGGAGAATGTAGTGATTAAAACAAAGGGATCGTATCGTAACTGTGTTCATTATTTTCTGTTTCCCTCTTCCGGAATTCTCAAGATTAGCATTTCTTAAGATTAAAAGAAAAAAAGCTTATTAATTCCTTAAACACTGTATGAATCCAAGGTTTCTAAAGTCAATTGAAATATTTATACCTGTAGGGAGGAAAAAAATCTTTTTCTTCCACCCTTTTAAGTTCATGACTGGGACTCCTGGAACGAAAGACAAACAAAAGGGAAGCATACAAATTGTCTCTTCTTTTTCAAGTTTTTATTTAAACTCCAGTGAGTTAACATACAGTGCAATATTAGTTTCAGTGTAGAATTTAGTGATTCAGCACTTACAACGCCTGGTGCTCATCACAACCCATACAAATTTATTTAAGTTTTGCGTGACATGGGCATCTTCATAAGAAAATGAAGACCAGAAGAAACAGTTAAACTCAAGTGGGATATTTTCCCAGGTTTACTGAGATATAATTGAAATATAACATTGTATAAGTTTAAGGTATATAACATATTGATATAATAATATACTTATATACTGCAATTTGTTTGTTTTTAAATGTCTCTTTATTTTGAGCGAGAGAGTGACCATGGGAGGGGCAGAGAGAAGGAGAGAGAGCAGGCTCCACACTCAGCGCTGAGCCCAACACGGGGTTTGATCTCACAACCACAAGATCACAACCTAGTGAACTAATATCGAGAATCGGACACTCACTTAACCAACTGAGCCACCCAGGCACCCCTGTTTGTTTTAGATACATACTGCAATTTGATTACCCCCATAGATTAGCTAACACCTCACAACGGGAACTTGTTGATCAAAACGTACAAACCTGTTTTTATGAAAAAGACTGGAAAGTCATGGAAAGATGTGATAAGACAAAGGTGAGCTAAGTATGGTAAGTGCAAGTGAGGAGAATGGGGATGCGTACTTAGCAAGGCCTGCTCAGTTTCCTCTCTGTGTCCCTTCACTTTAGAAATAAGG
Source organism: Felis catus (assembly GCF_018350175.1). Taxonomy (NCBI): domain Eukaryota; kingdom Metazoa; phylum Chordata; class Mammalia; order Carnivora; family Felidae; genus Felis; species Felis catus. The sequence goes on from NC_058374.1 coordinate 75,495,408, forward strand.
ACGCCCCTTTCCTCCAGGTATAGGGAGGGCACCTCTTACGTGAGAGTTTTATGATCTGTGTCAGGGGAAGATCAGAAAGTCCTTCCTGCACCTGCCATTTCTCAAATTCTTTCAGCATGAAATATTCAATAATCCAAGGTGCTACATTTGGGGAGAGTGATTTCATTCTAGACCATAACTTCAACACAGAAGTTCCAAAAGACCACACCAAATCGAATCATCTGAAGTTTTTACAAATTTCAACTTGTCTAGTTAATGAGTTTCAAATTGGGCTTCAAGCTATGACTTCAGGGAATAAAGGACATTGGCTCCTTCATCTCCTAGGCTGCCAGGCTCAGTTCACCAATTACTGACTGCCTCATCTATATATACCCTTCTCAAGGGTTTTATGTGAGAATCACTCACTTCCCGGATTCTCCTATGACAGTATTTAAAATCAGAGAGGAAGTTAAATAAAAAGATGCCCGTGTGGTGCGGCCTATGACCACTGGAGGGAAGCTCTTCAGTTTTTGTTGAGGATTTGATAGTCTTACCACCTATCGAGTAGGAGAGAAAAGGAGGAGCAAGACAGAACTCAGAAAATGCTGGTCTTGAAGCTTCTACCTTTAAGAGTAGCTCTGGTATAATCAGTTTTCTGCTCTCACTGTGACTTCCAAACAGGAAAAAAAAAAAAAAAGGACTGATCGCCTTTCCTACAGAAACATTTGTTCCCATAGGCATAGAGATCATCCCAGTCCAGATGAGATCTCATCATGAAAAGACCAAAGCGACAGGAAGTCTGAATCGCAAAAAGCCTGGAACTCGGTAATGTCCGCTCTGATTGCTCTTCTCTCCTGCCTGGTCCCTATCTTCCCTCTCCTAATCCAGCCTTCTTCTCTTCTCATTAGCTTTCTGTTTGCTGGAGACTGAGCTTCCTGACCCAGAAATCACTTTTCCCATACACTGGGGCCTTTGTGCCATCCAGCTACATGAGAAGAACTCTCTACCCTCAGTGAGTTATGCTGAACATGGGGGTCCGGCATGTCTCGCAACCTGGCTTCAGAGTCTGCCCTGGCCTGGGCTCTAGCAGTTCAGTGAAACCTGGGACCAGCAGGTGGAAGCACAAAGGTCAAGGTGGATGGGGCTAGTAGCGCGTACACACCAGAGTAGATCAGAGTAGACAACAGATAATGGTCACCCTGAGAAAACCCTCTTCTTCTAGGATGCCAAACCACATCTACTATAAAAAGTTCATTTTTTTTTTCGTTTACTAACTCCCCTTGACCCCAGTAAATATCTATGATGTGAAGCACACAGAGAAAGGGTCAGGAGTCTGACCAGGTTTGAGGGAAAAAATCTGGATTCAAAAAGTTCCTTTTCAGTTCTCTCCTACATTCATCCCTCCTCCGCAGCCCTGGTGTGAGTCTAGACATCCAAAGATCTTTATACCATTTGCCACTCAGTAACCAAATTCCTACCCCAGCCCCTCTGCATTTGGCCGTGGAGAACATCCCCACATTCGGTGAATAAAAGAAACACTGGACCTCTCTCTCTTCTCATTCTCAATAATCCACCAATCCCAGCATTTGTTCAACTACCTAACATTTTAAAAATTAAATATATGTGAGTCTAACAAGACTTTAGGTACTTTGTATTATGCTATGTGGCTCCTTCGCCAAGGAGTGACCCAAGATACCCATCCCCTTAGACAGGATATGACAATGTCATATGCAAAGTTCCTGAGCCCAAATTCCAACTGACTCTTACTATCTCTATGATCTTGAGAAAGTTACTCAACTTTTTCTGTGTCTTAGCTCCTCATCTATAAGAAAGGTATGTGTCAGGGCTGTTTCATAAACAAATAGAATCACCATACACAGAGGTGCCTGGGTGGCTCAGTCAGTTAAGCATCTGACTCTTGGTTTCAGCTCAGGTCATGATCTCACAGTTCGAGAGTTGGAGCCCTGTGTCAGGCTCTGTGCTGACAGTGTGGAGCCTTCTTGGGATTCTCTCTCTCCCCCTCTCTCTCTCTCTGCCCTTCCCTGTTCATTCTCTCTCTCTCTTCTCTCTCCCTCTCTCAAAATAAATAAATAAATACACTTAAAAAAATGAAGATAGAGAAAATATTCATTGGAAAGGACAGGACTTGACAAACTCAGAGATGAGAGAGGCTCTTTAAAATGGACTCTTTGTCCTGAAAGTTGCTTTCATTGTTTGCTGAATCAGAGTTAAATTGGGCCATTCTAAAACTACAGATCCACCTACAGGACAGACTGAGCTGTCATCTAGATCTAGCTTCTGAGACTCAGAGTCTTGGGATCTTTATGAATGTTTAATATTAATATGAATTATGAATGTTTAATATTAATAGTGGAGAAAAGACATCTCTACTTTTTTGTCCAAGTAAAGAAAATGACAAAGACTGAAAACTCGGCTAGTTTTTCAGGATTTAACTTTTTGTTGTGAGTCCTCTGGGCAATACCAACATCAGACTCTGGTGTCAGAACAAAGCTAGAGAATAAAAGGCAGACTAAGAGGTCAAGGGACTGGTCAGAAGAACGTGTGGAGATACCAACCAAGGGGTGTTTAATAAAGAAGCAGGACTTGAATGTACAGTGCTATATCAAGTTTCAAATGAAGCATAAGGAACTGGTCTAGAAAGATAAGTCATCCCTGGATACTTGGTAAGACTGACTTAAAATCTAGCAGAGAAATGTGCATGTATATAGCAGTTCAACATAAGTATCTGCAATGTGGCTTTCTCTAAGTCCAGCATAACCTGACATACAGCAGGAAATTCATGAGTGAATGAATGGAGCTTTGGATGGACAGATGGAAGGAAGATCAATGAATAAATGTATAGAACTTAGAAGGCTAAGTTAATGGAAAAGATGTATTAAAGAATGAATGGATAAACTAAATAAATTAATGCTCAGGAAAATGAATGAATGAACAGGTAATGTCATGTTAGCCTTTCTTATAGAGTCTGAAATGGGATAGCAGGCATGGAATATGTTAGGTACACCAATAGTTGCTCAAAACTGAGACAATCTATACACACACTGCAAACACACATATACACACGTACCATTTCTTTGCTTCCCCCTCTGTTGTCTTCTTATTGCTGGATCCTTATCAAGCTTACGGGTCTGAAAATTTTTCTAAAGAAGATTAGCTAACGAGTCTGTCCAATTCACTTCATGGCTTTCTTTTTTCATCCAACAACAACTGCTAAAAGATCCACCGTATGTGCTTCTCATTGGGCCAAGTACTATGATAGAGAGATACCAAGTAATGTAGAGCATAATTACCCTCATCAAAGAACTATATAGTGTCATTGTTTGGTGGCGGGAGGAGAAAAAGAAATACAATGACATAAATATTCGAACCACTAACTGCCAAAATAAGATGGTGATTCAGCAATGTCATAAAATGAATAGAGTTGTTTATGGTGAGTTAATGACTTAGCACAGAGTGGAAGCATATCAGGTGAGATCCTCCTCACCTGAAGCAGATGGTGAGGATTACACGAAGTTTTATGGGGCAGGGCCTGGAAAAGATAAAGAGGAGGAATCAGGATTGGGTCAGAAAAGCCTTCAGACTGTGATTCAGATGTGACACCGACGACGGGAAAGAGGGAAGACCAACAGAATTGTCTAGGAGAGCTTCAGACTGCAGTACGGATCTGACAAATATTCATCCAAGCCAGTGGGGGATCGGAGCAACGACCTCCTCCTAGAGAAGGCATGCTCATTCACTGCCTCCCTGCAAACAGTTTGGCCTCTGTTAAAGCTGTGGTTAATCTCAAAGGTCCTGCAACTGGGTGCTGTCAGTTAACTGCATCCTTCACAGCTGAATGTTAGGTTCTTTCTTTAAGGTAGACCTTTCTTTAAGAAGTGCTTTAAGGAGCACTTCCAAGGCTGCCACCAGATGAGAGCTAGCGTCCTTAAGAAATTGGCAAGAAACAGGGGGGCAGAGGTGCCAGATGAGAATAATGAAGACCCGGGTGAAGTCCTGATGTAGCCACTCATTCACTCGGGGAAGGCAAAACACTCACATACTCCTGATTCTAGATTTGAAAAATTAGTATAGAATGACCTATCCAGAATTGTGAAATGAATTCTCATTTAATTGTGAAATTAAATGAGAAAATGTCACAATTTTAAGAGTGCCAAGGACATATTAGGCCCTCCATTTAAATATATATATATATATATATAGCTATTTTTTATTACCATTATGTACTGTGGGAGTTCAAAGAAGCAAATGATCACAAAGGATCTCAATAACAGGTCAAAATTAAGATGGGAGTAAAACAATAAATAAGATTTCAATTAATTACCTAAAAGGCATTTCCAGGAGAGCAGATGTTCGAGTAAAAGCTGAGAAAGTTATTCCTGTGGGTGCTCAGGAACAAGTACCCCTGTCTGTCCACAGCATTGAGACCAAAACAGTTAAGACCAATTTTAATGTCTAAATGCCATGTATGATGGAGAATTTGAAGGCAGGCTTTAAAGCAAAGTCACTGTAGGAAAGAAAGGCTAGGTATACAAGTCATGGCCTCGGACAAGTTACATAATTTATGATACTCATTTTTCAGTTTGCAAAAAAGGAGTCAACAATAATTTCCCTTATTCTTTTGTCCCACATCCAAAATTCACACACACACACACACACACAATCATTTTTTAATCTTGTTCCAGAGGGTCAAATTAACAATATATGTTAATGTGTATCATCAACAGTAAAAAGTTGAAGAAAAACAAAATGATGCTACTAAGCAATTATGAATCCTAGGAGGGTTTTGAAATGAGGCAAGAACAGATTGGAGAATAGAGGAGAGGAGGCAAATGTTGAAATATCCCCCTAGCAACTCTGCTACAATGCATAAAACACACACAGAATCCTGCTGACAAAGCAGTGCTCAGTTGAAGGAGGCGGAATAAATTAGTCATCAACTAGGTCTGAACAAATTTGCAAATTCCCCCAGCCATCTTTTAAAATTTTTTTAATGTTTATTTATTTTTGAGGGAGAGATAAACAAAGTTTGAGCAGGGGAGGGGCAGAAAGAGAGGAAGACACAGAATTTGAAACAGGCTCCAGGCTCTAAGCTGTCAGCACAGAGCCCTAGTCGGGGTTCAACTCACGAACCGTGAGATCGTGACCTGAGCCGAAGTCGGACGCTCAACCCGCTGAGCCACCCAGGTGCCCTATCCTCAGCTGTCTTTAGACTAGAATAACAGTGGGGCGCCTGGACGCCTGGGTGGCTCAGTCGGTTGAGCATCCAACTTCGGCTCAGGTCATGATCTCACGGTTCGTGAGTTGGAACCCCGACTAGGGCTCTGTGCTGACAGCTCAGAGCCTGCTTCGAGCCTGCTTCGGATTCTGTGTCTCCCTCTCTCTCTGCCCCTCCCCCCACTCATTCTCTGTCTCTCAAAATAAATAAACATTAAGGAAACATTTAAATAAATAAATAAAGTAGAATAACAGCTATATGGAAATATCACAGTGAGTTTGAACCGAACCCTAGAAGGGAAAGGAGGGATTCCAGATAGTCAATAAGGGCATACGTGGAATCTAAATAATTAGGAAGGAGTATACACATAAAAGTGGGTCCCTACCTCTGTAATTGGGTGTAATCAAGAGAAGTTTCAAGTCCATGCCTGTATTTACTTCTAGGAAACACGCTCTTTAGATGGCCTTGAGAAACCACAGCACCATCACGGAGTTCATCCTCCTTGGGCTGTCGGCTGACCCCGAAGTCCAGGCGCTGCTCTTTGCGCTCTTCCTGGGGATTTACCTCCTGACCATGATGGGGAACCTGATGATGCTGCTGGTGACCAGAGCTGATTCCCAGCTCCACACACCCATGTATTATTTCCTGAGTCATCTCTCCTTCCTGGATCTTTGCTTTTCTTCAGTCACTGTGCCCAAGCTTCTGGAGAACCTCCTGTCTGAAAGGAAAATCATCTCAAAAGAGGGCTGCCTGATTCAAGCTTTCTTTGTGTTGGCCATTGGAGGAACAGAAATTTTCCTGCTGTCTGCCATGGCCTATGACCGCTATGCTGCCATCTGCCACCCTCTGCTCTATGGCCAGATGATGAGCAGCCAGCTGTGTGTAAGGCTGGTATGGGTTTCATGGAGCCTGGGTTTCCTGGATGCAGTTATCAACATCCCCCTGGCTATGAACTTGAACTTCTGTGAAGCCCATACCATCTCCCACTACAGCTGTGAGCTACCCTCTCTCTTTCCTTTGTCCTGCTCTGACGTCTCCAGCAATGTCACTGTCCTGATTGCTTCCACACTCTTGCATGGCTTTGGTACATTCGTCCTGATCTTCTTCTCTTATGCCCGTGTTGCAACCACCATCCTGAGCATCAGCTCCACCACAGGCAGAAGCAAGGCCTTCTCCACCTGCTCCTCCCACCTCACCACAGTGAGCTTCTTCTATGGATCAGCTTTCCTTCGTTATCTCGTGCCAACTTCAGGCTCACCGCTGGAGCTCATCTTCTCCATACAGTATGGTGTGGTCACTCCCCTAGTGAATCCCCTCATCTATAGCCTGAAAAACAAAGAAGTAAAGGCGGCTCTGAGAAGAATGTTGGAGAAATGTTTGCAGTGGCATAAGTATCAGGCTACAAAGAGATGATGAATTAGGAAGGAACTACAGGCTTCAGGATATCTGGTGGGTTGACACTAAAACCTTCTGATGGCCCACTGTTTTAGATGCTAAAAGGTATCACATAAAAGCTTAAGAAAGAGACACAAAGATGCCTTGAGGGTGAGGTCAGGGTAGGAGAAGGTGGTTCAGATTAAATCCGGCTCAAAGGCAGATCAGTGGAATATATAGTCACCTTGATTAAAAGTTTTCTTTAATCATAATTTACTTCTCTATTGTTTCATTGACACTGAGTTTTAAAATGTGTGTGTACTGGGTTACTTTTTAGAATTAAATATACAGAAAGTCACTGAAAACCATGAGATTTCACCAAAACATTGAACCGCGGGGAAAGAACAGTTACAGACTTGGGGTCTGTGGAGACATTTGGGCTTTGGTTGGCAAGCCCTTGCTAAAATTCTGGACAGCACAAGCGACAGGTCAGTGACTTGGGTGATACCAAGAACTCTGTTGTTACTTCGGAGTTGAAACATGAGGGAAAATGCGCCTCATTCTAGGGTAAGTCAGGAAAATTTAGACCTCTGCTACGATTCACCTCCTTTAAGCTTTATTTTTTCCATCTAGCCTACTTGGGGAATGCAAGGGATTTTAGTCAATTGTTCTGGAATAATTTCCTTTTCATGTATTTTAGCATGGGTTTCTGAAATACGCAGTGTGTGTTACATAATTCACCACATGTGTATCTTCTGAGAAATTTTTCCATGCTATTTATGATTTTTCTCAAAATAGATTAAACTGTAGTAACTTATACTCATTCAACGTTATTTTCTGTACAGCAATTGTAATGCCCGAAGTTCTGAAACCTCCCACAGAAGTCCACCAGAGTCGTAAGTCAAAGCCAAGCGGCAAGGGTCGTTTATTGCAGGCTCGAACCCGGTCCCCTGCGCACTCGTCGCCGGTGACGCAAGAGGCCACGATCAGGGTTGGTACAGCGTTTTTATAGACAGAGACAAATAGCACAGGGGAGGTTTCAAATTATGAGGGGCCTGATTAGTTGATTTTAAAGTAAGGACATTTGTTGTTCTCTGATTGGGCGTCCTTTGTCTGTCCTTTGGCGGAAAGGCTTTGTCCCTTACTTGTGGCGGGAGGAAAAAAGGGGGAAGGGGGAAGAGGGTAGGCTAGGTGAGGAATGTGCTAAGCAAGCAGGTTTACAGAAGCGAGAAATGCCGGTTAGTTTATGTACAATCACTCATTCCATTACATATCAGACTACATTTAGGAAGGTTTACAACCCATTCTACTTACTACACAGCGGGTTACATTCAGGAAAGGCCTCACAATGCTCGTAGCAAACAGCAAGCAAAACAGACTTCTCAGCAATTGTATTTCTTATCAAAGATCCATAATAAGCAGAAAAGAGAACCTAGCTTTAAACTAAGGCAGGGCTGTCATTTGGATTGTTCCTTTCATTCCCCCCTTTTCCTTGTGCCTAAAGAGCCAATCTTGGATCTTCAGTTTTCTATTTGTAATGTCTCGAGTGGTTGGTACTGAGTTCGTAAGACCATTAATTGTACAGCATTCAACCTGTCTTGGACAAAATTAATAATTTTGTTTATGATGCAGAGGCCTAATGTGAGAGCGAGAAGTAGGATGGCTAGAGGCCCGAGTAAAGTGGAGAGCAGGGTAGTTAACCATGGGGACGCACTGAACCAGGATTCAAACCATCCTGCCTCCTGTTCTTTCTTTTTTTTTTTCGCTTATGTCTCCGCACGTATACCCAGTCTCCGGGTCGGTAGTGATGCGGCTCAGGAGGGGGCCCGTTCTCATAAATGGCTCTCAATCTGGGCCAAACTTCCTGGTGGGTGTGCTGGAGTTCCCTCAGGGAAATAAGAAGTTTATGATCATCAAATTCAGTTAACACATTAGACTGTAGGTTGGGAATTATGGGGGGGGGCACTCCATACATGATTTCAAAGGGGGTTAATCCCAGTTTGTAAGGGGGGTTCCGCACCCTGAACAGAGCATAGGGGAGTAAGACTACCCAGTTAGCGCCAGTCTCCATGGTCAATTTGGTTAAGGTCTCTTTTAGCATTCTATTTATTCTTTCTACCTGTCCTGAGCTTTGGGGTCTATATGCACAATGTAGTTTCCAATCAGCCCCAATAAACTGAGCTATCCCTTGTATTACCTTTGAAATGAATGCTGGTCCGTTGTCTGACCCTATTAGGGTAGGGAATCCGTACCTGGGCATGATGTCTTCCAACATTTTCTTTGCTACTACCTGCGCAGTCTCATGCTTGGTGGGGAAGGCCTCTGTCCATCCTGAAAAGGTATCTATAAACACTAACAAATATTTATATCCATATTTTCCAGGCTTTACCTCGGTGAAGTCTATTTCCCAATAGGTTCCGCGGGTTCTGGAGCCAGGGTTTTTCCCGTGGTTGGTGGCGTTAGTTAGTTGGCAAGCTTTACAGCTAGTAACTATCTGTTCAATTTTTGTCCTAGAGTCTTTAATGGTGATCCTAGCATGTCTTATTAAGTCTTGCATTTTTCTTGTGCCCATATGAGTGGCTCGGTGCATCTTGGATAAGACTTTATTTCCCATTTCTTCTGGGAGGATTATGCTACAGTCTGCTGCTCTCCACCATCCGTTAAGGCACTGAGTCATAGGCAATTTTTGGATCCAGTTTAGGTCTTCTTTAGTGTAGGTGGGACTTTCTGGTAAACTAGCTGAACCGGGGTCTGGTAGGGTGGTCATTAAAGCACAGTCCACCTGTAAGGCCACCTCTCGGGCCACCTGGTCAGCCAAATTATTTCCTCTGGCCACCGGTGTGACTGGTTTTTGGTGGCCTGGGCAATGTATGATGGCTAGTCGTTTAGGCAGCCAGAGTGCCTTTAAAAGAGCCAATATTTCTTCTTTGTTTTTGATAGTTTTCCCCTCTGCAGTTAACAGTCCCCTCTCTCTGTATATAGCTCCATGTATGTGGGCCGTAGCAAAAGCATATCTGCTATCGGTATACACGTTTAGTCTCTTGTCTTTTCCCAAAGTCAGTGCCTTGGTTAAGGCCACAAGTTCAGCCCGTTGGGCAGAGGTGCCAGCTGGCAAAGGCTCTGCCCAAACAGTCTCAGTTTCAGTTGTGACTGCTGCCCCCGCGTACCTTTGACCCTGATGTACAAAGCTGCTGCCGTCAGTGAACCAGGTAACTTCGGCATCTGGTAGCGGGTGATCCTGTAAATCTTCCCGAACTCCATGAACCTGTGCCAATATCTCAGCACAGTCATGGAGGGGGGTATCCATGTCCGGGTCTGGTAACAGGGAGGCAGGGTTTAGTGTTCAGGGGGGAGCATAAATGATTCTAAGGGGATTTAATAATAGTCCCTGGTAGTGAACCAGTCGGGTGTTACTTATCCATCGGTCAGGAGGTTGTTTGAGGACTCCCTCGATGGCATGAGGGGTTGTAACATGTAACTCTTGTCCCATAGTTAATTTATCAGCATCCTTTACCATTAGAGCTGTAGCAGCGATCATATGGAGGCAAGGGGGCCAGCCAGCCGCTACTGGGTCTAGTCTTTTTGAAAGATAGGCAATGGGCCTGGGCCATGGGCCAAGGAGTTGCGTCAGCACTGCTTTGGCTACCCCTTTATTTTCATCTACGAAGAGATGAAAGGGTTTGGAGACATCGGGGAGCCCTAAGGCTGGTGCCGACAACAGGGCGAGTTTAATTTGCTGGAAAGCCTGCTCAGTTTCCTCTGTCCACTCAAAGGGCGCCTGTTCTCGGGTGACCAGGTAAAGAGGCTTAGCCATCTCGGCGAACCGAGGTATCCACAAGCAGCAGAACCCAGCCGATCCCAGGAATTCTCTTACCTGCCTTCGCGTTGTGGGTCGGGGGATGCGGAGGACAGTTTCCTTCCGTGCATCAGTGAGCCATCGTTGGCCTTCTCTTAACAGATACCCCAAGTAGGTTACCTCGGATCTGTAAATTTGGGCTTTCTTTGCTGAAGCCCGGTACCCCAGGGGACCAAGTGTCCGGAGGAGATTTTTGGTGCCTTGCAAGCAAGCTTCGGCAGTCTCAGCGGCGATTAAAAGATCGTTAACGTACTGCAAGAGAGTCACTTCGGGGTTTTGATTCCAGTACTCACCCAGATCCTCGTGAAGTGCCTCACCGAACAAGGTGGGTGAGTTTTTAAATCCTTGGGGGAGCCGGGTCCAGGTGAGTTGCCCATTTATGCCTCTCTCAGGGTCGGACCACCCGAAGGCGAAGAGCTCTTGGCTTTTGGGGGCCAGAGGCAGGCTGAAAAAAGCATCTTTTAAATCAAGGACAGTATACCATTGTCTTTCTGGGCTGAGGGCACTTAGGAGGGTATAGGGGTTGGGTACTGTTGGGTGTGTGTCCATGACTCGGCGGTTAACTTCTCTCAGATCTTGCACCGGACGGTAGTCCGCACTGTTAGGTTTTCGTACAGGCAGCAGGGGGGTGTTCCAGGCTGAATGGCAGGGACGCAAGATGCCTAAGTCTAGGAGGCGACGGATATGTGGCATGATGCCATTTCTGGCCTCCATTGACATCGGGTATTGTCGGACCCGAACTGGATCTGCCCCCGGTTTCAGCTCTATGAATAGAGCTGGGCGATGTTTAGCCAACCCCATACCCCCGGTTTCTGCCCATGCTTCTGGAAACTGCTGGAGCCAGGGCTCTATATTTTGACTTTGTGAGGGTGGCCCCTGATGGAGTCGATATTCATCTTCTAATCTTAGAGTAAGTATGGTAATGGGTTGGTTGTGAGGGCCAGTCAATTGGGGGCCCCCTGGCGTAAAATGAATCTGGGCCCCCATTTTAGTGAGTAAGTCTCTTCCTAATAAGGGGCATGGGCTGTCGGGGATGACTAGGAAGGAATGGGTGACCTTTCCATTTCTTAGGTCCACAGTCCTCTGGGTGATCCAGGGATATTTTTTTATTCCGGTAGCCCCTTGGACCCAGGAAGATTTTTCAGAAATTTTTCCATGGGGTCTGATCAAGACCGAATGTTGTGCCCCTGTGTCGACTAGGAATTGAACTGGGTTCCCCTCCACTTGTAGCGTTACCCTAGGTTCGGGGAGGGGATCCGAACCCCGTCCCCCCTATTCTGCATCTTGAGTGAAGAGGGCGGGTGTGGTTTTTGGCTGCCACGGTTTTTGATCATGACGTGGCTTTTTCTTTTTAGGGCATTCTCGGGCCCAATGGCCTTTTTCTTTGCAATAGGCACATTGGTCCTTATCTAGGGGCTTTTGTTTATCCAGGGGCTTTTGGACAACAGCGGCCAGGACTTTGGTCATTTCCTCGGTGGCTTTAAGTTGCCTGTCCTCTGGAGTCTCTCTATTATTATAGACACGCTGGGCAATGCGGAGTAAGTCCTGAATCTGTTTTCCCTCCAGGTCCTCTAGTTTCTGGAGTTTCTTTTTAATATCAGTGGCTGCCTGATTTACAAAGGCCATTACAACAGCAGCTTGATTTTCGGGGGTCTCGGGGTTCATAGGGGTATACTGTCTGAAGGTTTCCATTAATCTTTCTAAATAAGTGGCAGGGCTCTCTGTCTTACCTTGTATTACTGAATACACTTTTGCCAAATTAGTGGGCTTGCGTGCAGCAGCCCGGAGACCCGCCATTAGAGTCTGGCAATAAATGCGCAGCCGTCCCCTACCTTCTGCCGTGTTGTAGTCCCATCCACCCTGTGGGGGTCGGGTCAAGGGAAAAGCTGCATTAATGAGATCAAGGTTAGCAGTGGGTTGGCCGTCATCTCCAGGAACCAGCTTTCTTGCTTCCAATTGAATTCTTTCTCACTCCTCGGTGGTGAACAGGATTCAGAGGAGCTGCTGACAATCATCCCAGGTGGGTTGGTGGGTAAACATAACGCTGTCTAAGAGACTTATTAAATCTTTAGGGTTGTCAGAAAATCGGGCATTCTGGGTTTTCCAGTTATATAGGTCACTGGTAGAGAAGGGCCAGTATTGAAGTCGGGGGTTCCCCGTATCATGGGGAGGCCCTATTTCCCGTAAGGGTAAAGCTACGGTGGAGTCAGGAAGGCGGAGTCCTGGCTCATGTGGGGCCCGCCTACAGGTACGTCCAGCCGGCCTTTGGACTTCGCCCCCACTAGGCATGGGCGCGGGTTGAGCCTCCCTATTCTCTAGTTCTCCTATGGGCTGGGCTATGGGAGGCTCTGCTGGCGCAGCAGGGATAGGGGCAGCTTGTGGAATAAGAGGAGGAACCTGATAAGGGGGAGGGTCAAGGGAAATTAAATCTTGGTTGTGGGGAGAACAGGGGGTGCAGTTGGAGTTGGCGGCTTGGGAGGGTTGATAGGTTTAGCCGCTAGAATTTTGCATGGCCCTGTTGTTAAAAAAAGAGGCCATCCAGGGAGGTGGGTTTTCTACTAAGTCTTGCCACACCAGAATATAGGGAATCTGATCCGAGTGACCTTCTTTCCCTGGTAGGAAAATTTTTGATTTTACTTTAAGGACCACAGAGAGGCAGAAGGTTCCCTCTGTAGGCCAATTGACCCCAAAGGTGGGCCATTCAGAGCGGCAATAGGTGATCAACTTCCTTTTGCGAATGTCTAGGCTTAAGTTGTGTCCTCTAGCTTTTACGTCCCTGAAGTTGGCGAGAAGGAGGGAGAGAGGGGTGCTCTGCGTTTGGCCCATGTTATGATTCTGAGGAAGAGGAGAAGAGAAAGGGGGCGCGGGCAGCACGGACTGGGGGGGGGGGCGCCGCTGGCCAGGGGGCGGGAGGGAAAGCCGCAGGGAGCTGAGGAAGGAGGAGAGAGGAACAAAGGATGGAATAGTTAATTCTGATCAGCCTAGAAAACACTTAATTCCAATAAAACATCCGACCCATGAGAGAAAAACAAGAACTAACAAGATTCTTTCGCAGGGGTTCCAACTTTCTGGTGCCGTCTCGGCCAGCCCAACAGAAAGGGTTATGGCTAGGACGGCAGTAATTACAAGGGCCCAGGGGTGACAATACATTTAGACTGACATAGAAGCACTCGCGTACTCGCCCGTCCGCGTCCCTCGCGGGAACTTAGGTGCCTCTTAGCATGGGCGGGCAGGTATAAACCCCCTGCTTGGATCAAAATAAATTTTGACCGCCTTAAGCCGTATGAGGATCACGGCGGAAGTCGGGTTAGAGCCCACTCGAATCCCGTAGCTTATGCCGTGGGACTACACATAGGGGAAGTCAGGCGTGTGCCCCTGACTCCCAACAATCATTCCAGTCGTTTTAACAGACAGACACACAGACACACATCACATCAAAATACGGGTAACAATTGGCATGCCTAGATGGTTTTTTCTTTTAGAAGCCTAGAGATATTTCTTAGCACTCTGGAAGTTCATAGAGAAAATGAAAGTATTTAGTTCGCAGGCGCGTTGGGCGTAAGCAGCCCACAGAAAAGAATCCTGATGGGCCAAAAAAGGCCCCCCGATGGACCAAGAAGGTCCCCTGATGGACCAAGAAGGTCCCCTGATGGGCCAAGAAGGCCCCCAGATGTCAGTGGACGTCTCCAACTGACCCCGGCTGGGTGCCCTATAGCGCGTCCGCCAGGGTCACACCAGCTTCCAGACAGAACCGGTTCTCCAGAGAAGAAACACAGATCAGAGAGAAAAGGAAGAACGTTAGAGCCGGCTTACTTACCGATCGGAATCAGATACGACCCGTTGACCAGAAGTCTGGTGGGCTCGGGGCAGATCTCGGTGGGACCTCCAAATGTAATGCCCGAAGTTCCGAAACCTCCCACGAAAGTCCACCAGAGTCGTAAGTCAAAGCCAAGCGGCAAGGGTCGTTTATTGCAGGTTCGAACCTGGTCCTCTGCGCACTCGTCGCCGGTGACGCAAGAGGCCACGATCAGGGTTGGTACAGCGTTTTTATAGACAGAGACAAATAGCACAGGGGAGGTTTCAAATTATGAGGGGCCTGATTAGTTGATTTTAAAGTAAGGACATTTGTTGTTCAATGATTGGGCGTCCTTTGTCTGTCCTTTGGCGGGAAGGCTTTGTCCCTTACTTGTGGCGGGAGGAAAAAAGGGGGAAGGGGGTAGGTGAGGAATGTGCTAAGCAAGCAGGTTTCCAGAAGCGAGAAATGCCGGTTAGTTTATGTACAATCACTCATTCCATTACATATCAGACTACATTTAGGAAGGTTTACAACCCATTCTACTACACAGCGGGTTACATTCAGGAAAGGCCTCACAATGCTCGTAGCAAACAGCAAGCAAAACAGACTTCTCAGCAATTGTATTTCTTATCAAAGATCCATAATAAGCAGAAAAGAGAACTTTAGCTTTAAACTAAGGCAGGGCTGTCATTTGGATTTAAAGCTGTTCTTTTCACAATACTGAGATACCTAATAATGCATGTTATTGATGAGGGACAGAAGCAGGAAAATGTTTAGGCTTAGCCCAGATTTAGGCTGATTTATAGTCTGTGTAGTTCCAATAAGGATCAAATATGTGTTGATTGCTACATTCTTTGTCTCACAACTGCCTGTATATTACTGGTAGTTAATATCGAACTGAATGATAAGCACCAGAGGAATCTTGCAAAAGTAGTTTTGTGAGTAGAAATTCGAAGAAATTTGTAATCTGATACTCCCTGCAAGCCCTCTACCCTTTGATTCTAAGCAGATAACCACCAGCCTCACACAGCAAAAGTGTAGCTTTTTCTGCCCATGGGTCCCGTCCCCATGCTGCCGAAATAAACTTACTAAGTTGCACCATACAATGTCTCAAGAATTCTTTCTTGACCTGTGCTCCACAACCCCGCATCATTTTGATGAATGGGTTAAAACACTTCAGTTCCATTTTACTTTGTTTTTTCATTAACATGTTATCATAAAATTATCAGGTACCGAATCATGCACTAATTAATAACACATCTGTATTTCCAATTTTTTAAGTTATAATAAGAAAGCAGATACATTAAAGAAAAGATGATGATTATCAAAAAATAATTCCATCACCCATATTTAGGTATATTTTCTTCTAATGTCTCTTATACATAAAAATTTTATTTTTTTAATGTTTATTTATTTATTTTGAGAGAGAGAGAGAGTGCAAGCAGGGGAGAGGAAGGGTGGGGGGTGGGGGTGGCGAGAGAGAATCCCAAGCAGGCTCCACACCATCAGCACAGAACCTGACATGGGGCTCCATCTCACGAAGCCATGAGATCATGACCTGAGACGAAATCAGGAGTTGGATTCTTAACCAACTGAGCCACCCAGGCACCCCAAGATTTTAATGTAATCCATTTATTAGGCAGGGCCAATTCCATGGCAAATATACATGAAAATTTTTTTTTTCCATTTCTTTAGTTCAACTGTGCTGTATAATCTCCATTTCCTTCCCCACCCCATCTGTCAGCTTTTCCAATTCTTCTCTTTCTGGCTCAGACAGGCGTAGAGGAAAGATCAGCAAGTCTACTGCTGAAGCAGATGTCTAACAGGAATGAGATCACAATATATTCTGCTTGCAGGCATTCTCTGTTTTTGTGAGTTCTTCTCTTAAGAGCCTGTTCATTTGGATTCCACAAAAGAAAAGCAATCCTACTTGCCCCATGAGAAAGGAAGGAAACGACTTCTCACCACAAATACTAAATCCCAATAAGGCCAATGAAATGAACACCCTCCCCAATGTGTTCCCAACCCAAACATTTTATATAGCCAGGGAAGGAGGGGGTTGGCAATAACTAGTGGTCGCATCATAGGTTCTGCTATCTCTTACTAAGCCTTGAAAAGGGTCTGATGCCATTATTGGTAGATATTATCAGATGTAGGGTATTTATGTTGTGGGAATATAAACTGGTTCGGCCACTATGGAAAACTATATGAAGATTCCTCAAAAAAATTAAAATTAGTTCTACCATGGGGCACCCGGGTGGCTCAGTTGGTTAAGCGTTTGACTTCGGCTCAGGTCATGATCTCATGGTTCATTGGTTCAGGCCCCACATTGGGCTCTGTGCTAATAGCTTGGAGCCTGGAGCCTGCTTCGGATTCTGTGTCTCCCTCTCTCTCTGCCCCTCCCCCAGTCACGCTCTGTCTCTCTCTCTCTCTCTCTCTCTCTCTCTCAAAAATTAAAATAAACATTAAAAACTTTTTAAAAATAGGTATACCATATAATCCAGCCATTTCACTTCTGCATATACACCCAAAGGAAATTAAAATAAGATATCAGGGGCGCCTGGGTGGCGCAGTCGGTTAAGCGTCCGACTTCAGCCAGGTCACGATCTCGCGGTCCGTGAGTTCGAGCCCCGTGTCGGGCTCTGGGCTGATGGCTCAGAGCCTGGAGCCTGTTTCCGATTCTGTGTCTCCCTCTCTCTCTGCCCCTCCCCCGTTCATGCTCTGTCTCTCTCTGTCCCCAAAATAAATAAACGCTGAAAAAAAAAATAAGATATCAAAGAGATATATGCAATCCTGTGTTTATTGCAGCATCATTCATAATAGCTAAGATATGGAAACAATCTAACAGCCCATCAAGAAATAAAGGGATAAGGAAGGTGTGGGGTAGGTATACAATGGAATATTATTCAGCCATAAAAAAGAAGGACATCCTGCCATTTGTAACAACATAGATGAATCTTGAGCACTTAATGCTAAGTCAGACAGAAAAAGACAAGTACTACATGGTATCACTTATACATGGAATCTAAAAAAGCCAAACTCATAAAAACAGAATAAATGGTGGTTACCAGAAGATGGGAGGTGGGGAGATAGGAGAGATTTCATTTAAAGATACAACCTTGCAACAAGTAGTAAATAAATCCTAGAGGTCGAATGCACAGTACAGTAAATATAAGCAACAATATTGTATTATAATCATCAAACTTGCTTAGACACTAGAACCCGATTATTCCAACCAGTAAAAACAAATTATAATTATATAACATGACAGAGGTGCTAATTATCACTACAATAGCATTTATAGTATATAAATGTATCAAATTAACATGGGGGTGCCTGGGTGGCTCAGTCGGTTGAGCGTCCGACTTCAGCGCAGGTCATAATCTCGCAGCTCCTGAGTTTGAGCCCCGCGTCGGGCTCTGTGCTGACAGCTCAGAGCCTGGAGCCTGTTTCAGATTCTGTGTCTCCCTCTCTCTCTGTCCCAACCCACTCGCATTCTGTCTCTGTCTCTCTCAAAAATAAATAAACATTAAAAATTTTTTTTAAAAATTAACATGTTGTTCATCTTAAATTTACATAATGTTATATGTCAAATATATTCCAATTAAAAAAAAAAAAAACTCACAGAGAGCAGATCTGTGGTTGCCAGAGGCCAGGGGGTGGAGGGTAGGCAAAAATGGGTGAAAGTGCTCGAAAGGTACAAACTTCCAGTTATAAAGTAAATAAGTCCTAGGGATGCAATGTACAGCCTGGTGACTATAATTAATAATACTGTATTGTATATTTGAAAATCACAGAGAGTAAATCTTTAAAGTTCTCAAGGAAAAATTTTCTTTCTTTCTTTCTCTTTCTTTCTTTCTTTCTTTCTTTCTTTCTTTCTTTCTTTCTTTCTTTCTTTTTTAGAGAGAGAAAAAGAAAGTGCCAGTTGGGGAGGGACAGAGGAAGAGAAAAAGAGAGAGACAGAGAGAGAGAGAGGATCCCAAGCAGGCTCCATGCCAAGCATTGAGCCCAACACAAGGTTCAATCATATATATATATATATATATATATATATATATATATATATATTCCTTTTGGCTAACATTTGTTGAGGATATACATAGGGAGAGAGAGAGAGAGAGAGAGAGAGAGAGAGAGAGATTTAAAAATCCTTTTCCTATCCTTCCTTCTCCAGTCCCTACCAGCTTAATAAAAGTTCTTTTAGGCTTTAAATAATTGCTTTAATTCAGAAATTTCAAATACTCCCCTGTGCCTCTTACTGTTTACCTTCCTAGTCAGCTGGAAAGTGTGTTAATTAGGAAGTCCAGAACTTGGTTTCAGACTAGACTTCAGAGAATACAAAGCATTGGCCCAGCTTCCCCTGGGTGCCAAACCCAGCCCATGGCTGCATAAGCATAGACAGCCTCTGATTGGTTTTATTAGATTGTTCTTTACTTAAGAAGTATTTTTAAGATAGTATTCAGAATCACAGAGGAAGTAAACGAAGAGATGGCAGGTTACTAGATCTGAGATCATGTGAGGAAGTTTTAATGAAGTATATGCTGGTTGGAAATATGAGCTTCTTTATAGATATTGTTCTTGTCCTTCCACAGAGTGGCCTGCACTGTAGAATGACACCACTCTATGTTAAGGTATTCAGGAAATAATCTTGATATTCTGGCCTCCTCAGTGTTCCTAAAGTTTGAACCATTCAGATGCCTAATATCCACCGACAACAAGAAGAAAAAGCTATCTGTTCTGTCAATAGTCAGACTCCGGTGACATAGGTTCTCTTATGGGGAGAATTTACCAATGATGTGTCTACCTGAACGGGAAAGCCGGAACACACAGGAGCTGCCTCCTCCAGGAAAAGCCAGGAGCATGGTAATATCCTCCAACATATCTGATATCCCTCTACTTTTTCTTCCTAGAAAGTTCTATATGTGTTTTAATTTTGCTCACCATTCTCCACCTTGACCCCATCTCCCAGAACCTCCTGATACATCCCACTAGTGCTAGACCCTGAGACTCCTGTTCAACCCATTCCTCTTTCCTGAGCTGTGGTGGAAACTTCCCACTCCTTGGTAGGCCACCTCCTTCTCAAGATTGGCCCCTGAGGTCTCTGTTACTGAAAATGTTGTGTTTGTCCCAGCTGCCTTGGACACGACCTCAGAAAGATCTCTCTTCGCTCCCTCATGACACTGGTGACAGGGACATCTCACAGCCTAGACATAAATCCTTCTATGCATCAGGATCCCAAAAGATTGCAGAAAGCTGACACCTGAAATGAAATGAGGATAACAGAAATAGATGCTGACTTGCTGAAGCTACTTATTCCCCTGTTTGCACAGAACTTCTCTATTCGTACTTTTTTCTATTATTAGAACAACCTTCAGATCTAGCCACCACTGTGACAACGTGAATAGTGTGACACAGTACTGGAGAGGACAGCTATGAGAACAGTCTCAAGTGGGTTACATTGACCTTTGGCTCCCTCCTGCTTCCAGCACTGATATCTTCCTCTCCTTTCAAATTACTTCTCATGCACAGAAGGTCAGAACATGGCACCCAGCCCCAGGAAGCCTCAAGCCACTTGGAAACTGACCTTCCAAACACATCCTTCATTCACTTATTCTTTCCAAACAAATCCAAAAACCAGTGTGGGCAAGGGTTGTCTAGAACACTTGTGAAATCCTCTTATATACATATTTTACCCTTTCAGCCACCCCTTGTTTGATTTCAGTCCTTGTTCTCACCCACGTGTAAATCTGACACGAGTCTCTCTTATGTTAGTATGAAATAAAGCCAATGTCTTTCATTTTAAATAGTGAATGAAATACTCATTTTCCTGTTTA
Organism: Felis catus; assembly: GCF_018350175.1. Lineage (NCBI taxonomy): Eukaryota > Metazoa > Chordata > Mammalia > Carnivora > Felidae > Felis > Felis catus. The sequence continues at coordinate 75,515,483 of NC_058374.1, forward strand.
AAAATTGATTTATTCTCATGCCTGGAATGTAATCTAGAATTGAATAGAAGACTTTGTCCTTGGTCATTAAAGAAATCCCTGTAATCAGTTTGAGTTGCTGTTTAGGATGGTGAGGAAGGTGAGCTCTTTTTTTGTGATATCCCAAAATCATATGATACAAATAGCTGCTACCTTCATCCACACAAAACGTGGATGTTAGCACATTAATAAAAAATACTTTTTTCAAAAACGCTACAGTCTTCTTAGATGGGACCCTGAACTCCCCAGAGATACTGTGGTCAGGTACCCTCTTGGGAGTGAAAGCAGAAAAATGGAAACAGTTTTCAGGATAGCCCTACCCACAAAAACTTGTTGCTCTCCAAATCTTTGATAAGCATAGAACACACTTATCATTCCACTTCACTTGAGAAGATTCCGCGTGAAATGTTTGCTTTCACCAGTGTTTACAATTTTATCCATGCAGGATCCTCAAAAGTAAATTCCCCAGCTGTTTATGCTTCACCACCACTGGATCTAGCTGAAGTCACACCAAGGTAAACACTGCGCTGTTGGCCCAGGCACACAGGGAACCTAGACTTGGGTCTAAGATGAGCTTGAGCTTGGGAATAGTAGGATTTGAGGGGAGGCTGGAAGTCACATGAAAATTTGGGTCAGTGGAATAAAGGAGAACATGTGAAAGCAGAACAATGTAATCACAGACACAAAAATAAATAGACCTTTCTAGTATCAAAAGGGGTGAAAAAGGCCAAAAGATAGATTCAGACAAATGAGGAAGAAGTCTGAATGTCAAGGCAGGAAAAGTGGTCTTTGTTTCTAGATGCTGGGATGAGAATTAGGAAAAACCTACAGAATCTATTTCCTGGCTCTCCTACTTGTTCTCAATAGGGCTCAGTATCATATTCCTCAGGGGTAACATGGGATAAATTTCTATGCCTAAAATACCCCATAAAATGGCTGTGAGAACGAATAGGATTTTTTGTATGTACTCTGTCTACAAAAAAAAAAAAAATACTATTAAAGTTTATTGTGCTGTTTAGGAAGTAAGAAGTCTTGGATTATTTTGAACAAGAAGAATGAAGAAAGGAGAAAAGGCTTAAAACATTCGCTGTAGATATGTCATATAATGGCTTTTGAAACAAGATGGTAAGGATTTCTGAACTTTGGAGCATGCAGTGAAAATTGAGTAACAATTAATGTGTAAGCAAGGCAGCAATACTATTTATCCAGCAAATCCCTGTGAAACAAGAATGGAATTCTCTAGAGTACGTGAATACTAGACAAGAAAAGAGAAAAACTCTTCCTGGGATACAATGAGGGCAGCCTTGAGATACTGAGCACAAGGTCAAGCAAAGCAGAGAGGGAGGGATGTATAAGAAGACATGATGATGCCCTAAAAAACGGGAACAATCATAGATGATATCACCCCCTTTCTATTTTATTCCAGGGAAATCCCCTCCACAAATGGCCTGGAGGAACCACAGCATCATCACCGAGTTCATTCTCACGGGGCTGTCCGACGACCCCCACATCCAGGCTCTGCTCTTCGTGCTCTTCCTGGGGATTTACCTCCTGACCATGATGGGGAATCTGATGCTGCTGCTGGTGATCAGGACCGACTCCCGCCTCCACACGCCCATGTACTTCTTCCTGAGTAACCTGTCCTTCATGGACCTCTGCTTCTCTTCTGTCACTATGCCCAAGCTACTGAAGGACCTTCTGTCTGAGAAGAAAACCATCTCAGTAGAAGGCTGCCTGACTCAGGTGTTCTTTGTGTTTTTTTCTTCGGGGACTGAAGCCTGTCTGCTCTCGGTGATGGCCTATGACCGCTATGCCGCCATCTGCCACCCTCTGCTCTACGGCCAAGTGATGAGCAGCCAGCTTTGTGTGGGGCTGGTGCTGGCCTCATGGGGCCTGGCCTCTCTCAATGCATTTGTCATTGTGCTTTTGGCTATTAACCTGGACTTCTGTGAGGCCCAAACCATCCACCACTACACCTGTGAGCTGCCTGCTCTTTTCCCTCTGTCTTGTTCTGATATCTCCATCACAACCAATATCCTGCTCTGCTCCAGTTTACTGCACGGGCTGGGAACCTTCCTCCCAATCTTTTTCTCCTATGCCCGTATTATCTCCACCATCCTGCACATCAGCTCCACCTCAGGCAGAAGCAAGGCCTTCTCCACCTGCTCCTCCCACCTCATCGCAGTGATCCTGTTCTTTGGCTCAGGTTTTCTTTGTTATCTCATGCCTCCCTCGGGTTCCTCTTTGGATTTGCTCCTCTCCTTGCAGTACAGTGCAGTCACACCCTTGCTGAATCCCCTCATCTACAGCCTAAAGAACGTAGAGGTGAAGGCGGCTGTGAGAAGGACACTGGGGAAATATCTCTAATGTAGTGAACAAAGACACACTTACTAAGCAAAAATCACAAAGACTGTGTTCCGTTGCATTCTCCTTTTGTTCCCACCTCTTCCCACACAGTGTCAGATAATTTGGAAGAAAGACTCTAGAGCTTGTCTGAACGGAGCTTGCCTGTTCTTCACAGGCAGTAGTTCTTGATTTGGGCTCCTCATTTGGAAAGGCTGCTCTGTTGGTTGGAAGACAACGCGAAGACAATTATCCACAAAACAGATCCATAAGACAAAATAATGAGGTTGAAAAGATACGATGATCATTTCAGGAGATTCGGCATCTGACTGAGGAGTCGCAGAGAGAATTGAAAACAAGGGAGGAATGGGGCACCTGGGTGGCTCAATCAAATAAGCATCCGACTCTTGATTTAGGCTCATGTCATGATCTCAGGAGTTCGTGAATTTGAGCCCTGCGTCGGCCTCTACACTGACAGTACAGAGCCTGCTTGGGACTCTCTCTCTCCATCTCTCTCTCTGCTCCTCCCCCATTCATGCTCATTCTCTCTATCTAAAAAAAACGGGGGGGGGGGGGTGGAGAAATGTATTACACAGAAGATAACTTTTACAAATACCAACTACTTTTAAGTTTTTTTAAACAAAACTTGGGTAAAAAGAAAAAAACTCCTATGTTAACACTGCAATCAAAACTCTATGTAGAATATTATGAACATGAGAACATTATATACTAAAGTTACAAAATAATGCCAGTGCAACCATTATCTTTATCTATCCTTATATTGATTCATTAGTAAACAAGAAAAAAAATTAAGTTTCTGAAAGCTCATAATCAAGCATTAGAAAATAACAAAACCTAACATAAGAAAAGGAAGATAAAAGAACTGAAAACACAAATTAATAAGGCAAAAAACAGAAAAACAGACTTGAGAAATAAATCCAGGCTCTAGTCATTCAAAAAAGATCCATAAAATTCGGAGCACCTGGGTGGTTCAGTCGGTTAAGTGTCCAACTCTTGATTTCAGCCCAGGTCATAAACTCACAGTTGGTGAATTCGAGCCCCACATCAGGCTCTGCACTAGCAGGAAAGAGCCTGCTTGTGATTCTCTCTCTCTCTCTGCCCCTCCCTTGTTCTCTCTCTCCCTCTCTCTCTCTCTGTCAAAAATTAAACTAAAAAAATTTTTTAAATCTATAAAATCTGACATAACTCTGTAGAATATATTCAAGAAAAAAGAAAAAGAAATCAATAATACATTGACATAAAGAATAAAAATTTTAATGAAATACTAAGATCCATCCCAATAAATTTGAAAAGCAGACTTTTGTCTAATTTTAAGGAATACATAACTCAAGAAAAAGAAAATTGAGCCATTAGATGTATAAAAACAAAAAAAGTCAAAGGATTAGCTCACATGGGCAACAAGCAGGGATAGTTTTTCAGATGAGTCCAAACTTCAATGTTATATGCATTTTTTAGAGTACAGAATAATATGGAAAATTGTCAATGCATTTTCAGAGCTAAAGCAACTCTGATTCAAAACCTAAAAAAATCATCATCCTCTGGGGCGCCTGGGTGGCTCAGTCAGTTAAACACTCAACTCTTGATTTTAGCTCAGGTCATGTTCTCATGGTTTGTGAGATCAAGCCTGCATCTGGCTCTTCTCGAACAGCATGGCATCTGTTTGGGATTCTCCCTCTCCCTCTCTCTCTGCCCCTCCCCTGCTTACTCTCTCTCTCTCTCGCTCTCTATCTCAAAATAAATAAATAAAAGCCTTACAAAATTTTTAATTATCATCCCCTAATGAATACATAGACAAAAATTCTAAATGAAATATTAACCCATTGAATCCAAAAGTATACTGAAAGAATAGCAATCTAAATAATAATCATGACCAAATAAATTTTGCTATTGGTTTGACTTCTCAAATCAATAGGTTAGAATGAGAATAATCATATTTCACCTGAATAGTTTCTTAACAGGTATAAAAATAAAATTCTATGATCATTGTGACCCCAAATATTTAATAATAAAAACTCTAATGATTCTCTCTATCAATAAAACATATTTAAAATTAATCAATATTGAACCACATGTTTCAAAATAATAACAGATAATATCAGATTGAAGAAATTACAGTTTAATAAAAAAAACAATATGGGGCGCCTGAGTGACTCAGTCAGTGAAGCATTGGACTTTGGCTCAGGTCATGATCTCCTAGTGCATGAGTTTGAGCCCCGCAGCAGGCTCTCTGCTGTCACTGCAGAGCCCGCTTCAGATCCTCTGTCCCCCTCTCTCCCTGCCCCTCCCCCATTCTCTCTCTCTCTCTCAAAAATAAATAAACATTTCAAAAATAAATAAATACAAAGAGAAGAAAAGAAACAATACTACCAGGGAGCCTGGTGGCTAAGTCGATTAAACACCTGACTCTTGATTTCAGCTCAGGTCGTGATCTCACAGTTCATGAGTTTGAGCCTCATGTCGGGCTCTGTGCTGACAACACAGAGCTTGCTTGGGATTCTCTCTCCCTCTTTCAAAATAAATAAACATTTAAAAAAGAAGAAGAAGAAGAAACACCACTCATATTACTTAAGAAGATTATGCAGTTTCCCTCCAATACAGTGAAACGAGATTAGAATATGACATTCAAATTGGGATGGGAGGGATCCACAAATATTCAGAGTCGCTAATGATTATCTACCTAGAAACCTAAGAAATCTCATTAGAAATGAGAAATTATTGGGGCTCTGGGGTGGCTCAGTTTGTTGAGCTTCTGACTCTTGATTTTGGCTCAGGTCATGATCCAGAGTCATGGGATCAAGCCCTGAGTCCTTTTCCTCGCTGAGCATGGAACCTGCTTACAATTCTGTGTCCCTCTGCCCCTCTCCCTGCCTCACACTCTCTCTCTAAAAACAAAAGAAATGAGAAATTATTGGTATTCTAAGAGAGTTCAGAAAGGCAAACAACTTTGGAATATTCATGCAATCAGTAGTTTTTCTATACATCCACAACATTAGTTAAACAAAAAAAAAAAATGTATCTTCCAGAAAAATACCCATTCACTATGGCGAGAGAAATATAAAAACTTCAGGATTAAGCTCAATAAGCATTCAGAACCCATACGAACGAAGCAACAAAACTGAACTAAATGTCATAAGAGGTGCTTAAATCAGCGGAGAAAGTAGTCATTAGGCATGCTTTCATCTTCAACTAACCAAAATGTGATTAACAATAACATAAACTGTAAAAAGATTTATCACTGTATTAGCAATAGGTCTGGAGATGGATGGTTCCAGAGTTAGTTGAGATGCTCAATAATCATCAATCACTTGGGTTCTTTCCATCCATCCACTGTTCCATCTTCATGCTTTGGATTTCATCCTCAGTCTTGTTATAGGGTAAGCCTTTAGAGCTGTTATTTTTTCTCTTTTGGAATGCAAGGGTCTGACTTAGGCTTTGGTTGCCCAGGCAACTTGAATAAACACGATTAGATAGAGAGATCTTGGTTCATGTCCATAACTGACCATTTGAGCCTCTTGTTTTTGTTTTTGTTTTTTCCTTCTTAATAAATCCTTATTTTTTCAAAGTTTCCTGATGGTTGTCTCTGAAGGACGTCTTGCAATCATAACAAGAACCACAAGGGCTGCCCAGTCATAAAATTCATTTGGAAAAGGGAAATTGTGGGAAGCTCACCCAGACCCAGGCATTTTTAGCTGACAGTTTAACTATCCATAGGCTGAGGCTGGCCCTAAACACTTGCCCAGGCAGCTTCAGTTCTAGACATCATGGTCTTATAAAACACAGACCAAAGCTAAAAGAAGGAAAACTATTACTTTAGTCCGTCCTTGAACTTTACATAAATGAAACCATTCTAAATGCTGAAAATTTAAAATACTTGGTCTTCAGTCCTGATGAGGAGGTGGTTAACTTCAATCTCCTTGCACTTCTGTTTTGCTTTCCATATCAGGCAAAAGAACAAGAAGTGCTGTAATTTTTGTCTCTCAATTTACAAAGGAATGTTCTCTAGGTGACGTCACCTTCAGCTTTGCTACTTACAATTATCTATTTGCATGCCCTTGGGGAGCCTGTTTGCATGACAATTGTCTCTTTGTACCACCTTGCTGCTTACAAGTATCTACAGTATTTGCTTGTCTATTGCATTAAGAGGTGTTGGATTTTACGATCCTGAATACACTACAAGGAAAAAGAAAATAGAAAAACAGCAATAAGAATTGGTCAAGTCCCCAGAGCAATTGAGCTATCCCTCATATGTGAAATTTAATTTGCTAGTAGAGATTTTAGGCAAATGCACATTTATATAAATGGGCTTTTCAGCGATTAGTCTTAAGGATAACTGGTTTGGACCAATGTAAACCTGGGCAGTCTACACACACTGACTGGTTTCTCATGCTCTGAAATATTCTCTTCCATAAATGTGTAAAATCAGTATCAGTGGCAGTGGTGGTGGGTAGAAGCCAGACTTCAGTGTGTAGTGTGTTGAATAAATAGAACACATTTAAAAAAGTAATAAGTTCACACCACATTCTCAAGGTGTTTTAGAGAATGAAAGAGGAAAATAACAAGAAGGTGTGTCGAGGTTGAAGACATTTTTAACAATGAGAAAAAGACGTGGCTGCACTTACAGGTAGTGAGAGAAAAAAATGGAGAAAAAAATTGAATATAGAGATATGGGAGGTTCGAATAGAAAAAAACTTTATCTTAGGCCAGTTAAGTCCAATCCCCCTTCCTACACTAATCACTAGGACCAAGGGACTTGTGCATTAAGACAGTCTACACCCGGGTAATCGGCCTATCAGAGAACAGAGCTTGGGCTACTACACTTCAGGTGCACTGAAGTCCACAGGTTGGGAGGTCATCCCTAAAACACACACTTTTTTTTGCCTCCACCGTTTTGATCTACCCACTGTCCTTTTCCTCCTCCCGTTGGTACTGCCCTCTAGTGTTAGGTGCCCGTTCACTCCCAATGTCATAATAGCCAACTTCAGCATTAATGTTGGTAACCTGATCTCAAATTCCTTATAACGTCTACCCTAAGTCACCATTGCTCAACTTGTACAAATAAAGTGACCCTCAAGGTCCGACCCTTCATCTTATCTGAATGGTTCCACCACTGTTGTCTCTAACCTCTGATGGAAATCTTCTGTCCTCACAGCTGCCTCACTTTTTCACCTGCAGCACCGCTTTCCAAACACTCAAGTTCTTCAGTCCATCCCTTCTTTCTGTCCATGACGATCACCCCACAAAAGCTTCATTTTAGTTATTTCCGTACATCGATTTAGCAGCTCTTGTGTCTGTGCCTTCAATGTCTTGCCAGTTTGTTCTTTCATTGCATCCACAGGCCCCACTACTTTCTCCATTTCTGTATCCAGGACGTTAACCTCCACGGAATCCTGCTTATGCTTCAAACATAGTTTGACCTTCAGAATGAATAGTCTCCTTCCTCCTTAAATATAACAAGAAAATTGTAGTAGATGACCTTCCTTTACACTTGACAGAGAATCACTTAATCATTTCTTCCATACTCCAAATTCTACCTATATCTGCACATGACTTTAACTCTTTCTTTCAGTGCCAGTGAAATAGTCTAGAAGGACACCTTCTATACCTGCAATGGGTGTGTGTGTGTGTGTGTGTGTGTGTGTGTGTGTGTATTGGGTTGTGTGAATCTTTTGCCACCTTTCCCTGGACCTTGCTTCATCATTGTTTACCATTTTATTCTACATTCTTAACTTCGTCTGCTCTGTAGGCATAAACTATACCTATAGGTATAAACACTCTCCCATAGGTACAAATATTTAAACATGCTATTTCATCCCACCTTAAAAAAAATAGTTATTCTCCAACACTGCTGTCCTCAGCCTTATACCTTCTTATCTTTAAACTCGTGTGCATCTATTCACAAAATATAGTTTCACAGGAACACTGGGGTGGCTTAGTCGGTTGAGCATCCGACTCTTGATTTTGGCTCAGATCATGATCTCACGGTTTGTGGGATTGAGCCCTACATTGGGCTTTGCACTGACAGCACAGAAACTACTTGGGATTCTCTCTCTCCCTCTCTCTCTGCCCCCCTCTCAAAAAAATGATACACATTAAAAAACATTTAAAAATATATATATGTATATATATATAGTTCACCAACTAACACTGTCAAGGTACAAATGTGAATAAAGAAAAATAACAGATATATAAACAGGTAACTATATTTCAATAATGTAATTTTGATTGCAGACTGAGTAGAGGGTACTTCTAGAGCTGAGAGGATGGCTACTTACACAATCTTGATTGGGAACATCGGAAGAAATTCATGTAAACCAAAGGATTTATTCTTGAGGGATGATCCTTGGACTGGTGCTTCCAAGTCCTTTGAAAGACCCCTGCTTAGCTTAATAACACACCCCCACCCTATCTTCAGTTCCGTAACGCCTCACTTGCAGGGCTTGCACTTCCACCAGTTGACAAACAGGATATCTGCAGTTAGACATCCGTACCCTGGGAGAGCTGTACCCCCACCTTTCCCTACGCAAGACAGGAACAGGTTGTCACATAAATAACGATGACCGCTTTCATCTCGCTTCTGTAAACCTGCTTACGCTCCCAAACCGGAGGTCCCCTGCCGCTTCGCACCCGGGCTCCAAGTTGCATCTGCCGAGAGAAACTCCATTTCCCAAGCTTTCCCAGGACGAAATTACCCCCAACCCTAACCACCACCGAGCAGAGAGCCTACCACCAGCCTGTATGCAAATGTAACTCAAAATGGTATAAAAGACCTGTAACCCCGTATATCGGGGCTCTCCCGCTTTCTAACACTGGGGAGCCCTGGTGCACCAGTAAAGACTCTCTGCCGAAATCGGAGTGCCGTGTGGTTCTTTGCGCCAACTCTCATTCCATAGGGCCTAGGAGCTTGGCTCCTAACATTTGGTGCGTTGGCCGGGAATCGAGGGAAGGCAGGAGAACCCCGGCCCCGTCGGTAGATGACTCTCCGGCCCGGGCCACTGACGGACTGACTGAAGACAGACTTCTGTGCCTTTGTCTGCACACAGGTATTGTGTTCTATGTTTTGTCTCTGAACTGTGAATTCTGAGGCCGGCCGGCCACCTCAGTAGGAGTGTTGAAGGAGGACAGACGTGTCCTGAACCTTCACACCCCGGCCCCGAGGGACGCCTCGGTGGTGCTTGTAGAGGAGAACTGACAAGTTCGTCAGACTCCCCAAATCCGAAGGCAGGCCTCCCCTGCCATCTGAATCTGAATACCTGGCCGCGGCTCCTTGGTTGTTGTCTAGTCTGTGTTGTCTGGTCTGTATCGACATTGTAGTCATATTCGTGTGTGTGTGTGTAAGTGTGCGTGTGTGGACGCGTGGACAGGACGACACAGCCATGGGACAGACACTGACTACTCCTCTATCTTTGACTCTGACTCATTTCTCGGACGTCCAGGCAAGAGCTCGCAATCTATCCGTTGAGGTTCAAAAAGGTCGATGGCGAACTTTTTGTTCATCGGAGTGGCCCACCCTATCTGTAGGGTGGCCCCGGGACGGGACTTTTGACCTCTTTGTTATATTACAGGTTAAGACGAAGGTAATGGATCCTGGACCACAAGGTCATCCAGATCAAGTGGCCTATATCCTCACCTGGGAGGATCTCATCCGGAATCCTCCGGCATGGGTGAAACCCTTCCTTCCTTCCTGCCCCACTTCTCAGTCTACCCTCCTTCCCCTGAAAACCTCCAAAAACCGAGCCTCAACCCAAACTCCAGATCCGCCCAAACCGGTTCTTCCCGATGAGTCCCAAAGGGACCCCCTCCTCCTAGACGCTTTGTCTTCGCCGCCCCACGCCCCCGAAGAGACTTCACCGCCCCACAACCCCCTCTTACTACCTCCACCCTATAATTCACCCCTGGCCCCCGTCTCCGTCCTGTCCCCGGTGCCCCCTACTTCCCTTCCTGCCTCCAGTTCCTCCTCCCCCTCCCCAACTTCTTCCCCCGCCTGTACGTCAGCCCCATCCTCTACTCCAGCCCCACCCGATCTAACTCCCCAGACCCCACCTCAGACCCCCCGCCTCCGTCTCCGGCGATCGGACGACCCGAACGGCCCTCCCACTTGGCAATCTTCCCTGTTTCCTCTCCGGACAGTCAACCGGACTGTCCAATATTGGCCATTTTCTGCATCCGATCTCTATAATTGGAAAACTCATAACCCTTCCTTTTCCCAAGAACCCCAGGCCCTAACCTCACTAATAGAGTCTATCCTCCTCACACACCAGCCTACCTGGGACGACTGCCAGCAGCTCTTACAGGTCCTTTTGACTACCGAGGAAAGGCAACGAGTTCTCCTGGAGGCCCGGAAAAATGTGCCGGGGCCTGGAGGTCTTCCAACTCAGCTTCCCAATGAAATAGATGAAGGGTTTCCCCTCACCCGCCCGGACTGGGACTATGAAACGGCTCCAGGTAGGGAGAGTCTCCGAATCTATCGCCAGGCTCTGTTGGCGGGTCTCAAGGGGGCAGGGAAACGGCCCACCAATTTGGCCAAGGTAAGGACCATAATCCAAGGAAAAGAGGAGAGCCCCGCAGCCTTTATGGAACGGCTTCTAGAGGGGTTTCGGATGTATACTCCATTTAACCCCGAGGCTCCAGAACATAAGGCTACCGTGGCCATGTCATTCATAGATCAGGCAGCGTCTGATATAAAAGGAAAGCTCCAACGGCTAGATGGGATTCAAACCTATGGGTTGCAGGAACTAGTTAGGGAGGCAGAAAAGGTATTTAACAAAAGGGAGACCCCAGAGGAAAAGGAGGCTAGGCTAGCAAAAGAGCAGGAAGCACGGGAGGAACGAAGAGATCGAAAGAGAGATAAACATTTAACCAAAATCCTGGCAGCTGTAGTGACAGAAAACGGAACAGGAAAGTCAGGGGAAACGAAGAGGCGGCCCAAAGTAGGAAAAGACCAGTGCGCCTATTGCAAAGAACGCGGGCACTGGATCAAAGACTGCCCTAAGCGCCCCGGGAACTCAAAGAAACCTGCCTCTGTGCTCGCCTTAGGCGAAGAGAGCGAATAGGGATGTCAGGGCTCCGGAGCCCCCCCCGAGCCCCGGCTAACCCTATCTGTAGGGGGGCATCCCACCACCTTCCTGGTGGACACGGGAGCTCAACACTCGGTCTTAACCAAGGCAAATGGGCCTCTGTCCTCGCGTACCTCCTGGGTCCAAGGAGCGACAGGAAGAAAAATTCACAAATGGACTAACCGCCGCACGGTTGACTTAGGGCAAGGGACGGTGACACACTCCTTTCTGGTGGTACCCGAATGCCCGTACCCCCTTCTGGGACGAGACCTCCTAACCAAGCTTGGAGCCCAGATACACTTCTCCGAAACGGGGGCCCAAGTGCTAAACCGGGATGGCCAGCCTATCCAAGTCTTAACTGTGTCCTTACAAGACGAACACAGACTTTTTGAAACCCCGGTCACCACTAACCTCCTCGAAGCCTGGCTGCAGGACTTTCCCCAAGCCTGGGCAGAAACGGGAGGGCTCGGTCGAGCCAAATGCCAAGTCCCAATCATAATTGACCTAAAGCCCACGGCAATGCCTGTGTCTATCAGGCAGTATCCCATGAGCAAGGAGGCTCATATGGGCATTCAGCCACACATTACTAGATTTCTAGAGCTTGGGGTCCTGCGACCTTGCCGCTCACCTTGGAATACCCCTCTTTTACCAGTAAAAAAACCTGGCACCCGGGACTACAGGCCCGTCCAAGACTTAAGAGAAGTCAACAAAAGGACTATGGATATCCACCCTACGGTCCCCAATCCCTATAACTTGCTCAGCACCCTGAGCCCAGACCACACCTGGTACACAGTACTGGACCTAAAAGATGCGTTCTTTTGCTTACCCTTGGCCCCCCAGAGCCAGGAACTGTTTGCTTTTGAATGGAGGGACCCTGAAAGAGGAATTTCAGGCCAATTAACCTGGACCCGCTTACCCCAAGGGTTCAAAAACTCCCCCACTCTCTTTGATGAGGCTCTTCACAGGGACCTAACTGACTTCCGGACTCAACATCCAGAAGTAACTCTACTCCAATATGTGGATGACCTTCTTCTGGCCGCCCCCACAAAAGAAGCCTGCATACTAGGTACCAGACATCTGCTCCGGGAATTAGGAGAAAAAGGATACCAGGCATCCGCCAAGAAGGCCCAGATTTGCCAAACCAAGGTAACCTACCTGGGGTACATACTGAGTGAGGGGAAAAGATGGCTCACCCCTGGGCGAATAGAAACTGTGGCTCGCATTCCGCCGCCCCAGAACCCCAGAGAGGTACGTGAATTCCTGGGAACTGCTGGGTTCTGTCGCTTATGGATACCTGGGTTCGCTGAGCTAGCCGCCCCCCTCTATGCCCTCACGAAAGAGAGTGCACCCTTCACCTGGCAGGAAAAACATCAGTCAGCCTTTGAGGCCCTAAAAGAGGCCCTCCTCTCCGCCCCGGCTCTCGGGTTGCCAGACACCTCCAAGCCCTTTACCCTTTTCATAGACGAGAAACAAGGAATTGCCAAAGGAGTTCTAACCCAAAAATTAGGGCCCTGGAAGAGGCCAGTAGCATACCTGTCCAAAAAGTTGGACCCTGTGGCAGCGGGGTGGCCCCCATGTCTTCGTATCATGGCAGCCACTGCTATGCTGGTCAAGGACTCTGCCAAATTAACCCTTGGACAGCCACTAACTGTTATCACCCCGCATGCTTTAGAGGCCATAGTGCGGCAGCCACCGGACCGATGGATAACCAACGCATGCCTAACCCACTACCAGGCCCTCCTACTGGACACAGACCGCGTCCAATTTGGACCTCCGGTTACCTTGAACCCTGCCACGTTGCTACCGGCACCGGAAGACCAACAGAGCGCACACGATTGCCGGCAAGTACTGGCTGAGACCCATGGGACACGGGAAGACCTTAAAGATCAAGAGCTCCCAGATGCGGATCACTCTTGGTATACGGACGGGAGCAGTTACATCGACTCAGGTACCCGGAGGGCGGGAGCGGCGGTAGTAGATGGCCACCACATCATATGGGCACAATCACTACCTCCTGGCACGTCTGCACAAAAGGCCGAGCTGATAGCGCTCACCAAGGCCCTAGAACTATCCGAAGGGAAAAAGGCTAACATATACACAGATAGCCGATATGCCTTTGCAACGGCTCATACACATGGGAGTATTTATGAAAGAAGGGGCCTACTAACCTCAGAAGGAAAAGAAATTAAAAACAAAGCTGAAATCATTGCATTATTAAAGGCCCTTTTTCTTCCCCGAAAAGTAGCCATAATTCATTGCCCCGGGCATCAGAAAGGACAAGACCCAATTGCAACAGGAAATAGACAGGCAGACCAAGTAGCCAGGCAAGTCGCTGTGGCAGAAACGTTGACTTTGACCACAAAACTTGAAGAAACCAATCTTACGACCAACAAATATGCTTACACCCCAGAAGACCAGGAAGAGGCAAAGGCCATAGGGGCTATACTGAATCAGGACACTAAAGACTGGGAAAAAGAAGGAAAGATAGTCCTTCCCCGAAAGGAAGCCCTGGCAATGATCCAACAAATGCACGCCTGGACACATTTAAGTAATCAGAAGCTGAAGTTACTGATTGAAAAAACTGACTTCTTAATCCCTAAGGCAGGCACCCTCATAGAACAGGTAACCTCCGCCTGTAAGGTCTGTCAACAGGTAAACGCTGGGGCTACCCGAGTGCCGGAAGGAAAACGGACTCGTGGTAACCGCCCAGGAGTCTATTGGGAAATAGACTTTACTGAAGTAAAGCCTCACCATGCGGGGTATAAGTACCTATTAGTGTTTGTAGACACCTTTTCAGGATGGGTAGAAGCCTACCCCACCCGACAAGAAACGGCACACGTGGTAGCCAAGAAGATTTTAGAAGAAATCTTCCCCAGATTTGGACTTCCCAAGGTAATCGGGTCAGATAACGGGCCGGCCTTCGTTTCCCAGGTAAGTCAGGGGCTCGCCAGGACACTGGGGATTAATTGGAAATTACACTGTGCATATAGGCCCCAGAGCTCAGGACAGGTAGAAAGAATGAATAGAACAATAAAAGAGACCCTTACTAAATTGACCTTAGAGACTGGCTTAAAAGATTGGAGACGCCTCCTATCTCTGGCTTTGTTAAGAGCCAGAAATACGCCCAACCGTTTCGGGCTCACCCCGTATGAAATCCTTTATGGGGGACCCCCCCCTTTGTCAACCTTGCTCAATTCCTTCTCCCCCTCCGATCCTAAGACTGATTTACAAGCCCGACTAAAAGGGCTGCAAGCGGTGCAGGCCCAAATCTGGACACCCCTGGCCGAACTGTACCGGCCAGGACATCCACAAACTAGCCACCCATTTCAGGTAGGAGACTCCGTGTACGTCCGGCGGCACCGCTCTCAAGGATTGGAGCCTCGTTGGAAGGGACCTTACATCGTCCTGCTGACCACGCCCACCGCCATAAAGGTTGACGGGATCGCCGCCTGGATTCACGCATCGCACGCCAAGGCAGCCCCAAGAACCCCTGGACCGGAAGCTCCCAAAACCTGGAAGCTCCACCGTTCGGAGAACCCTCTTAAGATAAGACTCTCCCGTGTCTGACTGCTAATCCACCCTGTCCCTGCACAAACCCAAAATGAAACCCCCAGCGGGAATGGTCTTTCTGTGGGTCCTCACAAGCTTGGGGGCGGGAATTGGAGCTAAAATTGTCAAAGAGGGGAACCCACATCAGGTTTATACCTTGACTTGGCAAATCTACTCCCAGAGTGGGGAAGTTGTCTGGGAGGTCCAAGGTAACCATGCGCTTAATACTTGGTGGCCCCCACTTACCCCTGATTTTTGCCAGCTGGCAGCTGGATTAGACACTTGGGATATCCCAGCTAGAAGCCCCAAGAACCTGCAGTCCTACATGGGGGAAAGAATCCAGCAGATGACTGCCCATGGATGCAGTAGTCCCACTGCCAGATGTAGATTAGCCCAGGCAGAGTTCTATGTCTGTCCTCGAGACAATAGGGATAGGGCCACTGCCCACCGATGTGGGGGATATGAAGAATATTTCTGCTCGGCATGGGGCTGCGAAACTACTGGCGATGCCTACTGGCAACCTACCTCTTCCTGGGACTTAATCACCATTACAAGAGGTTACACCAAACCTGACCCCGATGGACACACTTGCTACTATAAAAAGGGCACGGAAGGGTATCATCATTGGATAAGTCCCCTGTCTCTACCTCTTAAGATTACCTTTACAGATTCAGGAAAACGGGCTCTCGGATGGCAGACGGGCTATACATGGGGACTCCGATGGTACCTACCGGGAAAAGATAGGGGGATTGTTCTAAAAATCAAATTAAAAATAGATACAATCACCCAAACCGTAGGTCCCAACCTAGTATTGGCCGATCAAAAAGCTCCGGTCCAGCTAGCCATCCCAGTCCAGCCACCAAGGGCCCCAACTCAGACACCGGGAATTAACCCTGTTAATTCCACTCTAAGCCCCAGTCTAGGATACCTGACTCCCCCCTCTCGACCGGGCACAGGAGATAGGCTCCTAAACCTTGTACAAGGGGTATACTTAACTCTCAACCTTACGGCCCCAAATCAAACTCAGGACTGTTGGCTCTGCCTAACGGCTAAACCCCCTTACTATCAGGGAGTTGCTATAATTGGGAACTTTACTAACCATACGAATGCCCCACTGAGATGTAGCACTACACCTCGACACGGCCTCACTTTAACTGAAGTCACCGGTCACGGCCTATGTATTGGGAAAATTCCACCCTCACACCAGAATCTCTGTAGTCAGACCATACCATCTGTCGGGCAGGGTCCCTATTATTTGACCGCTCCCAACGGAACGTACTGGGTCTGTAACACCGGACTCACGCCATGCATCTCGCTCCAGGTACTCAATAATACTGCCGACTATTGCATCCTAATTGAACTTTGGCCAAAAATCTTCTACCATGACTCAGAATATATTTATGGCCACTACGAACCCGGCGGCAGATTCCGGAGAGAACCAGTTTCCCTCACCGTAGCACTGCTCCTAGGGGGATTAACTATGGGAAGTTTAGCAGCTGGCATAGGGACAGGCACCGCAGCTCTCATAGAAACTAATCAGTTCAAGCAGTTACAAATCGCTATGCATTCTGACATACAGGCACTAGAAGAATCCATCTCGGCACTAGAAAGATCCCTAACCTCCCTCTCAGAAGTGGTTTTACAAAATCGGAGGGGACTTGACCTGTTGTTCTTACAAGAAGGCGGGTTATGTGCTGCCCTCAAAGAAGAGTGCTGCTTCTATGCTGATCACACAGGAATAGTGAGAGACAGCATGGCCAAGCTGAGGGAGAGACTCAAACAAAGACAAAAGCTGTTCGAATCTCAGCAAGGCTGGTTTGAGGGGTGGTATAACAAATCCCCCTGGTTTACCACTCTAGTCTCCTCCCTCATGGGCCCTTTAATACTCCTACTATTAATACTGATGTTCGGACCTTGCATCCTCAACCGCTTGGTACAATTCATAAGAGAAAGACTCTCTGTCATCCAGGCCTTGGTCCTAACTCAACAGTACCACCAACTAAGACAATTTGACGCAGAAAGGCCAGATACAATCGAATGAAAGGTTTCATTCGACGCCAAAAGAAAATGGGGGAATGAAAGACCCCTGCTTAGCTTAATAACACACCCCCACCCTATCTTCAGTTCCGTAACGCCTCACTTGCAGGGCTTGCACTTCCACCAGTTGACAAACAGGATATCTGCAGTTAGACATCCGTACCCTGGGAGAGCTGTACCCCCACCTTTCCCTACGCAAGACAGGAACAGGTTTTCACATAAATAACGATGACCGCTTTCATCTCGCTTCTGTAAACCTGCTTGCGCTCCCAAACCGGAGGTCCCCTGCCGCTTCGCACCCGGGCTCCAAGTTGCATCTGCCGAGAGAAACTCCATTTCCCAAGCTTTCCCAGGACGAAATTACCCCCAACCCTAACCACCACCGAGCAGAGAGCCTACCACCAGCCTGTATGCAAATGTAACTCAAAATGGTATAAAAGACCTGTAACCCCGTATATCGGGGCTCTCCCGCTTTCTAACACTGGGGAGCCCTGGTGCACCAGTAAAGACTCTCTGCCGAAATCGGAGTGCCGTGTGGTTCTTTGCGCCAACTCTCATTCCATAGGGCCTAGGAGCTTGGCTCCTAACACCTTCAGTCTCTCCCATCAGTAACCGATGAAGTTTGACAGTACTGATGAGCCTTTTCTTTCGCTGGTAATTTGATTTGGATCCTCTGGATGTCACTCCTGGATCTAAAGAAAACTTCACCTCGGTCTATTTGTCGTGTCCACTTCCTGACTACTTCTATAAATGATGTTATTCCCACAATTCTGACCTTGGGAAACTTCTCTTTCTATATACATTCTTTCCTGGCATTATTTTATTCACCTCTATGGTGAATAAAACTCATATGGTTTTGACCCTCTAATCTGAAGTCCAAGCTAATCTCCTGACCATTGAGCAACACATCCTACCACTCTACACACATTTAAAATGCAACATATACAAAATAGAGTACATTTATTCATACTTTTACATAATAAATGCTTATTAAAATACTTACTATGAACCAAGCACTCCATGAAATCTATCCTCCATTATGTCATCCCCATGCACTTTTTTCATTACTAAGTGTGAAACTCTCATAGTCCTTCTGTTTGTTGCATCTGACTGGTGGCATAAATTAAATTGTGAGTATCACAAAAACTTATTACGTGAAACTCATGCTTTGCCACCAACTGTCTCATCTGATACAAGTCACTTTCATTTTCTCATTTAAAATGAAAGGCTACAAAGAATACAAAAATACTAATGCTAGGGGTGTGTGGGTGGCTCAGTCGGTTAAGCATCCAACTTCAGCTCAGGTCATGATCTCACGGCTTGTCAGTTCGAACCCCGTGTGGGGCTCTGTGCTGACAGCTCAGAGCCCAGAGCCTGCTTCAGATTCTGTGTCTCACACTCTTTCAGCCTCTCTCTCTTTCTCCCTCTCTAAAATAAATAAACACTTGAAAAAATTTTAAATACTAACTCTAAGGAATACATGTGCCCTGATGTTTATAGCAGCATTATCTACAATAGCCAAATTACGGAAAGAGCCCAAGTGTCTATCGACTGATGAACAGATAAAGAAGAGGTTGGTGTATAGTATCATGGAATTTTACTCAGCCATAAAAAAGAATGAAAACTTGCCACTTGCAATGACATGGACGGAGCTAGAGAGTATCATGCTAGGTGAAATAAGTCAGAGAAAGACAAATACCATATGCTTTCACTCATATGTGGAATTTAAGAAACAACCATAGGGTGGGGGAAGAGAGAGACAAAGCAAGAAACAGACTCTCAACTATAGAGAACAAACTGGTGGTTATCAGAGGGGTGGGGTGGGGGGATGGGTGAAATAGGTGATGGGGATTAAGGAGTGCACTCGTTGTGATGAGCACCAGGTGTTGTACTGAAGTGCTGAATCACCGTATTAGACCCCTGAAACTAATATTACACGATATGTTAACTAACTGGAATTTAAATAAAAACTCAAAAATAAAATAAAGGGCCAAACCAGATCGAATGTTTTCAAACCTCTTTTAGCCCTGACTATATTCTTTTTTAAATCCTACATAAAAACATAAACTAATAAAAGTGATCAAAGTAGAGCTTCTTTGGATTAATGGGGGGCTCGAGAAGATGCAATGCCACTCACTTACGCCCCCCTTTTCCTTGTCTCCCAACACGGCTGAGCCAAACTGCTACCACTCCATCAGCTGGTCCACCTCTCACCCAATCACGTCAAGTCCTAAACTGCCTCTTACCTTATCTACCTTCATAGTTTACAGATGCCATGCCAGTCAAGGATCGACGCTTTCCGAACACCACAAAAATCATACTAAATTGGCCTTAATTACAAGGAGTACTATTTGCTCCCCAGAACTGAGTTTTTTTTGTTTTGGTTTGGGTTTTTTGCTGACATGCTGTCACATATTAAGCATTCAGTGAAGTCCGGATTTAACCTTGCTCAGAGGATGACATTTACTGGGGCCCGAGAGAGACAAAGGGCTACAGGCAGATGGCTGCAGGTGTGCTGGTCTCTGGCTGTCCTCCTGGCCACCCAGGAACACCAACTGGAATAGTCATCCATACCTTGCCCCACTCCGGCCCTAGAGCATTCCACACTCCTGCAACATGACGGCCAAGGCAGCCACTACTCAGAGGCCCTGGCACAGGGCCTTCTCCTCCAGGAAGCATGCCCTGAGTCCCTCCAAAGTTGACTATAGACAGGTACTGGAAGATGTGGTTAGACAGTTAGAAAATCAATAAATAAAAATAAACACAGGGGTGCCTGGGTGGCTCAGTCGGTTGAGCACCTGACTTCAGCTCAGGTCATGATCTCACAGTTCGTGAATTCGAGCCCTGCGTCAGACGCTCTGCTGAAAGCTCAGAGCCTGGAGCCTACTTGGGATGCTGTGTCTCCCTCTCTTTCTGCCCCTCCCCCTCTCATGCTTGCTCTCACTCTCTCTCTCTCTCTCTCAAAAATGAATAAACGTTAAAAAAAAAAAAAACAAATAAAAACAAACCAGTAACCACAAAGATGGGGGCCCCAAAGGAGACCATTCGTGCCCACTCACCAGCCTGGGCCCATTTATCATGTCTGCAGAATGACGCCTATGTGCCCCACCACTTGTGAATCCAGCCCAGCCATGACTGCTTCACATGACCAGCCTGGAGATGGGAGCAGAGAACTCAGGGTGGGCCGTCCAGACCTCCCCATCCCCCAGACACCCAGCATAACCGCTCACACAGGGGCACACGCACCCAGTGGTCAGGGAGCCCTGCCCTTCCAGTTCCTGGCCCTCACGATGCATTAGGGTGTTAAGGTTGCTGGGTCACAGGCACCACTCTGGGCAGGACCGCGGCTGCCCAGAATCAGGGACACGCGTGTGTCCATCTGTTCTGTCCTGTCTAGTTGCCCCCACAGGGCCCGTCCTCCCTGTCCCTTGGGGAGCACCCTCCAGGAGCACTGCCCACCCTGGAGAAGTGTTCGGAAGCCGCGTATGGGCATCTGGGAGCTGTACATGTAACATGTCTCATGTTAGTGAAAACCGACCTCTGTGCTCTGGAGCCGAGATATGTAAGGCGAAGACAGAGTTTGGGTGTGAAGAAGGAAGAGAGTTATTACTTTGCCAGGCGAAGGAAGCTGCTGCAGGCTCATGCCTCCAAGACTGCAAGCCCGCCCGGGAGTAAAGGGCTGAGGGGTTTCTACGAAAATACAGAATATGGCGGCTTCAATACAAATCCGGGACACGGAGCCAGCCACGTTCATCATGTCTTCTTCCAGCCATGGTCTCATGACTGGGGCTGGCACTGGCCGACCAGTCCCCTAAGTATACACTGAGGTCAGCGGGATGTCAACATGGATACTGAGCTCCTGGAACAAAGCATTCCACAGAAAAACAAGTGAAGGGGATGGGGAGGTTTCAAGAATGAGGAGGAGTTTAAAGTTTAAAGTCGAGCCTTGCTGAAACACTAGTGTGTCCATCTTAATTTCCACCCGTTGTTTCTGTGGCAATTTCGGTCATGCCACCCAGGAGCCAGGGGAGCCGTGTGGGCACAGAGCCAGTGGGGTGAGTAGGGCCCTCTCATCACCCATCTACCCCCTCCTGGCCCTGCCTGGGCCCATCTGTACACTGAGGCGAGCCAAGGGTCCACACGGATGGTCTGGCAGGAGGAGTACAGCCCCACAGGGACCACGGACTCCATGGCATCCTCCACCAATGGTGAAGGGTAACGTGCCCTCTGTGTTTGTTACTTATATGTGAGCCCCAATAAATGCTGATGACGCTTCTCTGCCTTAAATCAGAAATACAAAATTTTGACTGCAGACATTTCAAAAACCCTCTGTGGGACTTACTGAAAACAATTCATTACATACTCCAATTACTGTTCTTTAATAAACTCCTTTAAAAATTCAGTATGTGGGGGCGCCTGGGTGGCGCAGTCGGTTAAGCGTCCGACTTCAGCCAGGTCACGATCTCGCGGTCCTTGAGTTCGAGCCCCGCGTCGGGCTCTGGGCTGATGGCTCAGAGCCTGGAGCCTGTTTCCGATTCTGTGTCTCCCTCTCTCTCTGCCCCTCCCCCATTCATGCTCTGTCTCTCTCTGTCCCAAAAATAAATAAACGTTGAAAAAATAAATAAATAAAAATTAAAAAAAAATAAAAATAAAAATAAATAAAAATAAATAAAAATTCAGTATGTGCTTAAAATAGAAACACTAGAAACTTAGGGCTGAATAATACTCCCAAGGTGGACTTGTAGCCTTTCGTTTAACTATTATAACGGACGATCCTGTCGGAGGAATGAGGAAAACTGCAATGTCCACTGGAAATGAGTTGCAGTCCAGGCAGTAATGTGTCACAGCTCACCTCCCTCAACACTTTCTTTTTTTTTTTTTTTTTTAATTTTTTTTTTCAACGTTTATTTATTTTTGGGACAGCGAGAGACAGAGCATGAACGGGGGAGGGGCAGAGAGAGAGGGAGACACAGAATCGGAAACAGGCTCCAGGCTCTGAGCCATCAGCCCAGAGCCCGACGCGGGGCTCGAACTCACGGACCGCGAGATCGTGACCTGGCTGAAGTCGGACGCTTAACCGACTGCGCCACCCAGGCGCCCCTCCCTCAACACTTTCTACGGGCTTTCTCAGGCCAGTGATGCCATGGGGGAAATGTCCATTTTCCAGCAGTTTTTCTTCAAATCTCTTTCTTAGGCTCTTGTTTTTCAACACCCCCACTCCCACCCCAAGCCTAATAATAGTCTTTTCTAGGCTTTCAATAATTCCCTCAGCTCAGAAACTTGAAATCCTGCCCTGGAGAGAACCTCTGTGCCTCCTACTCAATTCACCTTTCTAGTTAAGTGCGAACCGCGGTTAGTGAGGCCCGAGCTCGGCTTCAGACTGGGACTTCAGGGAATACAGGGCAGCGGCCCAGCTTCCTCTGGGGGCCCGACCCAGCCCCGCGGCTCCCTAAGTACAGATGGCCTTCCGACTGGTTCTATTAGATTGTTCTTTCTTTAGGTGATGCTCTCAGAGAGTATTCAGGAGCACAGAGGAAATAAATGAACACCAGGCACGTTACTGCACCTGAGATCATGTGAGAAGAGATCCATGGAATGTGTGCCTGTTGTTCAGAGCAGGAGCTTCTTGAAAAAGAACCATCCCTGTCTTTCCATACAGCGGCCTGCATTGAAGAATGACCCCACTCTAGGTTAAGGTGTTCTGGAGAATAGTCCTGATTCTGTGATGTATCCAGTGCTTCCAGAGCTCGAGCCATTCTAATTTCCCTCACTCACTGACAGCAAAGAGAAAAGGCTCTATACTCTGCAAAGAGACGCTTGCGACGGGGGTTCTGTTCTCGGGACTTACCTACCAAGAGTCTGCTTGTGATCGGGAAGACAGAACATGTGGAGTTGCCTCCTCCAAGAAAAGCCAGGGGAATGGTAACATCTCGTCTGGTTTTCTGGTGGCCCCCCTGTTTTTCTGCCTGTAAAGTGCTGTGTATGTTTCAATTATGCTGCTTTTCCTCTCCCCCCCCTCCACCCCACGATCCCTTCCATCTGTCCTAAAGTCTGAGGTGTCTGCTCCACCCGTTCCTTGTCCCTAAGCCAGAAGGGGGAACATCTGACTCCTTGGCGGACCATCTCCCCAGCTGGGACTCTGATATCTCTGCTTCTCTGAATGACGCATCTGTACCAGCTGCCCTAGACACCTTCCCTCCCTCCCTGCTTCACACTAAGGAAGTGACACTTTAAAGTCTGGGCATAGGGGCGCCTGGGTGGCTCAGCTGGTTAAGCGTCCAACTTCAGCTCAGGTCATGATGTCCCGGCTTGTGAGTTCGAGCCCCATGTTGGGCTCTGTGCTGACAGCTCAGGACCTGGAGCCTGCTTCAGATTCGCCTCTCTCTCTCTCTCTCTTTCTCTCGCCCTTTCCCTGCTTGTGCTCTCTCAAAAATAAATAAATAAACTCTCTTAAAAATGTTTAAAAAAAAAAAAAAGTAAAGTCTAGGAATAAATCCCTCTCATGCTTCAGGACCCCAAAGGATTACAAAAAGCAAACACCTGGAATGAAATGAAGGTATCAGAGAGAAAGGTGGACTGTCAGGGGCACTTATTTTCCTGCTTGCTCAGCACAACAGTTAGAAGCACAGTAGGCTTTTTTCCTCCTTGTGGAAGTCCCCCTGCAACAGTTAACCTCTTGAGAGCCATAAACTCATAAACATACCCAATATCCTCTCTCATCTCTTTGTAAGAGAAATCGATCGAACAACCAGGTATCTGGTGGGTATGAGGCATCTGTGTTGGCAAAATGGCAACACAGGCGTTTATCCAAGACACTGCTGGAATCCTCCTTCTTCATCTCCCATCCCTCCATGACCAGCCCCCCCGTCCACTCCTGCCCACAATCCATGTTCTAACTCTGGTGTCCGTCTGCCACGTCTCAGGATGGAAGCTTCCCTTCCCAAGAGTAACTGCCGGTCTGCTTTACTTTTATGCTTCATTCATCTGGGATTAATTGTTCCTGGTCATGAAAGAAGTCTGAGGCATCAATCTGGGGTGCTGCTGAGGGATTGTGAAGGGGAGGGACATGCCTTTGTGACAACTTGAAATCACCCAAGAGAAGTCGCTGTTGCCTTCTTCCATAAAAAATGTGGGTGTCGGGCAGGACAGAAAAGGATTCTCCATAAATGCTAAGCTTCTTCAGATGAGAGAGCTTGACGCCCCAGCGGACATTGTAGCCAGGTCCCCCTTATGAGTGAAAGCGGAAGAAGGCAAGCGATTTCCAGGGTAGCCATATCCCTAAATATTTTGAAATACAGGAATCTTTGGGAAGATGGCTTCCACGTATCATTTTACTTTGCTTGTATGGATTCAAGATACAGTGTTCACTTTCTACAGTATCTACAATTCTATCCATGCAGGATCCTCAGAAGTAACTTCTCCAGTTATGCTTCACCACCCCTGGACGGAAGCTAGTGTCCTGCAGGCACACAGAGGTGAACGTTGCCCTCTCTGTCCTGGCACACAGGTAACCCAGACTTGGGTCTAAGATGGGGGGCTGATGGATTCGTTAACAGGATCAGAATTTAACCTTTTCATGATGCAAGTTAGCACCTGGTCATAAGATGGCTGCAAAGCTGAAAGGGTCAGAAGCAGGGCTCTCTGAATCAGTAAGATTAAACATTTCTGTGAAGACAAAAGCCCACTATGGGATCGGACTGTGGACTGACAGACAAAAACAGGCTAAATTAGCCTCAGAGGTCCAACTGAGGAAGGAATCTTCACATAGGATGTAGTCTGAGAAGCTAGGGTTCAAAATGATTCTTAGCATCACGATTAACATAAATTGCTCACCATCTGGTCCTCTTGGTTACACGGCTGATCCCTAGAGCAGGCGGATGCAAAAAACACTTAAAAGAAAATCGTAAGACTCTTCACTCTGACCCGCAAGGGGCAATAAAAGAATGATACACCCACAATAAATTACAAGCAGCCTCTTGCAATGGTGGCAACAATGCTGTGGATTCTACAAAAATGAGACCGCAGGAGGGGCTGCGGCGTGAGGCGGTGTGCTCTGGGGAGATAACAGCATCCTGGAAATTCAGCCGCGGTGGCCTCCACGCAGCGTGAGTGGGCAGCCTGGCGACGCTGGGGGGCAGCAATGTCAGCAGGACTTCTGCCGGGCGCTAGCGCTGCGGGGGCCGCTGGAGTCCGGGAGGAGACTGTGCTGAGGATAGTCCAGAGGTTTTTTTCTAAGGCACGCGGGAGATGACGTGGAGAGGCTTCCAAAATAATCGGACAGAAATCTGAGAGGTAATCAGAAGCTAACGGGCAGGTAAGAGCCAGAGAAATGCTGATTTGTGATTGTTGTTGTCAAGTTGTGATCCATATTCTCAAGGAGCTCACAGTCGGGAGGGGAAAACTGAGATCGCTAACCTGAGACAAGACACACAGTTCAGACTATGCCATATGGCACCTGACAGCAAGTGTCCCAGTGGTTTGAACAGAGAGCTGGGCAGTCAGGACAGGCTAGAAGCAAAAAGCAGGTTTATAGATGACACTGGAAGACCCAGGAGAGTCTGGGTCAGTGGGCTTAAGAGGAGAACATACGAAGAAGAACGTGAGCAAAGACACAGAAACAAATATACCTTTCTGGTGTCTGAAGCAGCCAAAATGGCCACAAGTTGAAGGGCAGATGAAGAAGAATTTGACGCATCTGAGTAAGAAAAGTGTTCCTTATCACTGTGCACTAAGCCTAGACATTGGGCTGATAATTAGAAAAAAAAATAATGTAATTCACTTCTACTTCTCCTATTTTTACTTCTATTTGTTGTCAACATGACATTACAAAATATCCCTTAATATCAGACTTCTCTCACGTAAACATGGGGATAAAATTCCTTGCCCCATAGCTAATAATTCCTTATCAAATCTTACGGAATTGCCTTGAAACAACTGAGATAGTGATTAAAAAAACGCTCTGTATTTAAAAAAGTCTTACTAAAGTTAAATGCTCTGTTCATAAAGTAGAGAGCAAGGACACATTATGACTCTCATGGTTCCAGGCACTTTTGCCTCCCTAGGCTCCTTTTCTTTCCATACAAAGAGATATTAAAATGTTGCAGTTATAAAGATGAATAGAATGCAGATTCTTCTGATCTTAAAAGAAATTTAAAATGTTTTCATCAGCCATGCAACAACTGTGGCCCTAGGCACTGGACCTACTGTGCCTAATGGATGTCAACTCTGGTAGGGAATCACTGGATGATTTTGAACCAAAAACTTGTGGTTGAGAGATTGAAGAAAGAAGGTTTAGAAAACCACTCAGATATGTGCTAGATTTTTGACGATTTCTAAAGTCTAAGAAGAATTGGTAGCATCTAAATACTATGAATGTGTAGGTGAACCAAAGATATTCATTGGTCCAGTGAAATCCCTAACGGAAGGGGCAGAAGATTCTCTGAAGTTCGCAAAGACTGTGACGTAGGATCGGTGATAACAAAACAGGATAAAAACTTTTCCTGAGATGCGGTAAGGGCAGCTTCGAGGGATGTATGGTGAGAGGGGTGATGACCTGAAGGAGACAGATCTCATCGCTATTTCTATTCTATTCCAGGGAAATCCCCTCCACAAATGGCCTGGAGGAACCACAGCATCATCACCGAGTTCATTCTCACGGGGCTGTCCGACGACCCCCACATCCAGGCTCTGCTCTTCGTGCTCTTCCTGGGGATTTACCTCCTGACCGTGATGGGGAATCTGATGCTGCTGCTGGTGATCAGGACCGACTCCCGCCTCCACACGCCCATGTACTTCTTCCTGAGTAACCTGTCCTTCCTGGACCTCTGCTTCTCTTCCGTCACTGTGCCCAAGCTACTGAAGGACCTTCTGTCTGAGAAGAAAACCATCTCAGTGGAGGGCTGCCTGGCTCAGGTGTTCTTCGTGTTTATCACCGCAGGGACTGAAGCCTTTCTGCTCTCGGTGATGGCCTATGACCGCTATGCCGCCATCTGCCACCCTCTGCTCTACGGCCAGGTGATGAGCAGCCAGCTCTGTGTGAGGCTGGTGCTGGCCTCATGGGGCCTGGCTTCCCTCAATTCAGTCATCATTGTGCTTTTGGCTATTAACCTGGACTTCTGTGAGGCCCAAACCATCCACCACTACACCTGTGAGCTGCCCTCCCTCTTCCCTCTGTCTTGCTCTGATATTTCCATCAATATTGACATCTTGATCTGCTCCACCTTACTGCACGGGCTGGGAACCTTCCTCCCAATCTTTTTCTCCTATGCCCGTATTGTCTCCACCATCCTGCACATCAGCTCCACCTCAGGCAGAAGCAAGGCCTTCTCCACCTGCTCCTCCCACCTCATCGCAGTGATCCTGTTCTTTGGCTCAGGTTTGATTCGCTATCTTATGCCCACCTCGGGTTCCTCCCTGGATTTGCTCTCCTCCTTACAGTACAGTGCAGTCACGCCCTTGCTGAATCCCCTCATCTACAGCCTAAAGAACGTAGAGGTGAAGGCGGCTGTGAGAAGGACAGTGGAGAAATACCTACACTGTTTTAGGTAGTGAACAAGGACGCAGAGTGCAGGAGAGAAATTTGTTTTGCCATCTGCTTGAACCTCAGGTAGAAGAACTCTGCGGTGCCTGGGTGGCTGGTTGGTTGGTTAAAGCCTCCGACTTTGGCTCAGGTCACAATCTCGCAGTTCACGAGTTCAAGCCCCACGTCAGGCTCTGTGCTGTCGGCACAGAGCCTGGGGCTCACTTTGCATTCTGTGTGCCCCAGCCCTTCCCTGACTCACATTCTGTTTCTCTCAAAAATAAATAAACATTAAAATTAAAAAAAGGGGGGGGGCACCTGGGTGGCGCAGTCGGTTAAGCGTCCGACTTCAGCCAGGTCACGATCTCGCGGTCCGTGAGTTCGAGCCCCGCGTCGGGCTCTGGGCTGATGGCTCAGAGCCTGGAGCCTGTTTCCGATTCTGTGTCTCCCTCTCTCTCTGCCCCTCCCCCGTTCATGCTCTGTCTCTCTCTGTCCCAAAAATAAATAAACGTTGAAAAAAAAAATTTAATAAAATCAAAAAAAAATTTTTTTTTGAAAGGAAAATTCTAGACCACTAACTTGAAGGGAGCCCTGTACCATCCTCTCCCTGGCTCTCCCAACAACAAAAAGTAAAATACATGAAATTATATCTAGTTTATCTCTGTGGCTTATAAAGGTCTGTTTTTTCTTCTGCTCCTTTATACCATAGCACCACTTCCTTCATAGAGCTCATGATTCGATGTTGTGTCTCCTGAATTAATCAGTAATGTACTTTATCTTGTCACCCTTATTATTTTTTGTCCTACTGATCTACCTTGTTAAAGATTTATCCATTTTATTGCCCTCTGTAATATTTAGACAATCTTTACTTCCCCTTTATAATTTTAAGCTCATCTTAAGTCTGTGTTTATGAAGCTCAACTTTATTTTTTTTTAATATGAAATTTATTGTCAGATTGGTTTCCATACAACACCCAGTGCTCACCCCAAAAGGTGCCCTCCTCAATACCCATTGAAGTTCGACTTTAAAAAAAAATGTCGACACCTCCCACGAAAGATTACAAATTTATTTTACTTTAACAATCTTCCTCTTCCCTCTGCCCCTTCAATATCCTTCCCCAGTTTTTGTTTTTGTTTCATTTTGTTTTTGTTTTCACCCTTTGGGGATTTTCTGTCCGTGGATATTATCAACAAGTTATTATCTTTATACTGGGTGCTGTTGAAATCAATTAAATTCTAGATTTTAATCATAATCTATATTTAAGCTTCATTCTATGTTTAAATTTATTTAATATTCACTGGCATCCCTTTCACAGCACATTCCCCCATTTTACTTCCCCTTTGGCACATCAGAGCATAATGGTTAGGGGCTTTGGGAGCTTGACAAATTCTTTACCTATTCTGTGTCTCAGTTTCCTAAATACAGAATTGGGATAATAATAGTATCTACATCGTATAGTCATTTTGAGGATTAAAGGAAATGGCACGTAGAGCACCAGAACACTAACAGCCACCGTTTGAGTGTCACCAATCATTATTCATGAGTTATTTCATTCCATTTTTATTTTGTTGTCATATGTACTCCTCTAGATTTTTGGTAAGAAGTGGGGATTGTGAAACATTCCAAGACCTTGCGTATCTGAGAGTCTATTTTTACTCTACATATGAAAGAGAACTTACCTTGCTGCAGAATTTTGGGGCATCCTCTTTCTTCTTCTGGACATATTATATACACTGTCATCTGGTATCTAATGGTCTTCAGAATTGTAAGACCAGCATAACATTCTTGCACAAACAATAGATAGAAAACACAATAGCACTAAGAGAGAAAGAAAAAAAAAAACAGTAAAAAAAATTTTTTTTTTCAAGAACATGGCAGAAAATATCAGTAATGGGAATATACACTCATCGCTTACAGGGAAAAGACTTTAAGATTGGGTTATAAAAGCTATATGTTATATACAAAATAAAGACTTCCAAATAAAGACTTCATAATGGATAAACTTGTAGAATCACTATGCTGTTCACCTGAAACTAATGTAACATGGTATGTCAGCTACACTAAAAAAATCCAATTATCTTAAACAATAAAAAATCATAATCTCAAAAAAAAAGACTTCAAAGTGACTCATGAAGTTTGAAAGTTTTAAAAAATTGTTCAAAGATCTAGAGGCGCCTGGGTGGCTCAGTTGGTTGAGCACAGGACTCTTGATTTGGGCTCCGGTGAGGATCTCAAGGTTTGTGGGATCAAGCCTTGCATGGGGCTCCATGTGGATACCACAGAGCCTGCTTAGGATTCTCTCTCTCCTTCTGTCTCTACCCCTCCTCTGCTCTCTCTCACTCTCTCTCTCTCTCTCTCTCAAAATAAATAAATAAACATTCTAAAAATAAAATAGGGGCGCCTGGGTGGCTCAGTCCATTAAGCATCTGACTCTTGGTTTCTGCTCAGGTCATAATCTCACACTTCATGAGTTCCAGCCCCGCATCAGGCTCTCTGCTGCCATGGCAGAGCCTGCTCAGGATCCTTTGTCTCCCTCTCTCTTCCCCTCCCCACTTATGCTTTCTCTCTCTCTCTCAGAAATAAATTTAAATGAATGAATGAATAAGTAAATACACAGTTGTTCAAAGATCTAAACTAGAAAATGCATACAAGGAGAAAGCAGTCGTCAAGGTCTCATTGTCAGTCAAAACTGAATTTGAAGAAAAAAATTAGGGGTGCCTGGTGACTCATTCAGCTGAGTATCCAACTCTTAATTTTGGCTCAGGTTCTGATCACAGGGTCATGGGATGGAACCCCACACGGGGTCTCACTGAGTGTGGAACCTACTTAAGATTCTCTCTCTCTCTCTCTCTCTCTCTCTCTCTCTCTGTGTGTGTGTTTCTCTCTCTCAAGTCACATAGCATAAAATACTGTAGAAAAGAATAAGGGAAATTAACAAAAATATAACAATTGTGGAAGATTTTATACAGATTTTTAGAGTTCTTAACAAATTAAATAGTCAAAACAAAAGTAATGACAAGGGGAAAAAGGATAATATAATTAAAATTAATCTTCTAATAAGAATATATCTAAATATATATATACACACACACCCTGCATTATAAAATTTCAGAAAGTCAAGGTTGAATAAAATAAGGAATGGACTGACCAGGGAGCAACATGAGAGAACTTTCTAAGCTAGCTACAAGAAAATTAAAGAAGAACCCGCCCCCCCTTTCAGGGCTGGAGCATGCGACCCACCTTGCTTTCTGAAATATCTTGGGAGACTTATGGTAGCAATGTGAATGAGCCAAAATTTTATCTCAAACAGACCCTATTTCAAATCCTTGCCCAAACAGGTAGTACCTGTGTGGCCTCAAATAAGTTATTTAAGGGGCATTGGCTGACTCAACTGGTGCAACATGCTTGATCTCTAACGATCTCGGCGTTGTGAGGTCAAGCCCCATGTTGGGTGTAGAGATTGCTTAAAAACTTTTTTTAATAATACATAGGTTATTTAATTTCTGTGAGTTTCTCTCTAAAATGAATGTAATCAGGGGCACCAGGGTGGCTCAGTAGGTTAAATGTCAGACTTTGGCTCAAGTCATGACCTTGCATTTCGTGAGTTGCCCCTCATCGGACTGACAGTTCAGAGCCTGGAGCCTGCTTCGGATTCTGTGTCTCCCTCTCTCTCTGCCCCTCCCCCACTTGTGCTCTGTCTCTCTCTCAAAAATAAACATTAAAAAATTTTAAATGAGTGTAATCATATACTTCTCCTGTGAATTTTTAATTTTTTTTTTTCGATGTTCATTTATTTTTGAGAGAGAGACAGAGCATGAGCCAGGGAGGGGCAGAGAGAGAGAGAGGGAGACACGGAATCTGAAGCAGGCTCCAGATTCTGAGCTATCAGCACAGAGCCTGACACGGGGCTCAAACTCACAGACAGCGAGATCATGACCTGAGCTGAAGTCGGAGGCTTAACCAACTGAGGCCACCCAGGCGCCCCATCTCCTGTGAATTTTATAAGGACTCAGTGATATTATGTAGAGACCTAGGCACATACCTATTATTCTTAGAACTATATATAATCCAAGCATACAGTACACTGAAATTATTTCACCTTTTTTTAAGTTTTTAAATTTATTTTTGAGAAAGAGAGCTGGGGAGGGGCAGAGAGGAGAGGGAGACTCCCAAGCAGCTCGCACATTGTCAACGCAGAGCCTGACATGGGGCTCAAACCCATGAACCATGAAATCATGACCTGAGCCAAAGTCAGATGCTTAACCGACTGAGCCACCCAGGCGCGCTGAGATTAATTCACTTCCAGTAAATATTCACCAAGAATATATTAAGCACATGTCGCCCTGATGACCATACTTTAGTATCAGTGCTTTGCTGATATCTACTATGTAGCATGGGTAAGAGACGGACATCATAGCAGAGAACCCAGCTGGAAGACTGGGAACATGAGAAAGCAGAGGTAGATATGAAAAATTAAAAATATCTCAGCTTTCCAGAGTTTATGATCTAATTATGTTAGAACTGAAACAGTGAACTCAGCAAGAGTGAATGATTAATTGTCCAAATGCCTTTAATATGAAAAACACACATGCTAAAGGAAAAGAAAAGAAAGGGAAAGGAAATCAGCCAAAGCCTGGGATTGCAAATTCTGCTTATTCCTTCACTGATTCACCCATCGAGCTTCCTGTGAGCATCTAGAATGTGTGGAGCATTATATATTGACGGGGATTTAATACTAAAGGAGAGTGTGCTGTGCTATAAGGGTTAATTCCAGCAGATGCCGAATTGGCCTGAAATTTTTTACTGAAATAAGAGACACATCTGCATGGCACTGATCCAGGTATGCCATGAAATAGCCAAGGTATGAAATGCACTGATTAATGGTTTGCTTTGTATCCATGGGTCCACGGTGACTTTTGAAGTGGCTTATCCCAGTGTGTCAGCATTGTTTATTGATAACAATGAGACTGACTGTATCTGGTCTCAGTGAGACCTCATAGAGACCTCTGCTATTGAGGCTGGTTACATAGCAAGATCTATATGATTAACAAGGTACAAGGTAGTTCTAGAATCCTTTTGTACTTCCTGGTTCCAAAACGTTCCATGCACACGAGTGATTTCTGATCTAAGAAATATGTCCTGCCATAGCACTGTGGAAAGGGGACAATTGGAGCCAATGCCAGGTGTCTCTGGATAACTTGCTGTGGGGTCGCTTTTGGCTACGAGGTTATGCTTACTTGATGCTTTTGCTATGCTGTGTCCCTTTAGGCAACAACCATAGATTTGTAAGCATTGTTATTTGGGGTCCTGTGAGTGCCCTTTAACAAGCACTAACTGCTGCCATTAGTTCGGCTGGTATCAGAAGGGGGATTATAAGTCCAGTCCCTGATTCATTTTTAACTAAAAATATGGCTAAGGCATTACTGAGATAGAAAAACTCTGGTTCTGCTAAAGGGGGTGGAGATGAATCATTGATGCCAGATGGTTGCCAAGTCACCCTTGATTTGAATTATCACGTTTTCAAAGCAGTTATTGGTAATAAACCTTCCAGTGGAATCTGAAAATGATAAAACCTAAGCCTCAGATCTAGCAAAGTGGATTAGCAGGAAACTTCAGGCAGTTCCTCAAAAAATCTGTTCCATGGTGGCTGCATTCAATGTTAGCAAAAATAAAAGCTCAGAATCTCCTTTCGTTGGGCTTAACCCTCTCTGGCCAGGAGATGGCACTTCAACCAAAGGAACCTGGGGCAGATATACCT
This sequence comes from Felis catus, assembly GCF_018350175.1. Taxonomy (NCBI): domain Eukaryota; kingdom Metazoa; phylum Chordata; class Mammalia; order Carnivora; family Felidae; genus Felis; species Felis catus. The sequence continues at coordinate 75,548,781 of NC_058374.1, forward strand.
GCTAAATTAACTATATCTGTGAGACCAATTAACTAAAAAGGTGATTCAGGTGGGACAAATTGACCATGGAGGACAAGAAAACACAAAAATAAAGGATTCTTGAGTGAAAAGAATTGTGACTGCAGTGTACTAAAAAAAAGTTCCCTGATGAGCCCTTGTGGAAACGGCTACTGAGAATTTTAGACCCAGGGGCAAAGCCCCCCTCCTAGAACACAGCTAAGTGGAGGAGAATGTTTGCTAGCCCCTGAGCAAACGTTTGGGCTTACCTTGGATCTTTGAATCGCTGCTACCTTTGCGGAGATGGTTTGTGCAGCAGCCACTTCTTGACCAGGCTGGATGGAGGAAGCGATGTGTCACGCATATCCCGATAGGTGGGAGCTCCTGGTTGTGGTGTGTGCCATACACGTTGATGGTTTCTTTCTTTTTTTTTTTTTTTTTTAATGTTTATTTTTGAGAGAGAGAGACAGGAGAGGGAGAGAGCAGGGGAAGGGCAGAGAGAGAGGGAGACACAGAATCCAAAGCAGGCTCCAGGCTTTGAGCTGTCAGCCGAGAGCCCGACATTGGCTGCAACTCACAAACCATGAGGTCATGACCTGAGTCGAAGTCGGACGCTTAACCAATGAGCCACCCAAACGCCCCCATGTTGGTAATTTCTAATCAAGAGAGAAAGCACGTGCTGTATGGCCCTGTGGAAGGAAGATAACTGAGCTCCACCCAGTCCTCTCCCCTTGTTATGAGGCAGCCTTTGGCTGTGATGCATATCCATATTTTAATGCCGCTGTCATATTGTATCCTTTTCCTATAAATCCTAGGTTTGTAATATTTGTCATTTTGGATCCTTGGAGTTTTCTTTATCGATGGAAACATGTCTAACTCTTGCCATTAATAAAAATACATATATCCTTTTGCCCTCAGGGAGTTTGCAGTTTAGTGGGAGCTGAATATCAATTATGGGGTCAAGAGGCAGGTTGCATGGCTGGCAGGGAAGATTTCTCATGAGCCATAAGGAGAAATGATTGGTTGGTCATATAGGCCTCTGCAATGAAGTCTGAATGAGCTAGGATTATTTTACCCTAAACCCATAACCAAAGAGACCACACTGGAGACCTTGAGAAAGGTAAATCAAGATATTTGGGTTTGGGGAAATTGCATCTTCAGGAAGAATGCATTATAAGGACTCAAGAATTTGAATGAAGTTCCCATAGAAACTTGGAAGCAAAAACAATAGATGCCTCTCTCTGAGCATTTAGCAGCAATTTGCAACTGACTAGTCCAATGAAATGCAAAATGAAGATATGGCAGAGTTGACCATTAATATACTCAATGTGTTATTGTATCCAAAAATGTACAAAGGGTCGGCAGCTTGAATATGTCCCACCAAACTCTAATCCCAAATTCAAATTTCGTGGTTCTCCTTGGCTGAGCTGTGACTGCTACCATCAGGAAGCTGGGTCAGTGAGGCTCAGGGCCCCTGAGAGTGCTGTTAGGAGCAGTGTGTGCAGGCCTTTCTCTCCAGGAGCTGAACATGGATGTTCCTGGGAAGACTAGCACTCCAGTGATGAGTCTATAGGTCACGGGTTGGCATTACCTCATGCAAAGGGATTTCTGTCCAACTACCAAACATCTAAGGAAGAACTCAAACCGAGATAAGTCTTCCTTTCATGAGGATGGGAAGTCACACGGAGCCTGGAGTGCAGAAGTATGTGTCTGGAGATGGGATGGCAACTTGCAGGCTCCTATGGGCACACAGGTGTGGACTCTCCTCTGCCAGGAGAATGTCGCCACTTACTGAACTCAAACAGCCAGACTTTGGCCACAGTGAGCAAACAAAACAGTATAGAGAGACACAGAGATAAACGTCAAGCAGAAAATAATCAGAACAACCCACAAAAAATGTGGAAGGAGATAGAAATAGATGGACCTAAATAAACAACCAACACAGAAAAAAGACAAACAGTGAAGGCATTAAAGAGATTCAAGTACAGGGGTGCCTGGGTGGCGCAGTCGGTTAAGCGTCTGACTTCAGCCAGGTGACGATCTCACGGTCCGTGAGTTCGAGCCCCGCGTCAGGCTCTGAGCTGATGGCTCGGAGCCTGGAACCTGTTTCCGATTCTGTGTCTCCCTCTCTCTCTGACCCTCCCCCGTTCATGCTCTGTCTCTCTCTGTCCCAAAAATAAAATAAAAACGTTGAAAAAAAAAATTAAAAAAAAAAAAAAAAAAAGAGATTCAAGTACAGTAAAATAAGAGACATTCTGGAAACAAGAATTATAATTTTCCTGTTTAAAAACTCAGACTTCTGGTTTTGGCTCAGAGTTGCAGAGGGCTGGCAAGCTATCACTCCTGCTTTTACAATAAGAAAAAAGCTGGGCCATTCTTTACAGGGCTAGAACAAACAATCTTACGTATGGAACCAAAAAAAGACCCCCAATAACCAAAGTAATGGTGAAAAAGAAACCAAAGCTGGAGGCATCACAATTCCAGACTTCAAGCTGTATTACAAAGCTGTAATCATCAAGACAGTATGGTACTGGCAGAAAAACACACATAGATCAATGGAACACAATACAGAACCCAGAAATGGGCCCACAAATATATGGCCAACTAATCTTTGACAAAGCAGGACAGAGTATCCAATGGAGAAATAGTCTCTCCAGCAAATGGTGTTGGGAAAACTGGACAGCAACATGCAGAAGAATAAAACTGGACCACTTTCTTACACCATACACAAAAATAAATTCAAAATGGATGAAAGACATTTAAGTCTCACTTAAGTGAGACAGGAAACCACTGAAATCCTAGAAGAACACAGGCAGCAACCTCTTTGATCTCAGCCACAGCAACTTCTTAATAGACATGTCTCCAGAGGCAAGGGAAATAAAAGCAAAAATGAACTATTGGGATCTCATCAAGATATAAACTTCTGCACAATGAAGAAAACAATCAGCAAAACTAAAAGGCAACTAATGGAATGAGAGAAGATATTTGCAAATGACATATCAGATAAAGGGTTAGTATCCAAAATCTATAAAGAACTTACCAAGCTCAGCACCCAGGAAACAATCCAGTGAAGAAATAGGCAGAAGACAGGAATAGACACTTTTCCAAAGAAAACATCCAGATGGTTAACAGACATATGAAAAAATTCTCAATATCACTCATCACAGGGGAATATGAATCAAAACCTCAATGAGATACCACCTCACACCTGTCAGAATGGCTAAAATTAACAACTCAGGCAACAGATAGTGGCGAGGATGTGGAAAAAGGGGAACACTTTTGTGCTGTTAATGGGAATGCAAACTGGTGCAGCCACTTTGGCAAACAGTATGGAGTTTCCTCAAAAAAATTAAAAATAGAGCTATCCTATGACCCACCAACTGCACTACTAGGTATTTACTCAAAGAATAAAAAAACACTGATTCGAAGGAGCACATGTACCCCAATGTTTATAGCAACACTATGAACAATAGCCAAATTATGGAAAGAGCCCAAATGTCCAACTGATGAATGGTTTAAGAAGATGTAGTATATATATGCAATGGAATACTACTCAGCAATGAAAAAGAATGAAATCTAGCCATTTGCAACAACGAGGATGGAACTGGAGGGTATCATGCTAAGTGGAATAAGTCAGTCAGAGAAAGACAGATATCATATGACTTCACTCGTATGTGGAATTTGAGAAGCATGGCAGATGAACATAGGAGAAGGGAAGGAAAAATAATATAAAAACAGAAGGGAGGCAAGCCGTAAGAGACTCCTAAATACAGAGAACAAACTGAGGGTTGCTGGAGGGGAGGTGGGTGGGGGGATGGGTTAAATGGGTGATGGGCATTAAGGAGGGCACTTTTTAGGATGAGCACTTGGTGTCATATGTAAGGGATGAATCACTGGGTCCTACCCCTGAAGCCAAGACTATACTGTATGTTAACTAACTTGAATTTAAATTTAAAAAAGAAAAAACCTGGTCAGGGGCAGCTGGGTGGCTCAGTGGGTTAAGCGTCCCACTTCAGCTCGGGTCATGATCTCTCAGTTCATGTGTTTGAGCCCCATGTCAGGCTCTGTACTGACAGCTGAGAACCTGGAGACTGCTTCAGATTCTGTCTCCCTCTCTCTCTGCCCCTCCCCCACTTGCTCTCTCTCTCTCTCTCTCTCTCTCTCAAAAATAAATAAACATTTAATAAAAGAAAAAGAAAAAAGCTAAGGAAACTTAAAAATCAACAACTTATCTTAACCATCAGAGAACTGTCTTGGGCAGATGCCCTATGGAAATCTGGAAAGGAGCAGGTACCTGTAGGGAGACACAAGACCTGAGCATTTGCTTACTCAGGACAGAAGCCGCTGGTGCCATATAAACTAGGAGGAAAATTAAACTAGAAATGTTGATGGATTACTGGAGGCTGACAGTGTGCCAGTGTGAGGCTCCCCAAGAGTTGCAGTCATAGGGAAGCTCCCACCTTCTTGCAGTTTGCTCCTCCAGGAACCCCACCTGGCTCTCACGGGGAGGATGTGGGGGGATGCCAAAGGAAGCTCTCCCCGTGGGCTGGCTGGGGTCGGGGAACAGAAGCCACAATCAAATCTCCCAGGCCCAGCTCCCCTACCTATCTCTCTTGTGGAACAAAAGGCTCAGGCTGAAGCAGGAAATGCATCAAAGCCCACCGGGTGCTGTTGTGGTCCCCTTGCAGCCAGGGAAGGGATTCAAAACCCTAGCCTGCAGAAACTCGTGAAAATGGAAAGGCAAAGGTACAAAAATAGCCAAAACAATTCTGAGAAAGAACAGAGCTGGACGACTTACATTATCTGATTTCAGGACTTATTATAAAGTTACAGTATTCAACACAGTGTTGTATCTGCAAAAGGATAGCAAAGGAATAGACATGTAGATCAATGAACCCAAATAAATCCGTGCAAATATAATGAACTGATTTTTGAAAGGTGCAAAGGAAACTCGGTAGAGAAACAATAGTCTTTTCAACAAGAGGTGGCAGAGCAATTGGATGACAGAAGGGCAAGTGCAAATTAAAAATAAAAGGCTAATTCCCCTGTCGAGAAGAAAGGAAGTAACTTCTCTCCCTCATCGCTTTTCTTAGAGCATTTACTTTAAAAAACTTGTAAGTTCTTCCTCTGTCTCCTGGAAATGTATGTAAATCTTCTTAAACGTTAAAAAGCCCCTTGCTGGATTTACTGCCTGGTCATGTCTTTCTCAAGAACCTAAAAACCAACTCTTCAAAATGTAATTACAAGAGAAGACAGTTCCCCTGTCTCCTGCTTTCTGGGGAATGGTAGGAGCCTAACCTCAGAGGGGGTCTCACTCCAAGTTGCAAAACCACCTCATGTCATAATGGTGTGAGAAGTTTGTTTTCCTTTGGATAAAGCCCATTAGCAAACCCACACAGCCACCTCAACTACCAAGTAAGTCTAGAATGAGCACGTGTGTGACAAATGGTGCTGTGAAGTTCTCTTACTTAAGGACTAGTTATTGTTTATCATGTGACTATGTATGTAATGAGTTGTGTTTGCTTGACTATTGCTGGCATAGTAATAGGCAACCCTTCATCTGCCTCCTAACTGCAGTGCTGGGCCATTTATGAATGGTCCACCAGGTTCTGTACATGATGGTGGTCTATTCTTTTGTACAAATTGCTCCATATTTTCTCACCTGCTTGTTACTTGGAGAGAAGGCAAGGGTGGAAAAGGATGATAAGGAATGGTCAAGAAGAGCTCACCTGAGGCTGTGGGAAAATCTCTTTATCTCTCTCTGCCTGATTTTCCTCATATGCCATAAGGAGACAATAAGATTTCTCCTACCTACTTCACAGAAATGTTAGGAGGGATAGATGAAGAATAATGACAGTAAAATGAATATCTTTTTAAATCAAGCACACCAGAACCCACAAAGAACATTCCAATGGTGATGGCACTAGCACACACACAAAAAAATTAATGTTTCTTTGGGAAATACTCCCAGTGACACTTAATAAAATGCACCCCAAGATTTATTCTTATTATTTTAGATTAATATCTTGTGCTTAGCACATTTTTATTTTCCACGCTTGGCTTCTTTACTAAGCCAAAGAAAAATGCACCTAAAAGGACAAATGTTTGTTCCAATAAGCATTATATAAAATAATGTGCCATGGGGCACCTGGATGGCTCAGTCGGTTGAGCAAAGGACTTCAGCTCAGGTCATGATCTCACAGCTTGTGAGTTCGAGCCCCACGTCGGGCTCTGTGCTGACAGCTCAGAGCCTGGAGCCTGCTTCGGATTCTGTGTCTCCCTCTCTCTGCCCCTAACCCACTTGCATTCTGTCTCTGTCTCTCTCAAAAATAAATAAACATTAAAAAATTTTTTTAATAAATAAAATAAAATAAAATAATGTGCCGTGACTGAAGATAATTCCCAGAGCCATAAATGTTGGGAACAATGACAGTATTATTAGAGAAGCATACACTTTTGCCAGAAACAATCCTCACAGCATGAGAACATACATTGTATATACAGGGAAAAGAAGAGAAAAAAATCCTCATATCTTTATCATAACTATTAAGAAAAGATGTTTTGAAGCATATGAAGTACTACAGAAATGCATGAAATTATTAGTTTTTTTCTAATCTGCAGGCCTTGGTGTGCTACAGAACTTTCTTTTTCTCGGGGCAGCCCTTATAATGTTCTGCATAAGAGAACTCATGTTTGGAGGCATATGAAGGTGGAAATGATTGACTTCTCAGTGATCATATAGTCATATCTAGACGCTGCTGCCACTGATAGTCAATTCAGCTCTGAGGACCCACTTTGCAGAGACTCTGGGATGGGACGGACCATGCCTGCCACCAGTATTGTGGCCATTGTTCTGAGCTCAGTTTACTCCTCTGTGCCATTCCCTTCAAGGTACATGACTCCAGCATCTGGCTCAGCCCTGGAACAAGTGCTCTCTGTGAAGTACAGTGTGGTGACCCCGTTGCTAAACCCTCTCATCTACAGTCTGAAGAACCAGGAAGTGAAAGCAGCCTTCAAGAGAGTGCTGGCCAGGAAGCCCAGGCTTACCTTCTAACCGAGTTCCACTGCCTGCTCATAACAGGAGAAACAGTGGTGCAAAGGAAGAGGAGGCAGGAAGAACTATCACCAGCTATGTTCTTTCCTCTAAAAACAGAAGCATTAGTTCCTCTAACTCCACTGTCCTCCCCCAATCAAGTGAGATGGGAAAACCCCCACAGAGCACATGACAGGGGGGCCAGTCACCACTCAAGAAAATTCTGACAAAAAAAGTGTGAAGGATCCTCAAAAAATTTAGAACTACCATATGATCCAGTAATTCCACTTCTGGGTACTTATCCAAAAGGAAATTATTATACCTAGATGTCAGAGGAAAGTAGCATGAAGGATAAATTGGGATAGAAAGGGAGTCCATATTGTTGGGCACCATTCTGAGACCTCCTCACACAGAGCTCTGGGAGAGGGTGCACTCTGACAGCGCTGCCCTGAGCCTCCCCACCGCAACCTGAGCCTGGACCACTTCAGATCCCTTCTTGGTTCAAGACTTGTTCCAGGCCTAAGGAAGGAGAAGGAGTTGGAGAAACAGAACAGATTCTCAGCTGCCATCCCATCTCTCCTTCAGCTCCCAAGAATGTTCTCAGGAAGAGAACAACAGCACTTTCCTGTCATGCTTCTATCAAATGCCAAGAGGTCAGGACTACATCAGTCAGGACTACTTCCATGCCAGCTCCCTGGCTTCCCTCTGTTCTTCTGAACTTCAAGCTAAGATACTCTCTGAAAATAAATTTGTTGTCAGTTTCCTCTAGCACAGTCCTCTTCAGATTATGGCCTCATATATGGTATACTCACAGGTGATGTTTCCTGGTCTTCTCTGTGGCATGAAGGCCAGAGCAATGGGACTGGGCACAAGTCCCAGCCTTAGCTGCATTTCTTCTTGGGCCACTTGGTCAAGCAGGTCCCTTATGTTACCAGAGCACTTGACTTCCTGAGGGGTAACTAAGGCAGGCTAATAAGTAAGAAGTCGATATGTGAGCTCTCTAGGAAGAATGGCCATCTGACACTGTCCTCCCACACACACCCATACAAAGGAGTCACTCCTAAAACCTGTAGACTTGGGTAAATCGTTTTGTCCCAAGGGGGAATGCAATACACCTGGGAGATGCATCACATTGTGTTTAAGTTCACACTAAAGTCACATCATGAGTACCAAGTTTATTTCCTGAGAGTCTCTTTTCATTAAGTATAGGAGAGGGATGGCTTCTCCACCCCTTTCATGGTCCTATCAGTCTCTAAACAAGCCATAGGGAGACTTCATGTGGGAACTGCTCATCTCTGAGACAAGAGAAGTATGATCTGACTGCCAAAAGGCCCTGCAGGTATAGGGGTAGGAGGAGTGTAATCAGCTATATTAGACATCTAAGAAAGGCAGGAAGAAGAAAAACAGGAAGTAGAAGATAACTCAGTTAACTCAGAAATGTCATTTTTTTTCTTCAAGTTTTTACTTAAATTCCAGTTAGCTGGATGGTGGTGTAGGAGGACGCTGGGCTCACTGTGACCTGCTGATCACTTAAATTCCACCCACACCTGCCTAAATCAGCCAGAAAACCGCCAGAAGACTAGCAGAATGGATTCTCTGGAGCCAAGTGTAGACAAGAGGCCCATGGAAGAGGGTAGGAAGGGCGGAGAGGCAGTGCACGCTACACAGAATGGTGGGAGGGAGCCGGGGTGGAGGGACACCTGCTGGCAAAGCAAAGCAGAGCCCCCGAGTCTGGCTTGCAAAAGCGGAGGGGCCAGACGGACTGTATTCTGACAGCAAGCGGGACTTAACATCTGGAAGGTTATAAGTTAACAGCTCTGACTCTCAACAATAGCCAAATTATGGAAAGAGCCTAAATGTCCATTAAGTGATGAACGGATAAAGAAATTGTGGTTTATATACACAATGGAGTACTATGTGGCAATGAGAAAGAATGAAATATGGCCCTTTGTAGCAACATGGATGGAACTGGAGAGTGTGATGCTAAGTGAAATAAGCCATACAGAGAAAGACAGATACCATATGGTTTCACTCTTATGTGGATCCTGAGAAACTTAACAGAAACCCATGGGGGAGGGGAAGAAAAAAAAAGAGGTTAGAGTGGGAGAGAACGAAAGCATAAGAGACTCTTTAAAAACTGAGAACAAACTGAGGGTTGATGGAGGGAGGTAGGGAAGGGTGGGTGATGGGTATTGAAGAGGGCATCTTTTGGGATGAACACTGGTAGTTGTATGGAATCCAATTTGACAATAAATTTCATATATTAAAAATAATTTAAAAAATTACAAAAAAAAAGTTAACAGCTCTGCTCAGAGAACGGGAGGGCTAGAGGACAACAGGAGCGAGAGTTGTTGAGCCCCGGATGACAGACCTCAGCTTGGGGGGGAACAAAGGTGCTCATCCGTGCCATCTCCCTTGCCCATCCCCCAGCCAAAATCCCAAAGGGAACCAGTTCCCGTCATGGAACTTCCTTGCACGGCACAAACACCCAATGCTGTGCTTCTGTGGATCCATCCCTCCAGTGGGTCTAACTCCCTCCCGGTGCCCCAGGGCCCCTCCCGAAGTGGATCATTGAAGGAAAAGCGAGCTGACCCTGCCAGTCCTGCCCCTGTGCACTTTGCCAATCCACCCCAGCTAATACACCAGATCCCCAGCACCACAAGCCTGGCAGTGTGCAAGTAGCACAGATGGGCCACACCACCCCACAGTGAATCCCACCCCTAGGAAAGGGGAAGAGAAGGTACACGCCAGTCTGACTGTGGCCCCAGTGGTGGGCTGGGGGCAGACATCAGGTCTGACTGTGGTACCGCCCAGCAATGCAAGTTATTCAAGACAGCACAGGGGAAGTGCCCTGCAGTTCCGCACCACTCCAGGGACTATCCAAATGATGAAACGGAAGAATTCCCCTCAAAAGAAACTCCAGGAAGTAGTGACAGCTAGTGAACTGATCAAAAATGATTTAAACAATATAACAGAAAGTGAATTTAAAATAATAGTCATAAAATTAATCGCTGGGCTTGAAAACAGTATAGAGGACAGCAGAGAACCTATTGCTACAGAGATCAAGGGACTAAGAAACAGCCAGGAGGAGCTAAAAAATGCTATAAATGAGCTGCAAAATAAAATGGAGACGACCACAGCTCAGATTGAAGAGGCAGAGGAGAGAATAGGTGAACTAGAAGATAAAATTATGGAAAAAGAGGAAGCTGAGAAAAAGATTTTAAAAATCCAGGAGTATGAGGGGAAAATTAGAGAACTAAGTGATGCACTAAAGAGAAATAATCTACGCATAATTGGTATTCCAGAGGAGGAAGAGAGAGGGAAAGGTGCTGAAGGTGTACGTGAAGAAATCATAGCTGAGAACTTCCCTGATCTGGGGAAGGAAAAAGGCATTGAAACCCAAGAGGCACAGAGAACTCCCTTCAGACGTCACTTGAATTGATCTTCCACACGACATATCATAGTGAAACTGGCAAAATACAAGGATAAAGAGAAAATTCTGAAAGCAGCTAGGGATAAACGTGCTCTAACATATAAAGGGAGACCGATAAGACTCATGACGTATCTCTCTACTGAAACTTGGCAGGCCAGAAAGGAATAGCAGGAAATCTTCAATGTGATGAACAGAAAAAATATGCAGCCGAGAATCCTCTATCCAGCAAATCTGTCATTTAGAATAGGAGAGATAAAGGTCTTCCCAAACAAACAAAAACTGAAGGAATTCATCACCACTAAACCAGCCCTATAAGAGATCCTAAGGGGGATCCTGTGAGACAAAGTACCAGAGACATCGCTACAAGCATGAAACCTACAGACATCACAATGACTCTAAACCCGTATCTTTCTATAATAACACTGAATGTAAATGGACTAAATGTGCCAACCAAAAGACATAGGATATCAGAATGGATAAAAAAACAAGACCCATCTATTTGTTGGCTACAAGGGACTCATTTTAGACCTGAGGACACGTTCAGATTGAAAGTGAGGGGATGGAGAACTATTTATCATGCTACTGGAAGTCAAAAGAAAGCTGGAGTAGTCATACTTATATCAGACAAACTAGACTTTAAATTAAAGGCTATAACAAGAAATGAAGAAGGGCATTATATAATAATCACAGGGTCTATCTATCAGGAAGAGCTAACAATTATAAATGTCTATGCGCCGAATATGGGAACCCCAAATATATAAAACAATTACTCACAAACATAAGCAACCTTATTGATAAGAATGTGGTCATTGCAGGGGACTTTAATACTCCACTTACAACAATGGATAGATCATCTAGACACATGGTCAATAAAGAAACAAGGGCCCTGAATGATACATTGGATCAGATGGACTTCACAGATATATTTAGAACTCTGCATCCCAAAGCAACAGAATATACCTTCTTCTCCAGTGCACATGGAACATTCTCCAAGATAGGTCACATACTGGGTCACAAAACAGCCCTTCATAAGTATACAAGAATTGAGATCATACCATGCATACTTTCAGACCACAATGCTATGAAACTTGAAATCAACCACAGGAAAAAGTCTGGAAAACCTCCACAAGCATGGAGGTTAAAGAACACGCTACTAAAGAATGAATGGGTCAACCAGGCAATTAGAGAAGAAATTAAAAAATATATGGAAACAAACGAAAATGCAAATACAACAATCCAAACGCTTTGGGATGCAGCAAAGGCAGTGCTGAGAGGAAAATACATTGCAATCCAGGCCTATCTCAAGAAACAAGAAAAATCCCAAATACAAAATCTAACAGCACACCTGAAGGAAATAGTAGCAGAACAGCAAAGACACCCTAAACCCAGCAGAATAAGAGAAATAATAAAGATCAGAGCAGAA